>NC_083409.1:97534339-97851410 GCF_020745735.1 Hemiscyllium ocellatum
ATATCAGTGGGTCCGGTTACAGTTACCCGCGGTTTACCACGGCATGAACATATTACATGGAACATTCCAGAACCTGGGACCAAGGGACTACAGGGGAGGTAGGTTTCCCATTTAAATGAATGGGTTTGCTACTATCTGCGGTTGGTGGTGGAACATATCCCCCGTGGGTACGTTTGGGGGGGGGGGGGGGGGGGGCGGGGGGAAGAATGCTGTATTGCGCGAATTTCTATAATGGTGTCTCACACGAACGCAACTACCTGCACTACAATAAGCAATATCTGCAATAAGGGTAAATGCAACAGAGCAGTGTGTTAAAAAGCATCGCGTTTGAGAAAGACATCTGCTTTCAAATTATTCTGATGTAATAAGGGTGGTGACAGGGTACTGCTTGATTAAAATTGCCAAATATGTATTTGCTACAAATATAAAAGCTTTAATCAGAGTTAAAAACAGGAATTGTTGGAGAAACTCAACAGGTCTGGCATCATCTGTGGAGAGAAAAGTGGAGTTAACATTTTCAATCCACAGACCCCTCTGCAGAGTATCTAGTTCATTACGTGTGGGTATCCTGATTTGAAATGACCCACAATGACTTTTAAAAAAATTAAAGTTGAACCACTGATCAGTCACAGTCACTTTGAATGGGGGAGCAGTCTCAGAAGGGTCAAATGGCTTACTAATGCTCCTATGTAGAATGTTTCTATAACCATTTGTTAGCTTACTGGAGTACAGCTATCTGAAATTTCCCAATTCAATCTGGGGATTTAGCTAGTTACGAGGAAAGTCCCTGACCATCTTTTCTGAAAACTAAAGATCATGGAAACTCACTTTGCACCCAAGATTCCACAATCTCTTTTTTTTTCTGATTATTATGCTGATTTCAAACAAACTGCACCAAAATCCAGCGCACAGCAGAAATGCAAGACCGTTATAGTTGCTGGACACAAAATGCTTGAGCTTGCTCAAAAATGGTGAATAATCAGGAAACCTAAATAATAACTACAAAAAAAAGTCTCATCTAACTTGAATTAGAAAAATGTAATGAAACAAATTTCAATTCGGAGGCAAATTTCTTCTTAAATCGCAAAGCTGTGGGTCAAAACAGTTTCCGCTTTCAGCCCCTGTTCATGCTCCGATGCCACAACGTACTGTAATTCCCCACAACACTGTAGCTGCATTCCTGTAAAACAATTTTAAGGGGAACAATCCTTAAGCGCCGATTACTGTACTTGGGTCCTATGGAACAGAATCTTAAAACATGTTCCCTGCACGTGAAAGTGCTGACCATTCATAAATTTATCAAAACAGCTGTTAAATAAAGGCATATTTTGTTGAAAAACTTTTCCTATTGCAGGTAAGTTTACAAGATCTCCTATCCACCACCTCCAACCTCATAGTCCCACAACCCCGCACCGCCCGTTTCTACCTCCTGCCCAAAATCCACAAACCTGCCTGCCCCGGCCGACCCATTGTCTCAGCCTGCTCCTGCCCCACCGAACTCATCTCCCAATACCTCGACACGGTCCTGTCCCCTTTAGTCCAAGAACTCCCCACCTACGTTCGGGACACCACCCACGCCCTCCACCTCCTCCAGGATTTGCGCTTCCCCGGTCCCCAACGCCTTATTTTCACTATGGACATCCAGTCCCTGTACACCTCCATCCCCCATCACGAAGGACTCAAAGCCCTCCGCTTCTTCCTTTCCCGCCGCACCAACCAGTACCCTTCCACTGACACCCTCCTTCGACTGACTGAACTGGTCCTCACCCTGAATAGCTTCTCTTTTCAATCCTCCCACTTCCTCCAAACTAAAGGAGTTGCCATGGGCACCCGCATGGGCCCCAGCTATGCCTGCCTCTTCGTAGGATATGTGGAACAGTCCATCTTCCGCAACTACACTGGCACCACCCCCCACCTTTTCCTCCGCTACATCGATGACTGTATCGGCGCTGCCTCATGCTCCCACGAGGAGGTTGAACAGTTCATCAACTTTACTAACATCTTCCATCCCGACCTGAAATTCACCTGGACTGTCTCAGACTCCTCCCTCCCCTTCCTAGACCTTTCCATCTCTATCTCGGGCGACCGACTCAACAGAGACATCTATTATAAACCGACTGACTCCCACAGCTACCTGGACTACACCTCCTCCCACCCTGCCCCCTGCAAAAACGCCATCCCATATTCCCAATTCCTTCGTCTCTGCCGCATCTGCTCCCAGGAGGACCAGTTCCAACACTGCACAGCCCAGATGGCCTCCTTCTTCAAGGACCGCAGATTCCCCCCAGACGTGATCGCCGATGCCCTCCACCGCATCTCCTCCACTTCCCGCTCCTCTGCCCGCCACCAAGACAGAACCCCACTGGTTCTCACCTACCACCCTACCAACCTCCGCATACAACGTATCATCCGCCGTCATTTCCGCCATCTCCAAACGGACCCCACCACCAAGGATATATTTCCCTCCCCTCCCCTATCAGCGTTCCGCAAGGACCACTCCCTTCGTGACTCCCTCGTCAGATCCACACCCCCCACCAACCCAACCTCCACCCCCGGCACCTTCCCCTGCAACCGCAGGAAATGTAAAACTTGCGCCCACACCTCCACACTCACTTCCCTCCAAGGCCCCAAGGGATCCTTCCATATCCGCCACAAGTTCACCTGTACCTCCACACACATCATCTATTGCATCCGCTGCACCCGATGTGGCCTCCTCTATATTGGTGAGACAGGCCGCTTACTTGCGGAACGCTTCAGAGAACACCTCAGGGACACCCGGACCTACCAACCCAACCACCCCATGACTCAACACTTTAACTCTCCCTCCCACTCCACTGAGGACATGCAGGTCCTTGGACTCCTCCACCGGCAGAACATAACAACACGACGGCTGGAGGAGGAGCGCCTCATCTTCCGCCTGGGAACCCTCCAACCACAAGGTATGAATTCAGATTTCTCCAGTTTCCTCATTTCCCCTCCCCCCACCTTGTCTCAGTTGGTTCCCTCAACTCAGCACCGCCCTCCTAACCTGCAATCTTCTTCCTGACCTCTCCGCCCCCACCCCACTCCGGCCTATCACCCTCACCTTGACCTCCTTCCACCTATCCCACCTCCATCGCCCCTCCCCCAAGTCCCTCCTCCCTACCTTTTATCTTAGCCTGCTTGGCTACTCTCTCTCATTCCTGATGAAGGGCTTATGCTCGAAACGTCAAATTCTCTATTCCTGAGATGCTGCCTGGCCTGCTGTGCTTTGACCAGCAACACATTTTCAGCAAGTTTACAAGAATACCAATTAATGAGCAAACCAATATTTGTAGTGGTGTCCAATAGTGGAATAACATTTCCAGATAATCTCGAGTATGCAAAGTATTATGCAAGCAACCAATTTAGGATTATTATTATTATTTGGGCTCTCAGTGTAGCATGGAGGATATACATAATATTACACTACAGACAAAACATGTACATGCACTGCATCCATGTCAACTAAACAAAAAGTGACAGTGATTTGCTAAGTCAATTCTCAAGGCAAGACTTAACCAGAGTCATAAATCTTGGTTTTAGATTTAACTATCAATAGCAAGAACAGAAATCTTTGGAGAAACTCAACAGGTCTGTCAGAATCTCTGCAAAGAAAGCAGAATTAATGATACAGGCCCAGTGAGCCTTCTTCAGAATTAGGTAGTAGCTAGGAATAGTTGGTATAATAAACACAGGGATTGGGCAGGAGGTGGGATGCAAATGATAGATCGAGGTGGAGTCCAGAGAGAAAGAACAAAAGTTGGGCAGACAAAGGGATGAAATATAGTAAGCCAGGGAGTAAGGAGAATTGTGAAGCAAGCACATTTTTTTTCCCGCTGAAAGTGGCCCAAGACTGGAGGACATGGAAGGTGGCATTCAGCCATAAAATTATTGAACTTGATAGAATCCTCAAGACTGCTGAATTTTCCAGTGAAAAATAAGATGCTGTTCTTTCAGATTGTGCTAAGACTCACTGGAGCACTGCCACAAATGAGAGACAGACACGTTGGCCAGGAAACAACTTGAGTGTGTGGTGCTGGAAAAGCACAGCAGGTCGGGCAGCATCCGAGGAGCAGGAGGATCGACGTTTTAGTCATAAGCACTTCAAGAATCTGATGAAAGCTTCTGCCTGAAACGTCTACTCTCCTGCTCCTCGGATGCTGCCTGACCTGTCCTTTTCCAGCACCCCACTCTTAACTCTGATCTCCAGCATCTGCAATCATCACTTGCTCTCAGGAAACAGCTTGGTCTGTTGAAATGGTCAGTAACAGGAAGCTCAGGGTAATTTCTGTAGGCAGAACATAGGTGTTCCAAAGTCGTTCATCAATGTAGAAGAGAACAGATTGCGAGCAATGAACACAGTAGATTAGAATAAATGAAGTTCAGGTAAATCACTGTTTCACCTGGAAGTTGTGTCTGGAGTTTTGATTAGAGAGGAGGGAGGAAGTAAGTGGGCAGATACTACACTTTGTGCAATCGTGTAGGAAGATGCTGTGGGACGGTGGTGAGAGCGGAAGAGTGGATCAAGGTGCCCTGGGGGAATGGTCCCTGCATGATATCGACGGGGGGAGGGAGGTCTAATGGTAGCATCTCACTGGACTGGGAATTGTCAATCATGTGAGTTTCCATATCACTACCTCTACCAGAGTTCACTTGGTAACTGATCAGCACTCTCCTCAGTATTTCCCCTCAATATGACATCCTTTTTAATTGCTGTGATGAATGCTAGACTAAACATAAAACTGACAAAATGCCATTCTCAAAACATTTTTACTTCTTGTTGACCTCTCGACACATCACTTTAAAGGGGGGGCGGGGAAATGTTCCAAAATGGCAATTAGGTCATATCATCCTGCCAAGGCCAAGTCCTAACGCCAAGTGAGTGAATTGGCTCCATTATTTTCTATGGCTTTAAAGCAGAATGACACTGAATGAGCAACTCTAAATGAAAACTTACTGTAAAAGGGACTAAAGACACATACATTAGAAACAGTGTAACAATTTCTGACACTTCCAGCAGGATGCTAATACCAGACATATATTCCCCTCCCTTCCCTTGTCAATGTTTCATTGGGAACATTCCCTACAGGGTACCCTCATTCATTCTTCCTCCATTCCCTCAAACCCCCAGTCACCTTCCCATGCAATCGCAGAAGGGACATCACTTGCCCATTTACCTCCTCACCATCTAAGACTCTAGACACACATTCTGGGTGAAACAAAACTTGACCCCACTTCACTCAATCTAGTCTATTGCATTTGCTGCTCACAAACATGGTCTCCTCTACTCTGGGGACACAAAAGGGCATTTGTGGAACACCATTGCTCTGTTAAAAATTACCCCAAGTTTCCAGTTGCTTGCTGCTTCAACTCACTCGTGATCCCATTCCAATGTTTGTCTCTGGCCTGCTGCAGCGCTCCAGTAAAACTCAATGCAAGCTGCAAGAACACCACCTCATCTTCCACTTAGATGCCTCACAGCCCCTAACATCTTCCCCCCATGTTTGTTATCCATCTCCACACCCTGCTCAATGACTTGCTCCCAGCTTAGTTGACACATTGTCAACTATTCATACTTCCTGTTATCACCCATTCAGCATTTACTTCTCTCCCCCTCACTATCAGTAATCTCTTTTGTCAGCTTCTCCTCTTTTTATTCCCCTCCTTCTCTGATGAGATCCAATGGGATCATGGGTTTTCAGGAGGCAATAGCACAAAATGAATGACTCAACCTTATTTTTCTCAGTCATGGCAGGAGATGATCAAGCAGAGTATAAAACAGACAGCTGCTCTGCTGTAATCCATTCATGCCCTACCAATGATGACGAACCTGACGAAGGAGCAGCACTCCGAAAGCTTGCGATTTCAAATAAACCTGCTGGACTATAACCCAGAGTCATGTGAATTCTAACAATGACTAAGTTCATACTACAACTCTAAGAGAGGTTCAGACTTCTGATACAAACCTACCTATTGTAACTGAACGTCAAGGCATGATCATTTTGTTCTTTTCACTTCTTGTCGAACAGTCAAAGATTTAGAAGATCGTTGCCCGCAGCTCAAAAAATACCAACTTCTTACACAATGACCTCAATGTGGAGTCATTTTCAGCTTTTCTCACCACTCCCCAAACTTTTTCTAAACAAAAGCATTTTTGCCAAAAATACTGAAATAAAACTTTTGAAACAAAACCACAAACTTCAATTCAGTTTCACAATATGCTTTTATAAATCAATTATTTGCATGCCACATCAGCAATTAATTAACTTTTGATTTAAACATCTTGGCAAATAAACAGACTCAAGTTCCTGATATCTGCCAATTGAGTTTGGAATATGCACTTCAGAACCAGAATTGGGGTCTTACTGAAGTCTGCCAGTTGTTCATTGGAACAGGTACACTAACAGAAATGGCCAGTGGTCTGAGCATCTGGAGAACAGTCAATGCATCCTCAGTCTTCCCCACTTCTCACATTTGTGCAACATTCAGCATCATTTGTGACTCTTCGGGTACTGAAGCTATCCATGTCCAAACTTAGCAAGATCTGTGTATTATCCAGACTTGGACTGTCAAGTGCCAAGTGCCACTTACAGTCAGATGTACAGCACAGAAACAGGCCCTTCGGTCCAACCTGTCAATGCCAACCAGATATCCCAACCCAATCTAGATCCAACTGCCAGCACACAGCCCAAATCCTTCCTATTCATATATCCATTCGGATACCTTTTAAACTATTTTAAGCAATTATACTAACCTCCACCACTCCCTCTGGCAGACTATTCCACACATGCATGAAAAGGTTGCCCCTTAGATCTCTTCTATATCCTTCCCTTCTCACCTCAAACCCATGCCCTCTAGTTCTGGACTCCAACCCCCACCCACCCACCACTCCCAAACCCCAAAGGAAAAGACTTTGTCTATTTATCTTATCCATGCTCATGATTTTGTAAACCTCTATAAGGTCACCCTTCAGCCTCTGATGCTCCAGGGAAAACAGCCCTAGCCTATTCAGCCTTTCCCTATAGCTCAGATCCTCCAAACCTGGCAATATCCTTGTAAATCTTTTCTGAACCCTTTCAAGTTTCATAACATCCTTCTGATAGGAAGGAGACCAGAATTGCACGCAATATTCCAACAGTGGCTTAACCAATGACCTGTACAGCCGCAACATGACCTCCTAACTCCTGTACTCAATACTCTGACCAATAAAGGAAAGTATACCAATGCCTTCTTCACTATCCTATCTACCTACGACTCCACTTTCAAGGAGCTATGAACCTGCACTCCAAGGTCTCTTTGTTCAGCAAAATTCCACAGGACCTGACCATTACATGTATAAGTCCTACTAAGATTTGCTTTCCCAAAATGCAGCATCTTGCATTTATCTAAATTACACTCCATCTGCCACTTCTCAGCTCATTGGCCCATCTGATCAAGATCCCGATGTAATCAGAGGTACCCTTCTTCACTGTCCACTACATCTCCAATTTTGGTGTCATCTGCAAACTTACTAACTATACCTGTTATGCTCACATTCAAATCATTTGTATAAATGATCAACAGTAGTGGATCCAGCACTGACCCTTGTGGCACTCCACTGGTCACAGGCCACCAGTCTGAAAAACAACTCTCCACCACCACCACCCTCTGTCTTCTACCTTCAAGCCAGTTCTGTATCCAAATGGCTAGTCCTCCCTGTATTCCATGAGATCTAACCTTGCTAACCAGTCTCCCATGGGGAACCTTGTCGAATGCCTTACTGAAGTCCATATAGATCACGTCTACTGCTCTGCCCTCAATGTTTTTTGAAGAAGTAACAAAGAGAAAGTTTGTGAGGCATGATTTCCCACATACAAAGCTAAGCTGACAATCCCTAATCGGTCCTGGTCTTTCAAAATACATACAAATCCTGTCCCTCAAGATTCCCTCCAACAACCTGCTCACCACAGACGTCAGGTTCACTGGTCTATAGTTCCCTGGCTTGACCTTACCAACCTTCTTAAACAGTGGCACCACGTTAGCCAATCCCCAGTCTTCTGGCACCTCACCTGTGACTTCGATGATACAAATATCTCAGTAAGAGGCCCAGGAATCACTTCTCTAGCTCCTCACAGAGTTCTCAGGTACATCTGATCAGGTGATGGGAATTTATCCACTTTTATGCGTTTCAAGATATCCAGCACTTCCTCCTCTGTAATATAGACGTTTTTCAAGTTGTCACCATCTATTTCCCTATATCTATATCTTCCACGCCCTTCTTCACAGTAAATACTGATGCAAAATACTTGTTGGGTATCTCCTCTATCTTCTGTGGCTCCACACAAAGGTTACCTTGCTGATCTTTGAGGGGCCCTATTCTCTCCCTAGTTACCGTTTAGTCCTTAAATGATTTAATGGCATACAAGTGCCAGAAAATGACCATTTCCAACGAGAGAGAATCTAAACTTCATCGCTTGACATTCAATGACATTGCCATCACCGAATCCCCCACTAACACCTTAGGGTTACCAAAAACTCAATTGAAGTAGCCATGTAAATACAGGCTAGATATTCTGCAGCAAGTAACTCATCTCCCAACTCCCCAAGGCCTGACCACCTACAAAAGATACAAGTCAGGAGTGTGATGGAAAACTCACTTGCCTGGTTGGGTGCAACTCTAACAACATTCATGAAACTTCATCCAGGGCAAGGCAGCCCATTTGACTGGCACAACATCCACAGGCATTCAGTCCCTCCAGCACCGATGCTCAGTAGCAGCAATATAAACCATTGACAAGACACACTACATTAATTTGCCAAAGCTCCTTAGAGCAACATCTTCCAAAGCACAACCATTAACAATCTCAAAGGACAAGGGCAGCAGATATATGGGAACACCACCAGCTTCAACTTCCCCTCCAAGTCAGGGTGGTAAGTGTCTTGGAAATACATCACAGAGTCAAAATAGTGAACTCCCTGCCCGACAGCACTCTGGGTCCACCTAAGGCAAATGGACAGCAGTTCAAGAAAGAAACTCTCCACCACCTTAAGGGCAACTAGGGATGGGCAATAAGTGTTAGTCCAGTCAACAATGCCCACATCCCATAAATTAATAAACCAACCAAAAACAACAAACAAAAACAAGATAGGCCTGCTGAGCAAATTGGTAAGGAAAGGTGAGCAAGGCCATTTGGGCCATCAAATATCTCCCCAGCAAGCAATGGCTCCATTTGGGGTTCTCTTCATTAAATCTTGATTCTCTATTTTAAAGAAGCAGTAAGTTCCCAGCTTTCTTCCAAAGAGACAGAGGTAACTGTACTCTAGACATTTATAATAAAATCCCTAGTGTGGAAACAGGTCATTCGGCCCAGTGAGTCCACACCAACCCTCCGAAGAGCATCCCACCCAGACCCATCCCATACCCTTTCCCTGCATTTGCCATGGCTAACGTACCTAACCTACACATCCCTGAACACAATGCGCAATTTAGCGTCATCAACCACCTGGGCTGCACATGGAGGGGGGAAACTGGAGCACGTGGCAGAAATCCCTGCAGAACTTGGGGAGAAAGTTTCACAGTAAAATCCTAAAATATTTTACATTTCCTAAAATACATATTTAATGATAATATTATTAGATAGACAAACACCTTTTCCTCAGGTCATACATAAGTTGAAACCAGAAATAATCTTACCGTGGAAGAACTTCTTTGGGCAAGTCTAAAATGGCTCCATATAAAAAGTTCATCATGATTTCCACCTCCACATGGCTCACGCTGTAATTAAATAGTACATTTTTAATGAATCAATGGAAAACACTGCAAGAGGGAAGACTATTCACAAACAACTGCAACTCACAAAAAACTCCTACACATTGTCTCCAAAGAAAAAAAAATCCCAGGTAGACAACCTATTCTTGGATTCTATCTAATGTTGCCCTCAGGTGACCTTTGGTATGCTCAGGAATGGCTCAAAGCTTTGCTTCACTCACTACATGTTCATTGCACTGTCCCAATGACAGTCAAGATTAGAATCTCATATTGTTGGAAGATATTGCCCAATAATAATGCCACCCAAACTTGCTAAGATGTTCAGTGATTACCAAAAGAAGCAACGGTGATAAGAGAGATAAAATGTTTTACACAGTTGGTGATCAGGCTCTGGAATTGACTACCTACAGGTGTGGAGGCAAGTGGAGGCTTGCCTTTCAAGATGGGACTGGATTATTATTTGAAGTGGAAACAATTTGCAGGACAATGAGGGAAATGGCAATGAAGGTGGATTACTCTTGCATGGACCATTACAGTTGTGACAGGCCAAATGCCCTCTGCGATATTCCATGTTGCATGCCCACAGAACTTCATCGTACAATCAGAGTCAGGATTTTATAGTACAGAAAGAGGCCCTTCAGCCCCAGAATTTACCCTAATTCCATTTTTCAGCATTTGGCCTGTAGCCTAGCACATTATGATATTTCAAGCATCTACTTAAATAGTCCTTAAATATCTTAGAATCTCTTTTAGTGAGTTCCTGATACCCAAACCCTATGGGTAAAAAAAAGTATTGCCTGAAGTCTCTCTAAACTCCTGCTCCTTACCTTAAAAGGTGTGCACCCTAGGTATTGACCTTTCCACTAAAGTGGAGCATTTCTCCCTATCTATCCTGTCTATGCCCCTCAACTCTGTACACCTCAGCTCTCTCTGCTCTCAGGGAAACAATGCCAGTCTAATCTGGTCTCTTCATTGTGGAATTGCTTACTGCCCAGTCAACATCCTGAAAAGCCTCTTCTACACTTTCTCTTATGCAATCACATCCATTCTGCAGTGCAGTATCCACCACTGCACACAGTATCCCAGCTGTGGTCTAACTAATGTCATGTACTGCTCCATCATCACCTCCTTTCTCTTGTCCCAAATATACTGGGTAAACAAAGAATTATCATATACAAAGCCCAAACTGAGTGTGTCAAGAAAAGAAAGATTCCTTTATCGCTTACTATGTATGAAACATAATTAACACCAGTTATGGCATTAGTTATCAGTTGCTAAAGCCCCATTTAATATGCTGTTTCCCACTTCGACTTTTGCCCAAAGACAACACTTTGAAGCTGAAAATAAAACAAATTGCTGGAGAAACCCAGCAGGTCTGGCAGCATCTGTAGGGAGGAAACAGAGTTAATGTTTCGAATCCAGTGGCTCTTCACCAGAACGCAAGTCTTTTTGAAAATTTCTCTTTTTGTTTCAGATCTACAGCATCCAGAGTTGCGTGTTTTACTTGAAAGCTGAAATTTAGATTGCATGGATAAATGATTTAGGAACCAAAGCACGTTCCCAAAATTCCTTCAATTAAATGTAAGCTTCTTCTGCGATTTATTTTTCCTCAAAAGAGAAATGCTGAGATGTTGTTAGCAATATGCCAATGAATTTATTTACATAATAATCACTTCAGAACTATATCCTAGATTACACAATTGACCAGATAATACGTGCATATTTCTGGAACGTTTTTCAATAAATTGGATAACATCAGCTAGAAAATGTGACAAAAGGGAATGAAATCATTTATGGATATGGAGCATGCAAAACAAACAGATTATTTAAAATGCTCTTTGTGGAGACCATAGACAGCATGCATTTGGATCTTCTTGTTGATCTTTAACTACAGATCTAAAATGTTATTTATGCTGAGTCAAGAAAGAAAAAAAAACAATAGAAATATAAAAGGACATGAACTCTAACCAATGCAAGCTAGAAAATACTGAAAAACACACAGCAAACCAAACTTTTTAAATGTGGTTGTGTCAGGTAATGAGAAAATACCCTTTCTTTATATTGAAATTTTGTTCTGGTAACATTTGGTCAGATGTTGATTTTTTTTTGCTTACAGGAAAATTCTTTAAAGTGAAATTGTGGGCGGCACGGTGGTTAGTACTACTGCCTCACAGAGCCAGAGACCAGAGTTCAATTCCCGCCTCAGGCGACTGTGTGTAGTTTGCACATTCTCCCAGTGTCCGTGCGGGTTTCCTCCAGGTGCTCTGGTTTCGTCCCATAGTCCAAAAATGTGCAGGTTAGGTGAATTGGCCATGCTAAATTGCCCTTAGTGTTAAGTAAATGTAGGGGAATGGGTTACGCCTCGGCGGGTTGGTGTGGACTTGGGCCAAAGGGCCTGTTTACACACTTAGTAATCTAATCAATTCTTGATCTCATGGGGAATTTCACGATATATTTAGAGATGGAGCATTCATGACTTTCTGAAGTACAGCATTAAAGATTCACAATTCTTCCTCAATTTAGTCTGAAACAAATCACTCCCTAATCTTTACACTGTGCTCCCATGTTCTAGATTCTACAGACAGCAGAAACAGGCTGTATCTAGCATATTCAAAATAGTGTATATTTCAATTAGATCACCTTATTTTGCTAGGCTCCAAACAAAATCAGTCATATTTATTCAGTCTATCATTGGACAACCATCTCATCCCAGGGACTAATCCTGCAATGAACAGCCTCCAACATAATTATATCCATCCTTAAATATGGAGACCAAAAATGCACACATTATTCCACTAAGGTGTGGTCTCAACAAGTCCTGTATAATTGTGGCAAGGCTTCTTTGTTTTGGTACTGCAATCCAATTGCAATAATGGACAGCAAACAATTTGCATTTCAATTTGTTGATATACTTGTGCACTAACTTTGTGTTCCTTGTTCCCAAGTACACCAAAGTCTCTCTGAATAATTGATATTTACAAAATTTGCACTTGAAAAAATATTGTTTTTCTATATTTACCAAAGAGAATAATCTCACGCTCACGTTATACTCCACCTGCCATGTTATTGCCCATTCACTTAATCCATCTGTATCCCATTACAGTCTACATACTCAATTTTCAATTCCATCTAGTTTGTATTATCAGAAAACCTGAATACGTTACTGACACTTCATTAAAGACAAAAACTGATCATTGCAGCACTGGAGACAGAGTCTGTCAACTTGAAAATACTTCATTTATACTTGCGTTATCTGGCTTTCATCCTTTAATCAACTCTCCATCAATGTTAACACAGCACCTCCAAATCAACAAGTCCTTATCTTACCCAACAAAATTCTGTATAGAACTTTAATCAAAAGCTATTTGGAAATCCAGGATTACTCTATTTACAGGTTCTCCTTTAACTACCCCACTAATTATATTCCCAAAAAAAATTTAAAAATTGTCAAACATGATTCACCTTTCATAAAAACAGAGTTATCAGGCTTCCCTCAAAAGAGATTCTAGTGTCTTCCAGATGACAGACTAACTGTAGTGCCCAAGTATCTCCCTCTTGCCTTTCTCAAATAGCAGTGTTACATTTATTTATAAACCAGGACTATCTCAGAATCTAGGGAATTTTGGAAAGGCAGAGTGAAGGCAACCATTGTCTCTAAACAGATCTTGTTAGAACATTAGGTCCTGGAGTTTGGTCAGATTTTAGCTTCTCAAGTACAGAGGAACCTTGATTATCCTAACAACATGGGTGGAGAGTATTTTGTTTGGATAATCGAGCACAGGATAACACCGTTTAGCCAAGCATCAGGACCATGCAATCTTGCTGGATAATCCGAAATTCAGATAATCGAATGCTGGATAATTAAGGTTCCACTGTAGTGTTTCCTCTGCCAATATTAATTACCTTAATTCTCTCTTAAGTTACACACTGTGGCAACAGAATAACAAACTTAAAGTATTTCATATAAAATTGTGAAATATTGGTAAGCTTGAAGACTTTCATTTCATTCACCTTAATTGTCTTTGCACAGCAATACTGAAATGTATGGAAAATATCAAAATCGTTTTTCAAGAACTCATTGACCTCCTGAATTTGTTGCTACTTCTGTTGCACAGTAGAACATATTCAAAAGCAGTGCTCCACTCATTTCCTATTTTCTTTTATCCACAGATAAAAGCCAAATAGTTTCCTCACGTTTAACAAAATTTTGTTTCAACTATTTTTTTCATGCGCATCACAGGGATTGTGCACAGGTGCCAAAAATGTTCCCTGGTAAATCATTACTCCCTTCTCACTGCCCCGTTGTAATCATACTTACCCAGCAAGAGTGATCGATTTCTGAAAGCTTTCTGCCCAATTTCCACTCAACATTGCTGCGAAGTAACTGGAGCGAGCACAGAGGATAGCCCTGGAACAGAACACATTAACAATCCAAACTCTGCAACATTTGTTAATTTTAACAAGTTTTCGTAACTATTTCATACACTTTTTTTTTAAAAGGTTAAAAATAGCACATCGACCTGACTGGAGTCAATTGAGGTTGTGTAATGGACTCGTTGTATATTTATTGCTTCTATCAATTTGGTGACTTCTTAGTGAAGCAATAAAAACACAAGATGAACCAACACTTCCGGAGTGTCAAAGCTGTTACACCATATCACTAACAGGAAAGTTAATACCTGGATCCTAAGTGAGAAAGGCAGTGAGAAGCAAAAAGGACATGCTTCTTCCCATAAAAAGACTGTTTTCTCAAACAAACTCCAAAATGCTGAAAAGTAGACATTTCAGTCATCTACAGTAGTCTATAAAATTTGAATGCTAATGAGATAGATGAACAAAACCATGGTAATATTTCATGCCACAAAAATGAATTTCTTTGTGCACAATATTGCAATATGCATGTATGTATACATACATACAGAACCTCAAAGAAAGACTTCGACATTTAGGTTCAATTACCTCTATCAATATATTGGTAAGAAAATAACACAAACACGTCATGCCTGTTTGACAGCGAATATGCTGGCATAATTAATTGTACAATACCTGTGTGCATGAAAAGTTCTGTTCTCAACATGAAGGGTTATGTCAGGACAACATCCTTTCCGATAAAGGGATAAGAGATCAGCACCCAGTATAGATGCTGGCTCTGGTGCAGAATCATCTGTTCCAGAGAAGATATCAACAGATGTTAAAGAGTTAAAGCATTAAAAACATAGGTTGCTTTTCTTTTTGCGAGCTTGGTTTCAAATTGGTTGCTGCAGCCCGTATAACAAATCTCCCAGTAAACAATAAAACCCATGCAACAAAACAGCTGAGACCATATTAAACTTTCAATTGAGATTAGATTAGAAAGCCTTTTTCCGAGTTGTGGTTTGTGCCACTAGCCACCAATAACATGACTACATAATGCAACTCCCGTTCAGATCATATTGCCTGTAGGATTAATGAGCAAGGATGGATATTCTATATTCACTTGGCAGCCTGAAGTCAATTTGGGAGCAAACAGGAATAAGTCTCAAAGTCTGAGAGTGTCCTCTGCCATCCAATAAGAAAACATTTCCACTAAATTCTCTGTATCCTTGAAATCACAACTTGCAAAATTGTCTAGCCACACCAAATAATAAGTAGCAACATAATTGAACATTTGCAGGCGAACCTCACATTTTGGCAGTTTTAACCTATTTTCAAACGAGCTCTGCCACTCACAAATTTCAATCACAGGAGCCCTCAGGAAGACCTATCGCAGATATAGAGGAGTGACCGTAAATGAAGGAACAGAAGAACTAGGAGCAAAAGCAGACAATTCAGCCCTTCTTGCTTGATCCACCACCTCAACATGACAACCCTGAGAGCAGTTCCAAAAACGAAAGCTTGGCAGCATTTCACAAAAAGGCATCCATTGGTTAAGACAATTTTCCACGACTTTTAAAATTTAGAATTTTAAAATATTGGCTCTTCATGAAGGAATACCCCTACTTGTTCATAGACAATTTTAGTTATAAATGGAAAGCAAAAGCCAAGGCTCATGCAATTTCAGGCATTCAAGAAAAGTTAGGAAATGGCCAAGGTTAGAATGAAGCATAACTGACAAAACAAAATGGAAAAGTTGTTACTTTGGCTGTTACCTACCACTGGATAGAACCTCATCCGCTGCTTCGGTTTCCTCAGGCATATCAAACATTGCTTCAGGCATATCATCTTCCAACAGGCTTGAGCTCAACATCTCTTCATTCATTTCCAGGGTCTGATTATCAGGAGGAAAATTATTAAATGGCAGGTATCTATCACCACTGCTCATGCCCAAATTATGAAAAACACTATTGAGAGAGCAAGTTTCTTCAGTCTTCAATCCTCCTCGATTGGGCTCTTTGTTCAAGAGCAGCTCTTCTTCAAGATGGTCTACTTTTCGATCTGCTGTATAAATTTGCCTATTACAAAATAAGAAGGGGAAACAAATTCACCAACTGTTTACTGGAAAGTTTCTTTTTGATAAGATCTCTCATAACATTTGTACTTTTTTTTTCTATTCATCCAAAGACATCTGAAATATATATCTCACCAAATAATTAACACAACGGTCAGCATTGGTAACACGGGTGAGAAATAATTTGCATGTCCCCAATAGATTCATTTATCAGTGCCCATAAGCAAACCTGGATGAAGAGAGTAGGTAAAGCACATAAAAGGCAACTCCCTTGACAACATTTATTAAAATTCATATTTATACATGCATTTCTAGTCATTGGGATTTTCCATCAAACTTTGCTTCCATGTGAAATTATAATAATTGTAGAAATGAAGCAAAATACTGCAGAGACTAGAAAATATTAAAGCAGAATGCCTAAGATCTGAAATGCAAACAGCCAAATTTTCCATCTGAGCTATTGTATATATATGTATGTTGAGTCTTTTACAAATATCTAGAGTGGGCGTTGTTTCCTTCTGTGTTCATGTACCATCTGACTCACCCCAAAATCAACATGAGCAACAAAATCAATGGGTGGCACAGTGGTTAGCACTGCTGCCTCACAGCGCCAGAGACCCGGGTTCAATTCCCGCCTCAGGCGACTGTGTGGAGTGTGCACATTCTCCCAGTGTCTGGGTGGGTTTCCTCTGGTTACCTCCCACAATCCAATAAAAAATGTGCAGGTTAGGTGAATTGGCCATGCTAATTAGGTGAAGGGGTAAATGTAGGAGTATGGGTCTGGGTGATAAACGCTTCGGCGGGTCGGTGTGGACTTGTTGGGTCGAAGGGCCTGTTTCCACACTAAGTAAAATAATCTAAACTGGCTATTACCCTATTTCTAGTAGATAGTCCAACAGGTTTAATTGGAAGCACACTAGCTTTCAGAGCGCCGCTCCTTCATCATGTGGTTGTGTTTCAGAGCGCTGCGTGGTGTGATTTTTAACTTTGTACACCCCAGTCCAACACAGGCATCGCCAAATCACTCCACTTCTATGTTGCTATAATTGGTCTAAAACATGGTTAATGCAATAACTGAAAATAAAAGCTAAAGCAATGGTCTTGATAGGTAGCCAATTGCAATGAATACTATCACATTATATATTAATGATCTGGATGAAAGGACTGGGGGCATTCTAGCGAAGTTTGCCGATGATACGAAGTTAGGTGGACAGGCAGGTAGTACTGAGGAAGTGGGGAGGCTGCAGAAGGATCAAGATAGTTTGGGAGAGTGGTCCAGGAAATGGCTGATGGAATTCAATGTGAGCAAATGCGAGGTCTTGCACTTTGGAAAAAAGAATAAACGCATAGATTACTTTCTAAATTCGTAAAGCCAAAGTCCAAAGGCACCTGGGAGTGCTAGTCGAGGATTCTCTGATGGTAAACATGCAGGTTGAGTCCGTGATTAAGAAAGTGAATGCAATGTTGTCATTTATCTCAAGAGGGTTGGAATATAAAAGCCACCGTTGTGCTACTGAGACTTTATAAAGCTTTGGTTAGGCCCCATTTGGAGTAATGTGTCCAGTTTTGGTCCCCACACCTCAGGAAGGACATACTGGCACTGGAGCGTATCCAGCGGAGATTCACACGGATGATCCCTGGAATGGTAAGTCTAATATACGAGGAACGGCTGAGGATTCTGGGATTGTATTCATTGGAGTTTAGAGCTGAAAATGTGTTGCTGGAAAAGCGCAGCAGGTCAGGCAGCACCCAAGGAGCAGGAGATTCGACGTTTCGGGCATAAGCCCTTCTTCAGGAAAGGAGGGCTTATGCCCGAAACGTCGATTCTCCTGCTCCTTGGATGCTGCCTGACCTGCTGCGCTTTTCCACAACACATTTTCAGCTCTGATCTCCAGCATCTGCAGACCTCACTTTCTCCTTCATTGGAGTTTAGAAGATTAAGGGGAGATGTAATAGTAACTTACAAGATAATACATGGCTTGGAAAGGGTGGACGCTAGGAAATTGTTTCCATTAGGCGAGGAGGCTAGGACCCGTGGACACAGCCTCAGAATTAGAGGGGGTCAATTCAGTACAGAAGTGCAGAGACATTTCTTCAGCCAGAGTGTGGTGGGCCTGTGGAATTCATTGCCGCGGAGTGCAGTGGAGGCCGGGACGCTAAATGTCTTCAAGGCAGAGATTGATAAATTCTTGATGTCACAAGGAATTAAGGGCTACAGGGAGAATGCCGGTAAATGGAGTTGAAATGCCCATCAGCCATGATTGAATGGCGGAGTGGATTCGATGGGCCGAATGGCCTTACTTCCACTTCTATGTCTTATAGTCTTATTACCATTACATTATTTTTAAAAAAATGTCTTTCAAAGTATAAGCCCCAATGATATTAAGTGACGAAATTAACAGAGCTGCCAAACCCAACAGATTAAGGAAACATAATTAACTTCAGTAGAGATTAATCTGGATCATTAATTTCAGAGTTGTTCAACAACCCTATCATTTAACTGTAAGGATAATTGTATTTAAATGTGATCAAGTTCAAATGAACAATAAATCCTAGCTGACCATTTCAAAATCAGGAATATCCTTAACAATAAACTGTAAGACAATTTTTAAAATGTAAAACCAAATTCCCTACAACTACAGGATTTTATTTTCTGCAATACTGATTACATACTACGTACTTGGAAGTTTAAAATAACATCTTTTAAAAAGTTGTAAATCTTTCCCTTGCATGTTTTCTGAATGAGTCTGAGATTTACAATAGCTCTTCTAGGTCCAGATGACCCTTGTTCACCAGTTTGCAAGCTGGAAATTCACTGAATTTCAGACAGTATAGCTTTTTTTGGTACTTCACTCTTGGTGCTGTACTGTAAGTTTGTAGAATGGAGTTCAATGTCTGCTGTCTCTAGATGCACGAGCTACGTTGTATAAATAAGCCTTGCAAGCTAATCACTAATTTATGTCCCATCGCCAAACTCCCTATCGAGTTATAAAGCTTCTCAATGGCAGTAACCAACATTCAGTTTCAGGATGCATATATCGGATTTATTTAGCACTGTAGCTATTACTGCCAATGTATAGTTACTTGCAGACTTCCCAGAGGAAATCAAAATGTTAATAGAAATTGCTTCCTATGTATTACATTAATCTTCTGCAACTACTTTTCCCAAAGTAAAACAAAACAAAATCCTTCCAGAACACAAATATGGAACTGCAAATGGGAGTTCCCAAGTGAGCTGATTTTGGAAGAACAGTAACATTTTAGACAGGGGGAAAAAAAAACTCATCTTAAGAGTCTGCAGAATTTTTATAACATTAAAGGGATTTATCAACAAAAAGGTTTTATAATTCCTGGATTAGGTAATATGAGTGTCCAAGGTGGAGACTGACTTGTGATCAACTCACTTCAAACTAAATGTTGCCACTGGAGCCAAGGATAATACTCATTGCCTTCCTTGCAATCCTCCCTGCTAGTGACCAAGGGAAACCTGGTTTTAAAGTGCAGAGATGAAACACAATAACAGCAGGTCGGATTGTGAGCACATGTCTGACCTACGAAACTTTCAAGCGGTCCCTCAAAAGTCAACGGACTTCTGGTTAGAAACAGAAACAGGAGTAAGAATAGGTCATTCGGCCCAACAAGCCTGTTCAACCATTCAATGTGATCTTCCCACTTTCGCCCAAGACCCCTTGATCAACATTCCCTCTAGGTTGAGTTACCAGATAGCTTCATACCTTTAAACGCAAACAAAATTATTCATTTTTCTTCAATATATTCAGCGACAGACTCCACAGCCCTCTGTAGTACAGATTCAACCTTTGAGTGAATAAATTTTTCATCTCAGTACTAAATGGTCTACCCCTATAACCTGAGACAGGGCCCTCTGGTTTTAGGCTCCACAACCCAGGGAAACATGCTAACAATAATATAGTTCTGTTTTTCACACCCAAGTATATAAGGTCACATTTACCCACACTGCATTGCATTGCATCTGCCACACGTTTGTCCATACATTCAACTCATCCAAATTCCCTTGCAGCTTCCTCACATCTCAGCCCAGTTTTATGTAATCAGCAAATATAGAAATGTTGCATTTGGTCCCCTCATCCAAATCATTTGTGTATATCATGAATAGCTGGAGACCAAGCACTGATCCCTGTGGTACCCCAATACTCATTGCCTGCCACTGGGAAAAAGATCTGTTATTCTCATCTTTCCCTTTCTCTCAACTAATTCTCAATTCAAGCCAATACATTACCCCTAACCCATATACTTTAAACTTAGTTCATTAAACTCGGCAAGGTACTTTAATAAAAGGTCTTCTGAAAATCCAAAATATACCACATTCATTTGTTCTCCCTTATCTATTATACCAGATGTACCCTGAAAAATTCCAGTAGATTTGTTAATCATGCTGGCAATGCCATTATGCTTTCTAAAGGTCATCACATCTTCTTTAGACTTTTTCCCCGCACTACTGATGTTGGGATAACTGGCCCGTTTTTCTTTCACTCCCATTTAAGTAGTGGGGATTATATTTGCCATCATTGAATCTGTTGGAACTGTTCCAGCAGCCATAGAATTTTGAAAGACAACCACTGCTGCAACCGATACTTTCAGGGATGTAGATTATCAGGTCCTGATGATCCAACAGCTGCCGTTAATCCCATTCATTTCCATAGCACCACTATCTTCCTCACACTGTTTTCAATAATAATTCCCTCAACTCAATCCTACAACTAGCCCTTTGGCTCTCTAACATTTCTGGAGATGTACGTATACCCGGTTTTGTGAGGATAGAACCAAAGTATATGCTCAATTAAGACATAGGAGCAAAATTTAGGCCATTTAGACCATTGAGTCTGCTCGGTCATTCAATCATGGCTGATAAGTTTCTCAACCCCATTCTCCCACTGACCTTTGATCCTCAAGAACTTATCTCAGTCTTAAATATACTCAATGACTTGGTCTCCACAGCCTTTTGTGGCAATGAATTCCATAGATTCACCACTCTCTGGCTGAAGTTGTTTCTCCTTATCTCTGTTCTAAAAAGTCTTCCCTTTAATCTAAGGCTGTGCCCTCTGGTCCTAATCGCTGCTACCAATGAAAAGATCTTCCCGCCAT
Organism: Hemiscyllium ocellatum; assembly: GCF_020745735.1. NCBI lineage: Eukaryota > Metazoa > Chordata > Chondrichthyes > Orectolobiformes > Hemiscylliidae > Hemiscyllium > Hemiscyllium ocellatum. Next base: position 97,555,660 of record NC_083409.1, read on the forward strand.
CTACACTGTCCAGACCATTCAGTATTTTGAACGTTTCAATTAGATCCCCACCTCATCATTCTCAACCCCATCAAGTATAGACCTAGAATCCTCAAACATTAAGCTTTTCATTCCTGGGACCGTTCTCATGGATCACCTCTGAACATGCTCCAGTTTACATGCTTCCTGAGATATGGGGCCCAAAACTGCACACGATACTCCAAATGTGGTCTCACCAGAGCCTTATAGACCCTCAGAAGTACATTCCTGCTTTTATATTCAAATCCTCTCAAAATAAATGCCACAACTGCATTTGCCTTCCTAACTACTGACTCAACCTACAAGTTTACCTTGAGAGAATTCTGGACTAGAACTCCCAAGTCTCTTTGCACTTCAGAACCTTCTCCCCATTTAGAAAAAATAATCCATGCCTCTATTCTTCCTAACAAAGTGCATGAACTCATATTCCCACATCGTACTCCATCTGCCACTTCTTTCTCTGCTCTCCTAACCTGTCCATATTCATCTACAGCCTCCATGCTACCTGGCCCTCTACCTATCTTTGTATTCATCTGCAAATTTAGCCAGAATGCCTTCAGCTCCTTCATTTAGATGTATAAATAAAGTGAAAGGTTGTGGTCCCAACTCTGAGCTTTGCAGAACACCACTTGCCATCCTGAGAAGGACCCTTTTATCTCCACTCTCAGCTTTCTACCAGAGAGTCAAACCTTGCCTCTGACACCATGGGCCCTTATCTTACTCAGTAGCCTCCTGTGCAGCACCTTGTTAAAGGCCTGTTTGAAGTCGAGGTAGATAACATCCATAGGGTTTCCTTGGTTCAACCTGCTGGCTACTTCAAGAATTTGTCAAGCATGACCTCTCCTTGATGAAACCATGTCGACTTTGCCCTATTTTAATCACACACTTCCAAGTATTCAGAAATATCATCCTTCACAATGGATTCCAGGATCTTACCCACTACCAAGGTTAGGTCAATCAGTCTGTAACTTTGTCTTTTGCCTTGCTCCTTTTTAAACAAGGGTGTCATGTTATCAATTTTCCAGTTCTCTGGGACCCTCCATGATTCTACTTATTCCTGAGAGATCACCACTAACGCCTCCACTACCGCTTCATCTATCTCCCTTAGAACTCTGGGGTGTCGGTCATAGTCAGAGATGTACAGCACAGGAACAGACCCTACGGTCCAACTTGTCCATGCCAACCAGATATCCTAACCTAATCTAGTTCCACCTGCCAGCACCTGGCCCATATCCCTCCGAACCCTTCCTATTCATTGCAATTATACCAGCCTCTATCACTTCCTCTGGCAGCTCACTCCATACACACAACATTGAGGCAGTACGTTGCTCCTTAGGTGACTTTTATATCTTCCCCCCTCACTCTAAACCTATGCACTCTAGCTCTGGACTTCCTCACCCCAGGGAAAAGTCTATTTATCTATAAATTTATATAGATAAATTTATACAAATCTATAAAGTCTATAAATTTGTCTATTTATCCTATCCATACTCCTCATAATTGTATAAACCTCTAAGATCACCCCTCAGCCTCCGACGCGCGAGGGATAACAGCCCTAAGCTTATTCAACCTCAAATCCTCCAGCCCTGGCAACATCCTTGTAAATCTTTTCTGAATTCTTTCAAGTTACACAGCAACCTTCCAATTAGAGGGAGACCAGAATTGCACGCAATATTCCAAAAGTGGCCGAACCAATGTCCTGTACAGTCACAACATGACCTCCCAACTCCTGTACTCAATACGCAGATCAATAAAAGGAAAGCATACCAAACGCCTTCCTCACTATCCTATCTACCTGTAACTCCACTTTCAAGGAGCTATGAGTCTCCAAGGTCTTTTTGTTGAACAACATTCTCCAGGACCTTATCATTAAGTGTATAACCTCTGCTAAGATTTGCTTTCCCAAATGCAGCAACTCAAATTTATCTGAATTAATCTTATCAGCCCATTGGCCCATCTGATCAAGATCGTGTTGTAATCTGAGGTAACCTCCTTCGCTGTCCACTACACCTCCAATTTTGGGGTCATCTGCAAACTTACTAACTGTACCCATTATGCTCACATTCAAACTATTTATATAAATGACGAAAAGTAGTGGACCCAGCACCAATCCTTGTGGCACTCCACTCATCACAGGCCTCCAGTCTGAAAAAACCCTCGACCACCACCCTCTGTCTTCTACTTCAAGCCAATTCTGTCTCCAAATGGCTAGTTCTCCCTACATTCCATGAGATCTAACCTTGCTAACCAGTCTCCCATGGGGAACCTTGTCAAATGCCTTACCGAAGTCCATATAGATCACTTCTACTGTGCTGCCCTCATCAATCTCTTTGTTACTTCTTCAAAAGACTCAAATCAAGTTCATGAGTCATAATTTTCCACCCACAAAGCCATGTTGACTATTCCTAATCAGTCCTTGCCTTTCCAAATACATCTAAATTCTGTCTCTAGGATTCCCTCCAACAACTTCCCACCACTGATGTCAGGCTCACCAGTCTATAATTCCTGGCTTGTCCTTACCACCTTTCTTAAATAGTGGCACCACATTAGCCAACCTCCAGTCTTCCGGCACCTCACCTGTGACTATCCAAGATACAATAGGGAATCTAATCTAAATATCTCAGCAAGGGGCCCAGCAATCACTTCCCACAAACAAGAGTGGTAGAAACATTATTTCTGACTGGATTGACATGGAAGCAAGGAATATTGGTTGCCAAAGTCCTACTTTTTGAAATGGCAAACTGCCTTGAAATGGCTTTGGAAGGGGGTGAGTTGAGTGAGATTCCAAGACTCCACCTTTAATTACTTTATTCTTCTTGTTAACAACTTCAAAATCGCACTATTGTTAGATTTTTGTGACAAACAATTAGATATCAATCACCAATACCCATCTGGTCCAGGTGATTTGTCCACTTTCAGGCCAGTTTTTCTAGCACCTTCTCCTTGGTGATGGCCACCAAGCTCACTTCTGCCCCCTCACTCTCTTGAACGTTTGGGATATTAGTAGTGTCATCCAGTGTGAAGAATGATGCAAAGTAATTCAGTTCCTCAGCCATTTCTTTGTTCCCCACCACTAACTCTCCTGTGTCATTTTCCAGCAGCCAATGTTCACTTTTGCCCTTTATATATTGGAATTGGAATTAGAAGCCCTACAGTGTAGAAACAGGCCCTTCGGCCCAGCAAGTCCACACTGACCCTCTGAAGAGTAACCCACCCAGATCCATTCCCCTTTTACTCTACACTTCCCCCTGACTAATGCACCTAACCTACATATCCCTGAACACTATAGACAATTTTGCAAGGTCAATTCACCTAACATGCACATCTTTGGAGTGTGGGAGGAAACTCATGCAGACACGGGGAGAATATGCGAACTCCACACACACACACACACACACACACACAGACAGTTGCCCAAGGCTGGAATCAAACCCAGGTCCCTCTCACTGCGAGACAGCAGTACTAACCACTGAGCCATTGTGCTGCCCCATATCTAAAGAAACTCTTACAGTCTTCCTTTAAGACGACAAGAAAATTACAGCCCACGATAAGGCCCTTCGGCCCTCCAAGCCAGTGTTGATCCAGATCTTCTATATTACTGCCTAGCTTACTCTCATTTAATCTGCTCCCTCTATTTCTTTTTTTCTTGCTATCTATTGAGAAGTTTGCAAACTTCCCATGCTTTCCCACTTCACCATATTATATGCTTTATTTTTTGCTTTTATGGTATCCCTGACTTCCCCAGTCAGCCATAGTTGCCTCATCCTCCCTGTGTTTAGATCAGAGTGGTGCTGGAAAAGCACAGGTCAGGCAGCACCAGAGGAGCAGGAAAGTCGACGTTTCGGGCAAAAGCCCTTCATATCCTCCCTGTACCATGCTCCTTTTTCCTTGGGATGAATCTCTGCTGTGTCCCAGAAACTCCTGCCATTGCTGTTCCACTGTCTATCCTGCTAGGCTTCTCTTCCAGTTAATTCGACTCAGCTCCTCCTTCATGCCTCCATAGCTGCCTTTATTCAGTTGAAATGTGTTACCTCTGATTCTATCTTATCCCTCTCAAATTGCAGAGTAAATTCAGTCATATGATCACTTCCTCCTAAGGGTTCCTTCACCTTCAGCTCCTTTATCAAGTCAGCTTCATTGCACAACACTAAATCCAGTATTTCCTGTTCCCTAGGGAGCTCCACCACAAGCTGGTCCAAAGTGCCATCTTGTAGACTTTCCATAAATTCCTCTTCTTGCAATCCACTACCAACCTGATTTTCCCAGTCCACCTGCATATTGGAATCCTCCATGATCACTGCAACTGTGTCTTTCCTACCTCCTGATGTATCTTGCGCTCCAAGATTGTTCTGCCACAACTTTGTCCCCCGTTATCAGTTCCCATTTTTGATAATAATTTGTCATTCCTAATTTTTCTCTATACATATTTATTGGAGATTTTATGGTCAATTTCTATACTCACTGCAACTTTACTCTCATTCTGCAAGTTCCCTTTCTTGATCAAAACTTTTGCCCTCTTTTACTGAATTCTAAAATGCTCCCAATTATCAGGCTGGCTTCTTATTCAACCAATTTTATATGTCCCCTCTCCCTAATTTCTTTTGTTTGCTTATGGTTGACCCACCTTCCCTCTTATCTTGCACCAAACAGGAAAGAACAATTGAACGTGTGAATTACAACATGTTCTTTAAATATAAACCAATGCCTTTCCACAGTCAACCCATTTTGCAAGGTTTGTCAATTCACCCTTATCAATTTGCACCTCAGTTTCTTTTATTCAGGACCCGACTACTTTACTCTCCATTTTGTGAAAAATTCTAACATATTATAGTCACACTTCCCCAAGTGATCCCACCAAAAAAAGATAATTAATTAATCCTCTCATTTGCATAACACACAACTTGTTTTGATTTCTTCTGTAAGCCTTGCCTCCATTACTATTTGACAGCTTATAGATAACCCTCATTGTCCCCGCTGTTTCTTGTCTTCACCCATACAGATTCCACATTACGACTTCAGAGCCAATATCCATCCTCACTATTGCATTGATTTGTTCCTTTACTAACAAGGTTAGCTTACCTCCTCTCATTTTTGTCTGTCCTTTCTAAATATTGAATAAGCCTGGATGTTCATTTCATATCCTTGCTATGCCTCCTGTAGCCACAACTTCAACTTAACTGGTTATATCTATTTATATCTTTAATTCATTACATCTATGAATCCATAACATTAATGCCAATGCTCCACATAAGATAAAACCTTTTAGACTTTTTTTGTTAGTTGCTAGTCATCTTAGTTTTATTTACAGTCCTCGTTTTTTTTTCTGCCTTCCATTTCTGCTTAGGACTTTTGTCTTTTGTCCTTGTTCTTGTTCCTCCTTCCTCTGTCTCCCTGCTTAGGCCCCCATGCCCGTCATTCTAGTTTAAACCTTTCACATAGTCTGATACATGATTGAGGAGGTACTACTGTAGGAGATGCTGCATTTGTGATCAGATGACATGTCAATATGTCCCCACTCATGTTAACAGTTGAATGTTAACAGTATAAAGGCACCATCCAAAGAACAGCAGAGGAGCAACAGAGTTCTCCTGGTGTCCTAGTCAAAAACTAACAAAACAAGTGATCTGCTTATTTATCTCACTGCTGTATCAGTGGTTTTGCTAACTGCCAGGTTCTACGCAGCAGTGTCTATACTTCAAAAGGAATTATTTGTTCACAAAACAGGAAATGCTCCAAAATCAAGAAACATGTAAAATAATTCTTGCTGCATAATATAAGGGAATCTCAATGTAAATTGTAATCTCCTGACAGAGGTTTTGTTAAACACAAGAGAGACCTGCACCAGCCTCTGAAATCCACCCTGAAGTCCCTAACCACAGAGACACAGACACAGTGACCTAGGTGGAGAGGTTTGATTAATAATGATCAAATTGAATAGCAAATTTGGTGCAAAGAGTTGAATAACTATAGCATCCTTAAAAGATTAGGCTGAGAGGGGAAAGATTCAAAAGGGACCTAAGGGGCAACTTTTTCCATGCAGAGGATGTGCCTGTACAGAATGAGCTGCCAAAAGGAAATTGTGGAGGTGGGCACAATTACAACATTCAAAAGGCATCTGGATGGGCACATGAATAGGAAGGGTTTAGAGGGATACGGGCCAAGTGCTGGCAAGTGGAACTAGGTTAACTCACAATATCTGGTTGGCATTGATGAGTTGGACCGAAGGGACTGTTCCTGCGCTTTACACCTCTGTGACTCTGAGCCAAGAGGCCCAGGTTCAAGTCCCACCTGCTCCAGAGGTGTGTAATAAGATCTCTGAACAGGCTGATTAAAAAATATCTATAAAGTGCTCTATGTCCCTGAAAACAGATGTGGATGAAGAGACTCTTTCACAAAGGTCACTTTCACAACGGGCCTGAATCACTTCTAAGAAGTCAAAAGAGAATAGAAACATTAAATCTCTTTCTTCAGAGATCCAAGATGGCGGCGACTCAGCAAGTCTGAGTTTACAGAGCTCTTCCCAAAACCTGGGTAAAGTGAGTTACTCACCCCCACCACACTTACCAAACCACCCAAAAAAAATTTCTAACCTTAATTAGCTGTTTACTATTATATTTAAGCAGTTTAATATTAAGTGGATAATGAGTAAACCAAAGGGATCCCGCAGCTCTCAGAAAACAAAGACCCCTCCCCCACCCTCCTCTCCTCCTCCGGCTGCAGCTGATGTAAAAACAGGCCTTGAAGAGATGATTGCCAGGCTGGAAACGACACTCGTCAATTTCATTGCAGAATCCAGACAGAGATGGAATGCATTCGAAGAAAAGTTACAAAAGCACAGCCAGGCTATTGAGGAATTACAGGGCCGAGTGAAGGGGGCGGAGCTAAAGGCCACGACCTCCGAGGCTGCAGCACAAACAGCTGCAGAACAGGTGCGAGCTCTGGAGCAGAGAGTCCGGGCCTTTGAAATCTACATGGATGACCTGGATAATAGAAATCGGAGAAAGAATATCCGTCTTCTGGGCCTCCCTGAACAAGAAGAGAAGGGACAGTTAGTAGTATTTCTGGAGCGATGGTTGCCCCAGCTTTTAAACCTGGGGGCTGAAACTGACCGGGTAAGGGTGGAGTGGGCCTACCGGGTCGCAGTACGCGGATCTGGCCCAAACCAGCGCCCACGCCCGGTCCTGTTCCGGCTGCAGAGTTATAGGGAGAGGCAGATACTCCTGGATGCCTCCAGAAAGCTTGGAAAGGATCCTAAAGCTAATGATTCATGAAGGATCCAAGATTATGTTATTTCAGGACTTCTCCCCGGCTTTGGCACGAAGGAGGAAGGCGTTTGATGAGGTGAAAAAATGTCTAAGGAACTTAAATATTCAATACACCTTACGCTACCCAGCGACGTTATGCTTTACCCACGAAGGATCCGAGTATAATTTTAGATCACCAGAAGAGGCTAAGGAACTTTTAGACTCGTTTAAATAAATTGTAAGAGACAATTTATGTTCGCTTGCCTCTTCCACACTCCGTGGGGAGAAATGGATACTTTACTCTACTTTACTTTTGCTTCTGGGAGCAGGGTTGTCTTCCCTTGCTATTTTATGTTATTATACTTAACTGTAATTTGTTGGAGTTGTAATTTTATAGTTATGTGTGTTTGTACGTGGCATTGATGCTATCAGATATACTCAGGTATGGGTGGGGAGGGGTGGGGGTGGGGCGCTCACTGTTAACTCTAGCTCGGTATTATATCTAAATCCTATTAAGGAGCGCCCGGGTCAAGGGTGGGACACTGTTTGGGAGAGGATATGGTGGACCTTTAGAAAGGAAGTAAGGCCCCCTGAGAACAAGGGGGAGGATCTCCATTCAAACATGTTTTTTTTTGTTCTTATTGTTTGGAAATAGTTTCCTTTTTATTATACTGTTATGAGTGTATTAGAGAACATTTTCTCTTGTTTGAAGGATGTAAGTGACTCAACTATACACTCTGGATAATTGTGGATTAGATTAGTAGTTAACTGAGTTTCATTGTTTTTCTTTCTTCTTTAGTATCATTCCTTTGAATTTTGATGATTATATATTTAAGATCTATTTTTATATTAATGTTTGTGCTTGAAAGTTCTGTTTATTTTTGTAAATCTGTCAAAATATTAAATTTCTAATAAAAATATCTTTAAAAAAAAATCTTTCTTTTTTCACAAATGCTGTTATACCTGCTGATATTTTCCAGCACTTTGGTTTTTCTTTCAGTTCTTTAAAAGCAAAGCACTGTGGATTATGAAGTTTGAGAGGCTTCAAATCACAGAAAGAGCCTATTTGGCCCATCAAGTCTTGCCATCAGCAACGTTCCAGAGGTGAAAACTGGAGGGCTAAAATGAGATGCATTATGGTTAAGGTTGGTTTATTTCCTTTGATTTTTCATCTTGTGACAGTTATGAAGAGTTCATAGATCAATGCTGCATTCTTTTTTCAATTAAAAATATAGATCAGTTCAAACAGAGTCTAATGGGCAGCATGGTGGCACAGTGGTTAGCACTGCTGCCTCACAGCGCCTGAGACCCGGGTTCAATTCCCGACTTAGGCAACTGACTGTGTGGAGTTTGCACGTTCTCCCTGTGTCTGCGTGGATTTCCTCCGGGTGCTCCGGTTTCCTCCCACAGTCCAAAGATGTGCGGGTCAGGTGAATTCAGGTGAATTGACCAAGCTAAATTGCCCGTAGTGTTAGGTAAGGGGTAAATGTAGGGGTATGGGTGGGTTGCGCTTCAGCGGGTCGGTGTGGACTTGTTGGGCCGAAGGGCCTGTTTCCACACTATGAATAATCTAATCTATATTTAATAATGGAAGGTGTGCTTCCTCATACTGTCAAGGTGAAGTAATTGATCCTTCCCTTTGCACTTCCCTCACCAGCTGAGCAACTCCATCAGCACTTTATACAAGGCAAATTAACCCAATCATAATTTATGTATTTCTGTTATTCAAAGAAAAGCTAAAAGAAAATACATTTCACAAAGCATTTTTGAATGTGAACAATGTTCCTTTATGAAAAATGTATAATTTTAAAATAAGTCAGACAGCAAGATCTTTTATCCCCCTGTAAACGGATTACATTATGCCTTCACACAGGTCACTGGATCCATGCAGAGCATTATCTGAATTGATGCAATTAGGAAGCTGAATGATTTTTGACACACAGCCAGTTTAAAAATAGGATAATGCCCCTGAACCACTTTACAACTCCATCATTCAAATCTGTACAATTGGTTTTCGTTAGCTTTATAAAGAATGGGATTAAATTAACCGGAATGTACCCTGTGCTACAGTACTGATGCAGCATTTCCGCATCACTGGCTTTAAATCAGACAGCAAATACGGCTTAAAAGCAATGCATATTCTCTTTCCATTGGAAAAGTCCAAACTTCATTTTAATTTTAAAGTCAGCTTGAAGCAGACAATGCTTCAAAACACAAGATTGTGATTGAATCCAGTTTTTGATTTTTAATTTAATAAAAAAAGTGAAAAATGTTCCAGAATAAAAGTCAATTTATATGAGTTAATGCATTTGAGGGGGAAATCTAATCCTAGAATTCTTTGAAGAACAATGTTTGACAGAGTTAGGTAACTGACTTCCTTCCACATCTTATTTGGTTTAAAACTGGAATTTCAAAATAGGATGTCACAGAGCAGGGTCAAGACTAAGTGACTGTGATAAAGTTAAAAATTTCTTTCGTGATCTGTCTGAAGCCTATAAAGTGGTCAACCTCTCACCACCTTCAACACCGAGACTTCTAGCTAGATGGGGATACAATTGGGGCGGCATGGTGGCTCAGTGGTTAGCACTGCTGCCAGCCTCGGGTGACTGTTTGTGTGGAGTTGGCATAATTCTCCCCATGTCTGCATGGGTTTCCTCCCACAGTCCAAAGATGTGCAGTTCAGGTGAATTGGCAACATATATGTTGCCCATAGTGTTAGGTGCATTAGTCAAAGGGAAATGGGTCTGGGTGGGTTACTCTTCAGAGGGTCAGTGTGGACTGATTGAGCTGAAGGGTCTGTTTCCACACTGTAGGGAATCTAATCTAATCATTCAGTTCCCTTCTGATCGACTTGTATAGGAAGAAAATAACTTGCATTCACTTCTCTTTTTACTGCTACACCATTGGTGCCTGGTATCTCTCAGGAATCGATGCTTAGTGACCTCCTATTTCCAATCTGCATGCTGCCCCTCAGCAACAACTAAAAAAAAGGGTTAGTTTACACATGGCCATTACCCTCAATCTTCTACTGTTGCTCAATTATTAGGTTGCTCATCACACATCATCAGATCACTAGAAATTTCTTCTAAATAAGAAAAAGCGGGAAAACTATAACCATTGTTTTCAGATCCCATTCCAAGCTCCACTTCCCAGCTGCTGATTCCATCCTCCTGGAAACAAAGATTCATCCAGTCTCTTTGCGATCTTGGTGTCAAACAGAAAGGAGTTTATCACCACCTCTCTGCGGCAAACTCCCCTATTCCACCTCAATATCACCACTGAATGTTGCCTGTCTCAGCTCATCTGCTGAAATTCTTATTCAGGACTTGGGTGTCTTTGAATTGAACTATTCCAATGCTGGTGGCAAATCCTGATGGGTTCTTGCTCATTCTATACTTTGTAAACTCAAAGTCACCAAAACTCCCTTCCCCATGTCTTAACTCACACCAGTTCCCCACCACCCAACTCTCATGTTCACTGACTCACAATCAGAAAATGTCTCTACTCCGTTTTCCAAATTCTTCAATTCCCTCACTCTCTCCCATAGCCTGCATATCGTAGCTCCTTTAATTCTAGTCTCTTGAGCATTCCTGAAGAAGGGCTTATGCCCGAAACGTCGATTCTCCTGCTCCTTGGATGCTACCTGACCTGCTGCACTTTTCCAGCAACACATTTCTCCAGCATCTGCAGTCCTCACTTTCTCCTGGTCTCTGGAGCACTCTACCCCACTTCATTTCGATTGGTCCATCATTGGCTGCCACACCTACGGATGCCTCAGCCCAATCGCTCTCTATGATCTACAAAGCCGAGAGGGTATAGAGAAGGTAGATTGGAAATAACTGCTCCCCATAGTGAAAGAGTCAATAACCGGGGGTACAGTTTGAAGGGAAGGAGCTGGAGGTTTAAAAGGGATTAGAAGGGAAAATATAAATTTACCTAGAGGTCATAGGTATCTGGAACCCGTTATCCAAAAGCATAGTAGAGGTTGGAGTACTCAAGACACTGAAGAACCATTTAGATGTGCATTTAAAATGCCATTGCATAAAACACGATGGGCCATGTGGTGGTAAATGGGAATAGAATAGATGGATGTTTGATGACAAATACAGACATGGACTGAAGGGCCTCTTTTTATGCTGTTAAAATCTCTAAGTTTTCTGAATGTCTGGCCTAATATTTCCTTAAGCTGCGTCGTGTCTTACTTTGTTTTATAATGCTCCTGTGAAAAACCTTAGGGTATTATATTTATATGGTCTCTTTTATACATCAAAAGACAGTATCTTAAATATATAGAGGGATATGAAAAGTGCAGCTCTCCATCAGTTCAACACTGCTGTCCACAGGGATCTGTCAATGGCAGTTCTTCAACCTGCCCCAGAACAGACAATGAATTCCACCTTTCCAGTATGGACTCCAAGAATATCAGTCCCCAAAGTTCTCTCTATTTCAGCACCAGTGGAACAAAAGCAACTCAGGTGCTGCAACCAAAACCACATTTAAATATTTAAAATCAGCGCTTCATTAACTGTGCTGCACTTTGCTTGGCTAATATGTAGTTTGTCCAAATAATGTACTCAAAAGTTTTTCCTCTCAAAGTTTAAAACAATATTAAGCACTATGGGCGGCACGGTGGCACAGTGGTTAGCACTGCTGCCTCACAGCACCAGAGACCTGGGTTCAATTCCCGACTCAGGCAACTGTCTGTGTGAAGTTTGCATGTTCTCCCAGTGCCTGCATGAGTTTCCTCCGGGTGCTCTGGTTTCCTCCCACAGTCCAAAGACGTGCAGTTCAGGTGAATTGGCCATGCTAAATTGCCCATAGTGTTAGGTGAAGGGGAAAATGTAGGGGAATGGGTCTGGGTGGGTTGCCCTTCGGAGGGTCGGTGTGGATTTGTTGGTTCAAAGGGCCTGTTTCCACGCTGTAAGTAATCTAATCTATTTACATCAAACAAATTTAAAATGCATTATCTCCCTGCACACAAGCATAATTTTAAGATTACTGATCAGGAAGCAGGTCTAAAATACTGAAAAACTGGCGTCAGAATAGATCTTCTTGATAGAGAAACTATTTAGGTCTCATTTTATGAATTGCCCACAGTTTTCAGGTTATTACAAATTCTAAATCAAGCTACCGTACATTAAAAGGAAAGAGACAGATGTCTGCAACTTGTGGTTTCATGGAAGATTAGTTTTACCAGCCTTATTCAGAACTTAATTGATGCAAGGTACACTCTGCGTAAATTAATCTAAATTAGTAATACAATGCAGAAGAGAGTGTGATGTGAGTGCTGGTATGGAGCACTGCAACTCTGGTGCTGTGAACAGAGGAAGATTTATTACGCACAGCACTCACTCAATTCAGTGCTCATTTTCATGAGAGGAATGAGTGTGTGTATAGCTAGGGTCTAGCACTGCTTGCCCTCAATTTAGATGGATAATGGTGAAGGTTTTACCTATTCCTCAGAGGAGGGCTTTGTAACTCTAAATTTGAGAATTACATTTATATGCTGGACTATTACACAAGAAGCGGAAGTCTCTGGGCTGTTCCATCCCTCAGTGTCTCTGGATGTTGATCTAGACCTGTTCCAGAATTAATTCAATATCTTCCTTAACCTGAATTGACCCAAAGAGAGACTAGGGGCATAGAAAGGGGACAGAACAATAAGTGTTGGGATAGACAGTCAAGATGTTTAGGGGAAAATCTTACTCAAATCCCCGGCCATTTTTGTTTGAATGCTTCCCGGCCCTTACAGAAAGTACATATCGCATGCTAATGTTAAAAGATCCTTAAGTCTATTCCACAACTCTATAGCATCATTACAGACCTCAATTCCACCTTCCTGCTCCCTCCCAAATCTCCAGATTCCCTCAGAAAAAAAATCTAAATGTCAGCGTGGAATAATCGCAGTGATGGAGCATCCATATTTCATACAGAAATTAAGAGTCAACCATATTTGAGACTTGGGCTACATTTAGGCCAGTCTGGTTAAGGATGCCAGATGCCTTCCCTAAAAAGGTTTTAACAAATCAGAAGGGCTCCCACTATGAATATTTTTTGGCCACAGTTATCACCACTGTATTAAAAAAAAGTATTGACTTGCATTTTTAAAAAAAATTTACTTACCAGGGACCTGGCCGTTACTACCTGGCCAGCATTTACTACCCAGTTCCAGTTGCCCTTGAGAAGGTGGTGAACTGCCTTCTTGAACCACTGCCCTGAGGGAGGTAATGCCAGGATTTTGACCCAGTGACAGTGAAGGAATGGTGATATTTGGTACAGCCACATTTAGAATACTGCATACAGTCCTGGTCGCCACATTACCAAAAGGACGTGGACACTTTGGAGAGGATGCAGAGAAGGTTTACGAGGATGCTGCCTGGCATGGAAGGATGCTAACTATGAAGAGATGTGAGTAGGTTAGGATTGCTTTCATTAGAAAAAAAGGAGATGGGGGGGGGGAAACCTGATTGAGGTCTACAAAATCATGAAGAGACAGGGTGGATAGAGATAAGCTTTTTCCCAGGGTGAGGGATTCAATAATGAGAGGTCACACGTCGAAGGTGAGAAGAAAAACATTTAAGGGGGATACACGCGTAAAGTACTTTATAGAGGGTGGTAAGTGCCTGGAATGCGTTGGCAGCAGAGGTAGTAGAGGCAGGCACAGTAGATTCATTTAAAGTGCATCTGCACAGATGCATGAGTAGGTGGGGAGCGGAGGGATACAGATCCTCAGGGATTGGGCAATACGTTTACACAGTGGATTTGGATTGTCACAGGCTTGGAAGGCCCAAGGGCCCGTTCCTGGGCTGTAAATTTTCTTTGTTCTATTTCCAAGTCAGGATGGTGAATGGCTTGGAGGGGAAGTTGCAGGTAATGGTGTTCCCATGTACCTACTGTCTTTGTTCTTCTAGATGAACTGGTAGTGGGTTTGAAAGGTGCTGTCTAAGCACCTTTGGTGAATTCCTGCAGTGCATACTGCATTAACATTCCAATTAGAGATAGCGAAATAAGACTCTTGCAGGGATGTGAGAACCTGAGGATAATCACCATTTGCTGTCCATCCTGAATTGCCCTTGAATCATAGACTGTCTACAGGTTGGCACAAACAAATAGAGGAAGTGCTGAAGAAATTCAGTGGGTCTGGCAGCATCTGTGGATGCATAGAGTTAACATAGGGCTTGAGTACAGTATAACTCTTCTGTAGAGACAATTATAATGCTGTAGCTTTGGAATCTTAATTAGCTCAAACCAAATTTCCTTCCCCTGAACAACATTACTTAACAGATTAAGTTTACAACAATTTATTTCATGATCACTGTCAATCATCATGATTTATTCATTCACTGAATTTACATTTCCCAGTGGCTGTACTGGAACCTGAATTCCTGTCTCCTGAGGCTTGCCCTTTGCAGCTTACTAAGCCAGTTACACAATCACTCTGCTACCATCTTGGTTTCTGGGACATCAATTAATTTTGCTATGATTTATACTTTTCATGATATAAAAATAAAAGCACCAAATACAAAATAGTTTCTAAAAACACAAAGACCTCCAAGAACAAAAGTTGATTAAACACCACCACTGCAGGCTGCAACAACTAACTTCAATCAGGTAAAGCAGTCCACAGTGAAAGAGACTCAGTAGTGAGGAGCATGAAGAGGGCTTTGGGACACAATGGTAGTGTCCCTGCCTCTGAGTCAGAAGGTATGGGTTCAAGTCCCTGAGCTGTATCATAACATGTGCAGGCAGCCTGATTAAAATAAATAAGGTAGCACATTGTTGTAAAAGCCCATCTGGTTCAGAAAATGTCCTTCAGCAAAGGAAACCTCCTGTTTTTACTGACCTGGTCTGAGATCCCAGACCAACAACTTATTTTCTAAAACCTGTCTACTGAAATGGCCAAGGAATGCACTCGATAGAAAATACTTAGTACACCAAGCAACAGAGTTAATGTTTCGGTCAATGACGCAGTTATGATGAAACTTCATCATGGTTCTGTTTTTATTTTGGATGTCCAGCAAATGCAGGATTTCAGTTTCGTTTGTAACAAGCCAATTATGCCAAACTGCAATGAAAATGTCAAATAAGATTAGAAACAAATAGGCCAACTAGCATTAATCTGGGCTCCAGGGTGACAAAGGTGCAATCCTGCAAAGTCATCCTAACACTTGGGTTGTGGGTGGGTGGGGGTTGCCTTAACACTGGCAAGCTACTTCACAAACTAAATCAAGCAACAGCTGGACAGTCACTGATGCAGCATGATACTGTACAGTCTAAATGTTCAACACTGCTACATCACCATCCCACTATAAATCGCCTCAACTGGCAACCTCAGCTAATGAATCAGTACTCCTCCTGTTTAGCTATTCTCGTTGCTATAAATTCGAGTACACAATGTTCTCTGGATAAGCAACTTCAATGGCCATCACCAAGGATCGCCTTGCAGTACTGACTGAACCAGAAAGATAAAAGGTCATATTTGCCAGAGTGGACCTGCTGTAAGAAAAGCAGCTATTTGACCACATCATCTCCAATCTACCCATCACTGACATCTATTGCTCAGGGCAGATCCTGTTGTCAATCATTCATTCCCTCCACCAGTGGCAGTAGTCTGTACATCTACAAAATGTCTTGGAGCAACTTGCCAAGGCTCCTTAGACAGCACCTCCCAAACCTATAACTTCTTCCCAGCCGGAAGAACAAGGGCAGCAGAAATACAAAGCTCCCCTCAAGTCACACATTGTCCTGACTTGCAACAGCTGAAGATCCAGGGTGTTTCTGAGCTGGGTTATCCAGATTTTAAGTAAAAAGTGAGGTCTGCAGATGCTGGAGATCAGAGCTGAAAATGTGTTGCTGGTTAAAGCACAGCAGGTCAGGCAGCATCCAAGGAACAGGAAATTCGACATTTCGGGCCAGAGCCCTTCATCAGGAATCCTGATGAAGGGCTCTGGCCCGAAACGTCGAATTTCCTGTTCCTTGGATGCTGCCTGACCTGCTGTGCTTTAACCAGCAACACATTTTCAGCGCTATCCAGATTTTAAGCAGTCTTTTTGCACAAACAATAAAATGCAGCTACCTTTGATCCCTTGTGGAGATGCTTGGAGCATAGGGCAGAAAAATCTTTTCTCAGCAGCACATTCTTGACATAATGGACAACAAGCTGATCAAGGTCAGCAGAAAAACAGTCAGCATTTTATAAGGAAAAATCCAAACCAGCTTCACTGAAGTGAGCTCACATTCAGAGGAAGGTCTTTGTACCGGTTTTACTTTCCACTGTTAATAGAAGCCTACAGCACAGAGGCAGGGTCTTTGGCACAAACTGGTCCATGCTGACCAAAATGAGCAAAACAGTATTGATTGCATATCACTGTAAAAACAGCATTCTGTTCTAACTTCTATACAACTAAGCAGCTTGGAGCTGCTCCTGTTTTGATAGATTGTTATTCAGTCTGCCTTCCACAGAGGGAAGAGCTCTCGCGCATCATTTTAGAAAGCTGATACGCAGAGTGGATGTCTATATTAACCCCATGGGTGGGCTGACTACTTTGTGACCCATTACTCAATGCGCATGTAATGAGATAGGCAAGTTCAAATATCAGCTGAGCAGAACACAGAGGGACAGACTGGTGCATGAGACAGTGCACATCTATCAAGCTAGCAAGTGCTCACTCAGCAACATATTTCAGTATACACTCAGGAGATACAGGACTGCTGGTTATGTAGTGACCACAGACACTCACACCCAATCACAATAAATGGGATGAGTTTCCACTCAAGTCGTAGGGCCCTCCTGTGATGCAATGGTAGTGTCCCAAGAGGCCCAGGTTTAAGTCTCATCTTCTCCAGAGGAGTATAATAATATCTCTGAATAGGTGGATTAGAGAAAAAAAAATTTAAAAAACAGACACGGAAGTAGATATTCTGTAGGGGTCAGGGAAAAGGTGCACTCTGCATCAATGGGATACAAGGTTTGCTCTGTTTCCAAGAATGAGCAGTGACAGTGATTCTCAGAGACTACCTAGCATCTCCACCCAAAAGTCCCTCCAGCAGCAGAACCTGGATAACGTACAGATCAAGCTAACAAATAGACAATTACAGACATTTCAAACAAAGAGTTCATTGATTTCTGACTTTCGATAGCAGAACTGCCAACTTATTCAATACCAAGACTCTGGATGTCAATGCCGATCTGAAAAAGAACTGGATCACCCACAAAACAGTAATGCTGTAAATCCCTCACAGTATCTCCCCCACTTCTGTTCTTACTTCAGATGTCCAGTACCCACAGTAGTTCGCATTTGGATTACTGGATTAAAAAGAAAGGGATCAACCCAAAAGATGTCACAAACTATTTAAATAATGCCGATTTTCTCCACCAACCAGACTGTGTTTCAATCTCAGAAGAACCTAAGAAATAGGAGAATTGGACTATACGGTCCCATGAATGTACTTCAATATCATCACAGCTGATCTTTAGTCTCGACACACCTCTTTCTGCCCCACTCCCAGATCTCATCATCCCTCCAGGCCAACAATCCATCTGTCTCAGCCTTGAAGACATTTAACTGTCAAGTTTCACTGTCTGACTCAATGACAAAGTCTCAGGAGCGGAGAATTCCAAAAAGATTTAAAACTCTTCACAATTCTAAAATGATCAAAATATTATTCTGAGACCATGCCCCGTTTTCAATTCCCCAAACTCTCAGCAACTACCCGACAATCTCTCCCAGAACCTCATGTGTTTTGTAAGAAATTTGAAGTCCACAGCCAATGATAGAAGTGAAAGTTGAATTTAGAATGACCTAAGTAATGAGCTCATACTCAAGACAGAGATGATCCTTGAACCAGGATCATTATTTTTGACCAATTAATCATTGCTCATAATTGCCAGTATTTAGCTGTGGAGCTGGTTTTGGAACTATGTGGATATATACCTTAAACATACCATTTTCTTGCCCAGGACTGTGATAGGATTCCAAAGACATGTCACCCAAACGATTATTCATCATGTGAAAGAAAGTACAACAATAACTACATTTTAGATATAACTAACTAGTTTAAAATCACTTTGGAATGATTGGAAGTTGTGAAAGATGATATATAAATGAACATCCTTAGGGAAGGAGATAAACGTTAATTGTTTTGATATCGCAAGATCTCAGCATAGTTCAGAAAGTCTTTGAAATAGCATTGACTATTAAGTTTATCACTACAACACATTTCCCAAATGCAAAAGTGGAAAAACTTACTGCAAAAAACATTTAAATTGTGAAGGTCGGAAATTCTCTACATTGATGACTTGTGGACAATTCTGAGTCTCCTGGTTTAACTGTTTTCCAGAAATGCGCAAGAAAAACTCCGGGACCCTTGCGAGCAGCACAGCTTTGTGAGCTCTGAACACAGCGGCTCCTACATGGAACGTGACATCTGTCTGGCTTCCATCGATAAGGATCCTTTAAAAGAAAAAAAAAGGTAGAACAAATCACTTCACTCAATCAAAGAATTTTGTTACAATCTTTATTCAGTGAGCTATAAGTCTCCAAGAGCTTGGTAGGCTCTTTTAATTACAAGAGTAGCAGAGTTATATCTTCAACAATCAATAAATGAGCATTACAGGTTATGAACAACTATAATATACACAAAACAAAGCTACTGATAATTGTAATCAGAATGAACAAAAATGTAGTTTTCAAATCAAATGTTACTAAACATTAAAGAGAACAGAATGTGAAAGACTTGCAATGAGATTGAGACTATGTCACCAACTCTCTATTTTTGCATCCATACATTTCAGACATCTAAGCAGACACTTAGGTTCTTTTCACAAATAAAAGAAAAATCAAATATAGGCACCTTCGAGCAAAGAAGCCTAATTCTGCCATTCTGAGTTCAAGTTTATTCTTTTTGACTCAATTGAATGTAAGTGATTTGGTTGGGGGCAGCAGGATGGGGGAGCATAAATAGAAAACCTACACAAATTATTCTGAACTACTATTACAATCATTTATATCTGTCAAAAAAAAAATGCTTAGATTCAGTCACAGACTTGATCAGTAAATGTGGGGTTGACTGCACACCAAGGAAGTCAATCCGAGTGTTCCCCAGGAAACACTGGATGAATCTGGACATACAGAACCTGCTAAAAACCAGGGGCGAGGCCTTCTGATCAGGAGACCCACTCAAATATAAGAAATCCAAGTATGACCTTTGCAGAGCCATTAAGACAACCAAGGACCAATATCGAACCAAACTAGAGACCCAGACAGACATCTGGTGACTATGGCAAGGACTAAATGACATCACAGGTTCTTAAAAAAGAGACAATGCAAGATAGCAGATCCCTCCCAGATCATCTCAACACCTTCTATGCTCGCTTTGAGCAGATTTTCAGTAGAGCGGTAACACCTATTCCGACAAGTCCTCACGAACCTATCTCAACAGTCACTGCATCATAGGTCAGATCAGTTTTCTTTCGTGTGAATCCAAGAAAAGGAATGGGACTAGATGGAGTACCAGGCTGTGCACTCAATATGTGCAGATCTACTGGCAGGGGTCTTCTCGGACATCTTCAACCTCTCCCTGCAGCAGGCCACTGTCCCTGCCTGTTTCAAGAGGGCCAACATCATCCCTGTGCCTAAGAAGGCTCATGCAGCATGTCTCAATGACTACTACCCAGTAGCCCTAACGTCAGTGGTCATGAAGTGCTTTGAAAGGCTGGTCATGGCATTAATCAACTCCAGCCTCCCCACTATTCTTGACCCACTCCAATTTGCCTATTTGGACCAACAATTCCATGTCAGATCCCATATCACTTGCCCTTCACTCCTCCCTAGAGCATCTTGACACTAAGAACAGCTACATAAGAATCCTAATCATTAACTACAGTTCAGTCTTCGACACTATTATCCCCTCGAGGCTGATTATTAAACTTAGTGATCTCGGACTAAGCCCCACTCTCTGCAACTGGATCCTCAGTTTCCTGACCCACAGACTACAACCAGCGAAGATTGGGGACAATATTTCATCGTCACTAACACAACACTGGAGCCCCCCAGGGTGCGTACTCAGCCCTTCCTGTACTCACTGTATACCCATGACTGCGTCGCCAAATACCAAACCAATGCCATTTACAAGTTCACTGATGACACCATAGTCGGTTGAATCTCAGATGGCGACGAAACAGACTACAGACGGGAGTTGGAATACCTGGAAAAATAGTGCACTGAGAACAACCTGGGTCTCAAAACCAGCAAAACAAAGGAACTCATTATTGACTTTTGGCAGGATGTTACTCATGGCCCCTACACATCAACAGTTCAGAGGTGGAACGAGTGGACAGCTTCAAGCTCCTGGGAGTGATCATCCACAACAAGCTTTCTTGGACTCCATGTGGACAAACTGGATACAAAGGCCCAACAACATCTCTTCTTCCTTAGGCAGTGAGGAAATTTGGCCAAATACCCTTGCCACATTTTATAGGTGTGCCAGAGGGCATTCTGTCTGGATGTATCACTACCTGGTATGGCAACTGTACCATGCAAGATCAGAGACAGTTACAGAGAGTGGTGAACTCAGCCTGGATGATCACAAATCCCAACCTCCCATCTATAGAATCCCTCTACCAGGCCCGCTGTCAAGGAAAGGCCACCAGCATTCTTAAGGATCCATCCCACCCTGGCAATGTTTTTCTACAACCTCGACCATCAGGGGGAAGGTACAGAAGCCTGAACACAAACCAGCCGGTTTTGAAACAGTTTCTACCCCACTGTTGTTAGAATACTGAATGGACTCAAACTCTGAGCATTCACCAGTACCCTTTTTTTTGTTTTTGTTGCTGTTTACCCATTATTTAGTTATCTATGCAACTTAACTCTGATCTGCCTGTATTACTCGCAAGACAAAGATTTTCACTGTTCCTCGGTACACGTGACGTGACGTCACATTCCGTTCAAAACTTTTTTTTTGCTATTTAATACCTTTCCAAATTGTCCTTAATGTACATCATTTTATTTTTGTAAAGAGACCACTGGCAATCTAGTGTGAATTTGTTCCATGACTAACTACTACAGTAACCAACAGCAAAATCTAGACTTGTCTATCAAGCCAGGTTTTACTCTGGGATCTATTACGATCATTACAGCTCTCAGAATTCAACATTAAGACCATAAAACATAGGAGTGGAAGTAAGGCCATTCGGCCCATCGGGTCCACTCCGCCATTCAATCATGGCTGATGGGCATTTCAACTCCACTTACCTGCATTCTCCCCGTAGCCCTTAATTCCTTGTGACATCAAGAATTTATCAATCTCTGCCTTGAAGACATTTAGCGTCCTGGCCTCCACTGCACTCTGCGGCAATGAATTCCACAGGCCCACCACTCTCTGGCTGAAGTAATGTCTCCGCATTTCTGTTCTGAATTGACCCCCTCTAATTCTAAGGCTGTGCCCACGGGTCCTAGTCTCCTCGCCTAACGGAAACAATTTCTTAGCGTCCACTCTTTCCGAGCCATGTATTTTATTTGATAATATTCTTGTTCAAGCCAAACATTGGTACATACTTAGAAGCTCAGCTCAGCTATATTCTAGGTTAACAATACTCTTGCTTCCTCTTCCTTCTTTTAAAATTAGACAATCCTGATTTTATACAGATATTCTGATTTTCACCTAGTTTTCCACATATATCGCAGTATGGCTGCATCATTTTAGGAACAACATAAAAGCAACTGCTTCTGCTATACCTCCTCTCCATTTTCCATGTTTTAAGTGTATATTCCATCTGTAGCCTGCAATTAGCAATGCTCTGTTGGACAGCTATTTATTGCCACAGATATTAAAACAACTTCAGGGAAGTGCAGGAACGAATGAAACAGAGGAGTAGAAGAAAGTGAGGAGTTGAGAAGTGTGGCCCTGGAATAGCACAGCAGGTCAGGCAGCAACCGAGAAGCAGGAGAGTCAACGTTTCGATCATAACCCTTCATCAGGAATAGGAAGATAAAGAGGAAGAGCAAACAGATTGCAGCCAGAGAAAGGAACATGAAATCGACAGACCGGAGGGCAGCAATGAGACAAAACGTCAGAAAATGCATGGTTAAAAAAAAGTATGGAGGACTGAGAAATAGGCAGGATGACAGGTTCATATAAATTGTTCAGAATGGATCACAGAAGAAACGAGAAATCAACCACTCATTCTTTGAGCTAGACCGCCTCTGTTGAGTTGAGGCCAATTGCTTCCAAACGATTGCAGTTCTGCTTGACAATAAACATTAGACAGACAGCCACACGAATCTGCAGACTGTAACTTTGAAATCCAGAAGGGAAAAAAGGGTGGAGGAAAGTGTTCTTTTAAAAAGAAAAGTCTGATAGACATGAAATATTTTGCCATCAATACTTTGCCTCTAAGTGACATCAACGTTATTGTGAAACACGCAAACAGATCACCAAACTCTGTAAAGGATAATAGTTTGGAATAACAAGATTATCATCAAATAAAATATTCCTTTCATTAAAGAAAATAGGAAGGATGTTTCATACCCAAGAAGATCCTGATTTAACTGCAAAGCCAGTGATTCTTTCAATATTTGTCTTTCATTTTTCACTCTCTCCTGGAAACCAGTGGTATCTTCCAGATTTGGTACTCTTTGTACAATTCCTCCATTCCATGTTGCCATTTCCAAGTGATTTCTATGGTTCTTAATGGCTATGTTGGTATTTTTTCCTTTCTCATCTCAGAGAAAATCTAGTTGGGAAAAAGTAAACAAAAACATTGAACAATTAAGATGTATAAATCACAATCCACATTACTCTTAAGCCAAAAAATCTATGTTCCAGATCTGGCCAGCTCACCAAAACATGATTTTACACCACGTGTGGTATGTTAATAATCCACTTGGTGTATACACTAAAATCATTAGTGCAGTTATACAAGGCAATGCAATAATTTAAGATAGCATCTACTCAGATTTCATATCTAAGGTATAACTGATGTTGGGAAGCAAATCAAAATACATTTCAATCTCAGGATCCCACCATTTATCACAAAAACAACATTTAAATTAATTTTATATAAGTGTTAAATTGAAACAAGGTATGTATTATATGAACATTAAAATTGAAGTTAAAAATCCTATATCTCAGATACAGGACAATTCAAAGCACTCAACAGCTATTTGAAGTGTAGTGGGGTTTTGTTGCTGGAGGGATAAATATGGACCTGGAGACTAGGAAAGGTTCCCCTATATTTTTCAGAAAGTGCTGAGACACCTTTTACTTCTCTAAAGTGCAGCCAAGGCCTTGGTCTAATAGGTCACGCAAAATACAATGCCCATGTCAGGACAGTTCTTCATCAACACTGCATTTCATTTGCTGAAGTCTATGGAGTGGGACATGAACACTCAGTGCATTACTGCCTCAACCTCTCAACAGTTATACATTTTCTTTCGTACTGTTTCACCAGTTGGTATTTATTTGGTGTTAGGCTGCCAAACAAAGAAACTGTCTTGAGAATTTAAAATATTACAATTCAGTACATTTACAGCCAAAGCAACTTCCTGTGAGATATTGGCAATTAAAAGTGGACATGTAATTAGTATAATGGCCCATGTCCTATGAAGTACATATATAATGCTGAAGGATTAATTCTCAATGTATAAATTATGAAATTTCAACCATTAGAATGAAATAAGCACTGCAGATGAAGAAGATCTGAAACAAAAATAGAAACTGGAGAAGCTCAGCAGGTCTGACAGCATTTGGAGAGAAAGAGCTGAATTAGCTGGCAGGCAGGTGGGGGAAGTGAGTGAATAGCTGCAGTAAGAGGCCACAAGGACAAACAAACAGTAACCTCCCTTCTCTTTCCTTAAGAGCCACAGCAATGGGGTTGACTCTCAACTGGCCCCTGAAATAGCCTAGCAAACCACTCAAGCACAGTGGCATATTGTCAAGATGGAGATCCTTGGGAGTCCTCAATATCGACCTCAGAACCCACAAGGTTTCATGGCTTCAAGTTAAAAATAGAGGAGGAAACAATAGGAAATAGACGAGGAAGAGTGATCACCACACAGTGGAGATGAGGTCCTGCCTTCACATTGAGAATACCCTCCATCATGTTGTGTGGCACTATCACTACGCTAAATGGGACAGAGATCCAGCAACTCAAGACTGGGCATCCATGAGGCACTGTGGACCATCAACAGCAGAATTGAACTCCATCACAATCTGTAAACTCATGATACGGGGCATATTCCCCATGCAACCATTACATCAAGGCAAATGATCAAACCCTGGTTCATTGGAGAGTGCAGCACATCTGAGGCATCAGCACCAGGATATCTAAAAATGAGGTGTCACGTGAAGTACCAAACAGCATAACCAGTAAATGATAATCAGGTCTAAACAATCCTATGACCAACAAATCAAATCTACCCTCTGCAGTCCTGCCACATATAGTCATGAATGGCAGGGGGAAATCAAACACCTCACTGATGGAGGAGACTCCAAAAATATCCCTATCAATGACAGAAGAGCCCATCACATCAGTGCAAAAGAGAAGGCTAAAGCAGTCACAGCAATCTTCAGCCAAAAGTGCTAAGTGGATGATCCAACTTGGGCTCCTCCAGTGGTCCCCAGCATCACAGATGCCAGTTTTTAGCCAATTCGATTCACTCCATGTGATAACAAGGAACAGTTGGAAACACTGAATACTGCAAAACTATGAGTAAAAAATGAGGTCTGCAGATGCTGGAGATCACAGCTGCAAATGTGTTGCTGGTCAAAGCACAGCAGGTTAGGCAGCATCTCAGGAATAGAGAATTCGACGTTTCGAGCATAAGCCCTTCATCAGGAATCCTGATGAAGGGCTTATGCTCGAAACGTCGAATTCTCTATTCCTGAGATGCTGCAAAACTATGAGCCCTGACAACATTCCAGCAATAGTACATGCTCCAGAACTTGCCATTCCTCTACGTAGGCTACTCCTGTTACAACACTGGCTTCTGCCCAACAATGCAGAAAATTACCTAGGCTGATTCAGTACAAAAAAAAGACAAACCAAACCTGGCCAATTACTGCCCCAGTCTATCCTCACTCAATCATCAGTAAAGTGGTGGAAAGTGTTGTCAATTTTACAATCAAGCAGCACCTGCTCAGTGACATTCAGTTTGGGTCCCACCAGGACAACTCAGGTCCTGACCTCATTACAGCCTTATTTCAAATATGGAAAAAATGTCAAATATTGGAGGGGAGATTAGAGCAATAGCCCTTGACATCAAGGCTGCATTCAACTGAGAGTGGCATCAAAGAACCCTAACAAAACTGCAATCAGTGGGAAATGTCTCCGCTGGTTGGAGTCATACCTGCACACAGGAAGAGGACTGTGGATGGTGGAGTTGAGGCATCTCAGCCCCAGGATATTTCAAAAGGAGTTCCTCAGGATAGTGTCCTAGGCCCATCTATCTTCAGCTGCTTAAAACAATGACCTTCCCCATATAAGGTTGGAGGGGGGTGGGTATGTTTACCAATGATTAAATGGTGCTGAACATTATCCAAAGTCCTCAGATACTGAAGCAGTCCATGTTCAAATGCAACAATCTCTGGACAATATCCAGGCTTGGTGGCAAGTAACATTCACATCACACAAATGCCAGGCAATGACCACCTCCAACAAAAGACAATCTAACCACTATCCTTGACATTCAATGGTGTTGCCATCACTGAATCCCCTATCAACATCCTAAAAGGTGACCAGAAACACAACTGGCATGGTCATTTGAAGAGTTCCTACAAGAGCAGGTCAGAGGCTAGAAATATTGCAAATAACTCACCTTCTGACTCCTCAAAGCCTGTCCACCAAGTACAATGCACAAATACTCCCCACTTACCTGGATGGGTACAGCTCCAATAATACTCAAGAACCTGACACCATCCAGGACAAAGCAGCCCACTTGATAGGCACCACATCCATAAGCATCTACTCCCTCCATCATGCTCAGTCCACACTGCTGCTACTATCAGATGTACTGCAGAAATTCATCAAAGATCCTTCATTAACACCTTCCAAACCCATGACCATTTCTATTTAGGAGGGGAAAGAAACAAATATATGGGAACACCACCAATCACAAGCTTCCCTCCAAGCCACTCACCATCCTGACTTGGAAATATGTTGCCATTCCTTCATTGTGGAAGAGTCTAAATCCTGGAACTCGCTCCTCAAAGGTATGTGGATCTACCTACAGCACATGGACTGCAGTACTTGATAGAGGGATCTTCATCACTACCTTCTCAAGGGCAGCTAAAGATGGGCAATAAATGTTGGCCAGCCAAAGACACCCTCTCACCCATCCCATGTGAAATAAAAAAGACGCTGCTAGATCTGCTGAGTTTCTCCAGCATTTTCTGATTTTATATCGGCTTTATAAATGCAGCACTCAGATCACCAGTACGAATAGCAATCATTTTAAGCAAAGTAGCACCTTCAAATTATAAATCAGTAATTTGCAAACAAAAATGGCCTTAAATATCTAACAGCTGAAAATATTCAATATCTGTCCGTTATATAAAGTAGTGTACAACATAAAATGACCTAATACACGCTTCACTGAAGTATCAGTCATAATCAGCTCAGCAAACCCTGCAGCTGGATAAATATTTGACTGATCCACTTATTTAGAATGGCAATCCCAGTGTTACACAAGCTGGGTTTTTTTGCTGAGACGGAAAGGGCTTACAAGAAGTGGGAAAACAGCATACATCTGAAGTGCAAAGTTGGTTGGGTGGGTCAGGTGGAAAACAGGAGTTCATCCCAGAATTCACATTACCTCCGGTAGAATTCACGGGAATGCCAATGAAATGTTAAAACCCTTCGACTACACGCACGAGTCGTCTTAAATAAAGAGGCCCGCGATTATATCCACCGGCTCTAGGCCAACCCCGACCGGGGAAACTTTGTTCGAGGCCCGAGAGCATCCGGCGAGAAACGCCGGGAGTTTGGGTGGGGGAAATTATCACCTCTCTCGTTTAAAAAAAAAGGCAAGAAGCCGGCACCCAATGAGGCACCGTTTAAAGGTGGGATTTAAAATGCAATGCCGAGAGTAGGGCAAGAACCTGCCAGCAGCAGCAGTGAGGCTGCCTGAACGCTGGGCAGTGAGGGGAGGTTAAACGGGCAGTAGGGTATCCCTTTAACACAGCAACAGCAGCAGCTCGCGCGCCCACTGTATCCTCGCCCGTTGCTAGGCGCCTTTTGGCGACAAAAACATCGAACCCCCTCCGGCGGCCTGACGTCACAATGGGTGTCCCCGCCCGCCAAACCCTATTCTCATTGGTTGATGTTGCACGTCACGTGCCGACATCTGCCCAATCAGACCCCTCTCCCGTTAGCCCTGCCTCTTCCCTGAGTGAGCTCTCTTCCTGGGGTCTTGTAACCCAAAGAGGAGACAGGTCAGAGTCAGGTATGGGGGCGGGAGGCATCCATTTCTCTCTCTGTTTCTCTCCATTGATGGACTGGAGTGGACAAAGTTAAAAAAATTCTCTCCATTGGTGCTGCCAAACCTGCAGTGGTTCCAGTAATTGCAGTTTTTAATTCTCAACCTTCCCTGTAGCTGTGTTTCTTTTTGTTTTTGCACCTGTCCTTCAGGCATGGGTCACTTGGCTGGATGATTGGTTTGTGCTGAGAAATGTTGCCAGCAGTGTCTGTTCAATTCCCACTCCAGCTGAGGTTACTAGGAAGGGTTCTCATTCACAACCTCTCCCCTCATGTGAGGTGTGCAGACCCTCAAGTTAAACTATCACCAGTTGTCTCTTTCTGTTCAATGAGAGCCATGATGTGGAGGTACCAGTGTTGGACTGGGGTGGATGAAGTTAAAAATCACACAGCACCGGGTTATAGACCAACAGTTTATTTGGCAGTACTAGCCTTCAGAGAGCTGCTTCCTCATCAGGTACTAGTGAGGCAGGATTGTAAGACACAGAACTTATAGCAAAAGATCACAGTGTCATGCAATTAAAATGATATATTGAACAAACTGTTTACTTTGGTGATAGAAAGGGATAGGTGTTTACCACAGGGCAAGAGTTACAGCTGGGGGAAAGGCAATGATGATGCGATTAGGCAAGATTTAGGAAGCAAAGGATGGGGAAGGAAACTGTAGGGGATGGGCACATTAGAAATGTGGAGCTTATTCAAGGAAAAGCTCCTGCGTGTCCCAGATAAGTATGTGCCTGTCAGGCAGGGAGGAAGCTGTAGAGCATGGGAGCCGTGGTTTACGAAGGAAGTGGAATCCTTGGTCAAGAGGAAGAAGAAGACTTGCGATAGGATGAGATGTAAAGGCTCAGTTAGGGCGCTTGAGGGTTATAAGGTAGCCAAGAAAGACCTAAAGAGAGACCACAGAAGAGCCAGGATGAGACATGAGAAGTTGTTGGCGGATAGGATCAGGGTAAATCCTAAGGCTTTCTATAGGTATTTAAGGAATAAAAGAATGACGAGAGTAAGATTCGGGCCAATCAAGGATAGTAATGGTAAGTTGTGTGTGGAGTCAGAGGAGATGGGGAAGCACTTAATGAATATTTTTCAACAGTATTCACTCTAGAAAACGACAATGTTGTCGAGGAGAATACTGATATACAGGCTACTAGATTAGGTGTGATTGAGGTTCACAAGGAAGAGGTAAATCCTGCAGAATGTGAAAATAGATAAGTCCCCTGGGTCGAATGGGATTTATCCTAGGATCCTCTGGGAAGCCAGGGAGGAGATTGCCGATCCTTTAGCATTGATCTTTAAATCGTCATTGTCTACAGGAATAGTGACAGAAGACTGGAGGATAGCAAATGTGGTTCCCCTGTTCAAGAAGGGGAATAGAGACACCCCAGGTAATTATAGACCAGTGAGCCTTACTTCAGTTGTTGGTAAAGTGTTGGAAAAGGTTCTAAGAGATAGGATTTATAATCATCTAGAAAAGAATAATTTGATTAGGGATAGTCAGCACGGTTTTGTGAAGGCTAGGTCGTGCCTCACAAACCTTATTGAGTTCTTTGAGAAGGTGACCAAATAGGTAGATGAGAGTAAACCGGTTGATGTGGTGTATATGGATTTCAGCAAGGCATTTGATAAGGTTCCCCACAGTAGGTTATTGTACAAAATGAGGAAGAATGGGATTGTGGGAGATATAGCAGTTGGGATCAGTAATTGGCTTGCTGAAAGAAGACAGAGGGTGGTGGTTGAATGGAAATGTTCATCCAGGAGTCCAATTACCAATGGTTTGCCGTAGGGGTCGGTGTTGGGTCCAACCTGTCCATCTTCCTTCCCACCTATCTGCCCCACCCTCCTCTCCGATCTATTACCATTACCCCCATATTCATCAACCTACCGCACTCTCAACTACCTTCCCTCCCCCACCCCCCAGCCCCAACCCCTCCCATTTATCTTTCTACCCCCTTCCCTCACAGCATCACACTCTCGACTCTAGATTGCAGTAAAGTCTTTCAACTTTTGGAATGGGTTGCAGGTTTGGTTTATTAATCTGTAAATCCCAGAACTACATTTAAGTTATATTCTCAAGATAACTTAAGGTTTTATTTTTAAAAATGACATCTCAGCTCAGACAATGTATTAAAGATGTGAGATGAGAGTCTGTCTGTATCACAATCTTGAGTCAGACTGCTTCTATTTCCGAGGAAGGAATTTATAAAATATTATATGGATTGACTGCCTGCAGGTTGTGTGCTTTTTGTGCAAAAATAGCATGTATCTGCAAATGCAAATTCACTCTGTAGACTTATATGTGAGTGTATGAGTGCGCATGAGACAGTGTGTTTGCATGTGTGTGCGCTTAGTAGAGTGAGTGCGTGATTTATAGCAAGTCAGATTGGCAAAATGCAACAAATGATATGCCACAGGGATCACTGCTGGAACCACAATTATTTTCAACTTATATGAAAAAATTGGATGAAAGAATGGAGATACAGTTGCTAAATTTGCTAATCAGTGAAAATGCAGTAATTGTACCAGCCTCTACCACTTCCTCTGGCAGCTCATTCCAAACACGCACCACTCTCTGTCAAAAGGTTAATCCTTAGGTCCTTTAATATCTTTCCCCTCTCACCCTAAACCTATACCCTCTAGCTCTGGACTCCCCCACCCCAGGGAAAAGACTTTGTCTATTTATTCTATCCATGCCCCTCATGATTTTATAAACCTCTATAAGGTCACCTCTCAGCTTCCAACGCTCCAGGGAAAATAGCCCCAGCCCATTCGGCCTCTCCCTATAGCTCAAACCCTCCAACCCTGGCAGCAATCTTGTAAATCTTTTCTGAACCCTTTCAAGTTCCACAACATCCTTCCGATAGGAAGAAGACCAGAATTGCACGCAGTATTCGAAAGGTAGCCTAACCAACATCCTGCACAGCCACAACATGACCTCCCAACTCCTGTACTCAATACTCTGAGCAATAAAGGAAAGCATACCAAATGCCTTCTTCACTATCCTATCTACCTGTGACTCTACTTTCAAGGAGCTATGAACCTACGCTCCAAGGTCTCTTTGTTTAGCAACATTCCCCAGGACCTTACCATTAACTGTATAAGTCCTGCTCTGAATTGCTTTTCCAAAATGCAGCACCTCATATTTATCTAAATTAAACTCCATTTGCCACTCCTCAGCCCATTGGCCCATCTGGTCAAGACCCCGTTGTATTTTGAGGAAACCTTCTCTGTCCACTACACCTCCAATTTTGGTGTCATCTACACATTTACTAATGATACCTCTTATGCTCACATCCAAATCGTTTATATAAGTGATCAAAAGTACTGGATCCAGCACTGATCCTTGTGGCACTCCATTGGTCACAGGCCTCCAGTCTGAAAAACAAACCTCCACCACCACTCTCTGTCTTCTACCTTCGAGCCAGTTTTGTATCCAAATGGCTAGTTCTCCCTGTATTCCATGAGATGTGACCTTTACCACCTTCACTTTTGTCACTAGGCTCCCAAACAATGATTATCAGCCAAAGATGCAGTGATTCAGAATCGAACACATATTTGCTTTTGTAAGATTTGGCATTACATGGGCTTATTATATCATGTATAAATACTTTTTTAAAGGTTACTGTCATTTATTTTGTTACATTTCAGCAAGTCTAAAATTGGTCCAGGAGGAGGGAATCGGGGGCCTGCAAAATACATTTTCAGGATTTGCATGACCTCAAACCTCCTTTGAAATAGAAGGCACATAGCTTTAAATCAGACCTCACGTTGTGCTAAAGGAGTTTCTTGCTCCTGTGTCTTTGTTCTGGCAGTTCAGACTGAAGTTCAGAGCCTCTGATTTCTCATTATTCCTTTAGTACTGCATTACAATTTGAATTATTTTTGGACCCAGGTTTTGAATTGAATTCCGTATATATTTGGAGTAATTCCCAGTTATGGTGTGCAGTCATTAATTATAGGAGAAAGTGAGGACTGCAGATGCTGGAGATCAGAGCTGAAAATGTGTTGCTGGAAAAGCGCAGCAGGTCAGGCAGCATCCAAGGAGCAGGAGAATCGATGTTTCGGGCATGAGCCCTTCTTCAGGAATCTAATTATAGTCATTAATTATAATTTTCCTTTCTCCATCTATATTGCTTATATTTTTATAGCTGCTGTTCCCCTCACCACTGGTGTCACTTAACTTCCTTTCAAAATCCTGGAGAACTAAATTTGTTTGAATTGGCCCACTAATGGTTGTTTCAGCTGGTGTTGCAAAGTTCTTAATACACTAATTCTTAAATACAGAAACCAAAAGATTTATTTTTCAATTTACCTTCTATTCATACCTGCTTGACAGGAACAAACCTGCCAGCCCAAAAAAATCAACTTATGCACTATGTGGTATAAAGTTTGGCACAGTAGTATAACTTTGTTTTTAATGTTTAACTTACCATTTATACTGGCTCTGGAATGCATTCCCACATCCCATGGATATTCACAAGAAATATAAAGAACAAAACCACTGCTAATTTCTATATGCCAATCTCTAACAAAAGTACAAAAGTACCAGTGATTTTAAAAAAAAAACTTGTCATACTATGGAGCATGGAAATGCTGGTTCAGTCCACTATTCCTCACAGGCTTATCGTCTCTCAGGTGTTAGGAGAATTGAGTAGTACTTACCTACACAGAGGGACAGTCTGATAGTAGCTGTATTTAGGGCCACTAGTCTTTAGGCATCAATAGCTGCAGAGAGCCACTGCAAAACCATAGGAATATTCCAATTTCTACTTCTGGTTGGGGAGATATTGTCACAGCACAGAAGGTGGAGTCATCTAACCCTAGAGTAAGGGAGAAGAACGGCAGGCATGGGAAACTTCTTTGGACATGAGCCAAATATTCGCAATTTCGCTGGTGGGATCAACATTTGCCGTAAGGTTCTCTGATCCTGAAAGCTGTTGATATGTGTCTTGTGAGTTTTAACTTTGTCCACCCCAGTCCAATGCCTGCACCTCCACATCACAGGTATTCCTGACTGCAGGTGTCAAAAAGCCTATCTGCATGTGTATGCATCTCATTAAGCTCCAGAATCAAGTGCTATTTCTTCACTGACTTCAAACCAGTGGAGAAATCAGTCCTTTCAGATACCTGACTGCATATAAAAGGCTTAAACCTGGTAAACCTGATTTCATCCTGGACTTTGGATGAAGGATGAACTGCTTTGTCATATAGTACAGCTTTAAATCCAAGTTAATGCAGTGTAAATTCTCCACATGGAGCAAAAGTAACACAAGACAGGAGCTGGTTGTCTGCATTTGAACAGATGGAGCAAATGTGGTGTGATAGGATCACTGGGGCCAAATTGTATGATATGGTATTTGGATGGGGGGATGGGAATCAGGAAAAGTGAGGGTGAAGGTCTCCCTGAACATGAGAGGAAACAGAGCCAGGAAGGGCATTGGGACCTTAATTGGGCTGAAGCAGGAAACAGTAGGGAAATCAAATAAACAAGAATGAAACTGGTAGATATAGGGTAAAGGGATGATGGGCATCACTAGACAGTGTAGTGAAGGATAATGTAGGAAGGGAATCTTGGGTGATAAGGAGGGTTGAAGGTATTGGTCCTTATGGAAAAAGTGAAGTATAGTGTACTGTTATGAGGAATTCTTTCTTTTCTCAGGCGGTTAGAGTTACTGCTTAAAGTTTATGGCCAGATGAAGGGATCTGCAATGAATCACGAGTCCACTGCCTAGAGAACTAGGCTCAGCTGAGTTCCACTTCCAATAAACCAATGTCACTCCAGAATTCATGATGTTATATTCCAACATGATCCCCTAAAGCTATCATCTTGTTACCTCACTATTCTTACAATCCAGCAGACCTTTGTCAACCAGGACTGTACATTTGTATTGAGTGAGCATCCTTAATGACTCCCCACACCTCACCACGCTATTGATTGGATAAGGAGACTGATTAACAAGGTTAGATCTCATGGAATACAGGGAGAACTAGCCATTTGGATACAGAATTGGCTCAAAGGTAGAAGACAGAGGGTGGTGGTGGAGAGTTGTTTATCAGACTGGAGGCCTGTGACCAGTGGAGTGCCACAAGGAGTGGTGCTGGGTCCTCTAGTTTTTGACATTTACATAAATGATTTGGATGCGAGCATAAGAGGTACAGTTGGAGGTGTAGTGGACAGCAAAGAGGGTTACCTCAGATTACAACAGGATCTGGGCCAGATGGGCCAATTGGCTGAGAAGTGGCAGATGGAGTTTAATTCAGATAAATGCGAGGTGCTGCATTTTGGGAAAGCAAATCTTAACAGGACTTATACCCTTAATGGTAAGGTCCTAGGGAGTGTTGCTGAACAAAGAGACCTTGGAGTGCAGGTTCATACCTCCTTGAAAGTGGAGTCGTAGGTAGATAGGATAGTGAAGAAGGCACTTGGAATGCTTTCATTTATTGGTCAGAGTATTGAGAACAGGAGTTGGGAGGTCATGTTGCGGCTGTACAGGACATTGGTTAGGCCACTGTTGGAATATTGCGTGCAATTCTGGTCTCCTTCCTATCGGAAAGATGTTGTGAAACTTGAAAAGGTTCAGAAAAGATTTACAAGGATGTTGCCAGGGTTGGAGGATCTGAGCTACAGGGAGAGGCCGAACAGGCTGGGGCTGTTTTCCCTGGAGCGTTGGAGGCTAAGGGGTGATCTTATAGAGGTTTACAAAATTATGAGGGGCATGGTTAGGATAAATAGACAAAGTCTTTTCCCTGGGGTTGGAGAGTCCAGAACTAGAGGGCATAGGTTTAGGGTGAGAGGGGAAAGATATAAAAGAGACCTAAGGGGCAATGTTTTCACGCAGAGGGTGGTATGTGTCTGGAATGAGCTAGTACAATTGCAACATTTAAGAGGCATTTGGATGGGTATATGAATAGGAAGGTTGGAGGGATATGGGCCGGGTGCTAGCAGGTGGGACTTGATTGGGTTGGGATATCTGGTCAGCATGGACGGGTTGGACCGAAGGGTCCGTTTCTATGCTGTGCATCTCTATGACTCTGACACGGAGAGCGTGATGAGCTTTACATTTCAATAGTGTGCTGTCCACCTCTTATTCTGAATGTGTTTCCCCCAGGGATAGACCCCAACCAGGGGAAAGGTCATTAATTCCTCCATGCTGCACATTTCTTCATGACACACATTAATTGTCACTTTATTCTCACTACTATAGCAAAATCAGGTCCATTCTTCATGCTCTAACCTCGTCCACCTGTCTCTGAAATTAGCTTCATAAGCATTGCCTATGATCCCTCAGTGATAGACCTATCATTTACTAGGTAATGAGAACAACATTAGGCACATGTATTACTGAGATTGAGACAGTAAAAGGTGAAAACCAGCATCACATGCTGATGGAGCCAAAGCTCTGTTCTTATCATTTTAGCCAATTATATCAGCACCTTGCAACATAATGGTACTATAGCAAACCTAAGTGCAGTGCAAGTCAAAATATGTTGATAGTAGTGCAGATTATGTCGTTTTAATTGATTGTAGCCTCAAAACATCATCTTTCCTTGCTTACCAATATGTCTTCATAGGTTGGCGAAAATGAGGACTGCAGATGCTGGAGATTAGAGTCGAGAGTGTGGTGCTGGGAAAGCACAGCAGGTCAGGCAGTATCCAAGGAGCAGGAAAGTCGACGTTTCGGATAAAAGCCCTTCATCAGGAAAGGAATGGGTGATGAAGGGCTTTTGCCCGAAAAGTCAATTTTCCTTGGATGCTGCCTGACCTGCTGTGCTTTTCCAGCACCACACTCTCTGCCTGTGGATGTATCTAAACCAATGGAATAAAGATTAGAGCACATATCCAGCAGCAACTGAACTGCTGGACCAGATCTCCAAGACAACTGTTGCTCTTTCCCTACAGGCAACCAAATTCTTGCATGGCAGAACCGTGACACTGAACAAAACTTAGTAGGAGCCCTCTCTAGTCTCCTGAGGGGCCCTGCCTGTTTCTACATCTCCACCATGGCCAAGTACAGAGATTCAGCAACAGCTTGGGGCTGAGCAATGGTCTGTTCTCCAGCTGTCCTTTGAAGGTCAAAGACTTATTGGAAGAAGTGAAGCCTGAAATCTTGTACGTTTTGCTTCCTCTGCAGATTGTGGTCAAATGTTTGTGACCCTGAGCCTAATCACACTCCGTAGAATGCTTATTGAGGAGAATATCAGTGCTGGTAGAGGGTGTAGATGAACACAGGAGGAGAAAGTGAGGACTGCAGATGCTGGAGATCAGAGCTGAAAATGTGTTGCTGGAAAAGCGCAGCAGGTCAGGCAGCATCCAAGGAGCAGGAGAATCGACGTTTCGGGCATTAGCCCTTCTTCCTGAAGAAAGGCTCATGCCCGAAACGTCGACTCTCCTGCTCCTTGGATGCTGCCTGACCTGCTGCGCTTTTCCAGCAGTGTAAATGAACACAGACATCTCTGAAGTTTCAAGGGCACCACCCTCAGAGCTGATGGTGAACATGGTGGTGGTGGTTGAGCTGGATACTCGGGAGGAAGTGGAGGTGGAGCTAGGAGAAGTCTCCTCTTGCAGAGGAAAGGAAGAATTAGCTGCTGAACATGAACAAGCACTTCTTTATACAGTGTCACTCTCTGCCTGCATATTAACAGCAGACTGCAGGCTCCCTAAGTGGCTTTCTGTGTGAATCCTATCTCTCCATTGATGCAGGCTCAGTCACAGTTTTCCCCTGTCAACCTGCAGCCTCCTTTGCAAAAGGAATGAGGGTTGCAAATATCTGGCACCCCTTTGCTGGACAATCCCACTCCCTGCAATTTTTTGTCCTGCAGACAGCTAGGGAGAAGGATTGAGAGTCAAGAAAAACATAGAACATAGGAACAGGAGTGGGCTATGATCCTCCCGGCCTGCTCTGCCATTCAAGTGAAGTTGATCATCCAACTCAGCACCTCGTCTTCTTCTTGAAAACATTCAATGTTTGGCCTCAACCATTTTCTGTGGCAGAGAATTCCATAGGCTCACCACTCTCTGGGTGAAGAAATTTCTCATCTCTGTCTTAAAAAGTTTATCCTGTATGGTTTAGACTGTGACCCATGGTTCTGGACTCCCCAGTCATCAGGGTCATCCTGCGCTTATCCTGTTAGAATTTTATGTTTATATGAATTTTTCTCCTCATTCTTCTAAACTCTGGTGAATATAGTCCTAAACGATCCAAACTCTCTTCATATGTCAGTCTTGTCATCCCAGGAATCAGTCTGATAAAATCTTTGCTGCACTCCCACCATTGCAAGAACATTGTAGAGGGGCAGCACAGTGACTCAGTGGTTAGCACTCCTGCCTCACAGCGTCAGGGACCTGGGTTCGATTCCAACCTCAGGTGACTGTGTAGAGTTTGCAAGTTCTCCCTGTGTCTGCGTGGGTTTCCTCTGGGTGCTCCGGTTTCTTCCTGCAGTCCAAAGATGTGCAGGTTAGGTGAATTGGCCATGCTAAATTGCCCATAGTGTTCAGGAATGTGTAGGTTAGGTGCATTAGTCAAGGGAAATATAGAGTAATAGGGGTAGTGGATTGGTTCAGGGTGGGATACTCATCAGAGGGTTGGTGTGGACTTGTTGGGCCAAATGGCATGTTTTCACACTATCAGGATTCTATGATTCTTAATACCCTTACTTAGGTAAGAAGACCAAAACTGCACAAAATACTCCAGATGTGGCCCTGTATAACTGCAGCAAGACATCGCTACTCAGATACACAAATCCTCTTGCGATGAAGGCCTACGATTGCCTTCTTCGCCACTCACTGCACCTGCATGTTCCTTTCAGCAACTAATGTACAATGATACCCAGGTTTCATTGCTTCTTTTGCTTTCCCAATCTCCTACCATTCAAATAATAATCCAGCTTCCTTCTTTTCTTACCAAAATGAATATCAATCCTTGTGGTACTTTGATTGTCCTGTCTGACATCTGTCTACATTGGCACAGGTAGACTGGGTGACATACCTGTGGGTGTCAGTTTGCAGTGAGCAGATGGTGCCACTTATCTCTGCAGAATGAAGGACATCATTCAACCTCTTCCTGTACTGGATCTGGGTACCTTTACTGGTACTGCTGTGTGCTACAACCTCAGTCCAGATTACTTTGGTTAATCGGTTGGGGAGGGTGAAGAGCCTCCTGCTTCCATCCCAGGGGAAAGGGACCTCCCACCTTCCCTGGACCATCTGAACCTCCAGTGCAGGGTCACTGAAATGAGGGGTCAGTTTCTGTCTGCTCTGAAAAAACTTCTAGGGAAGGACAGGGAATGATTGACACAGATTGAGTCATCCTCTAGTTTGGCAGTGAGTGAATGCCTCTTCAAATGGTCTTTAGAAATTGAGCCACGACTTTTGATCCTGCACGGTCCTGGTAGGGTAAGAATGACTTGTCTGCCCCTGCCCTATAGGATTCATTGTTGTATTCATCAAAATTTCACATGCATAAATAATAAGCTGAAAACCACATATCTGTGTGAACAAAGCCCACTTGCCCCCAAGTGAATGCACTTTCACTTCCAGGCCCACCTTAGACTTGGACTCTATAGTGGAATATTCTGGCTAAGGATTCTAAAGAAACTGGAGGAGTTTTTGATTTCAAATAACATTGTCACTGTTCTGAAACTGTTGTTTATCAGTGAGAGTTTGTCTGGATAGCAATAAACTCGATCAGCAACAAACAGTGTGAATCCCCTTGAGGGAAAGTCACCATTCAAAGGTACATTAATCTCCAAATCTGAAATCCTATCTAATCACCTGGAACTGATTGACTTCACATTGAGGAGCTGCAGGGAAAATTCTGGACCAAAAATAAAAATGCAGCAGAATGGCAATTGTTCTGATTAGTTCAAGGGCGCCTGGAGTTAGCTGAGGTTGTAACTGTCAAGGACAGTAACTTCTCTTTATCAAATCTCTTTGCTCAAATTCCTATCTGTAAATAATAAACTATTATAGTTGGCTGCTGTGAGGCCACTGGCAAACTGACATCATAGGAGAGCAGATGTATGCAGCTAATTCAGCATTGGGCTGGGTCCCATTAGTTTGTAGAGAACAACAAAACTTATTATGCTTCTCATTTGTGCCAATTAGGAGCTGCAGTTTGTACTGGAAGCTGATACTGGATGAATGCTTCCTCCCACAATTATAAATAAAAACTATTTATAATGCAAAGCAGCACCTCCTGTCATTATGTGTAAAAGATGCTGAGCTCTTGTTTCCAGAGGTTATATTTTGAATCTATAAATACACTCCTGCAGAGTGATAATGAAGTAGCAACTACAGATCAGCACAGGATTACTGTGTTTATAGAAGTGCACTCAAGTCGAGTCTGTTCTCATAGAAGTGAATAAAATTCCTCACCCCCCACCCCACACAACCCCAAACACTTTCCCTTTAGAAAATTGAAGTCTCTTCATTGTATTACTGTCCACAATGACTTACCACAATAACAGCAGGATTTTGTTATGCTGTCACTGGTTTCATGTTACTGTGAGAATGGAGAAGCTGTTTCCTCTCCATGTTTAAGGTCGAGTGTGAAAGTAAAAACAGCAAAACCGCTAAACAATATATTTGAACCATCAGTGTATGGTATGTGTTACTAATGTCTTGGGAACATTGTGTCTTTCATTTATCACTTAACAGTTGGGTAAATTTGATTATCTGAAAACCTATCGCAGAAGATACTCACAATTATTTTCCTTTAAGCATCCTGCTTGGATAACATACTTCCATGGAACTTCTGGATCAGAGATCATGACAATACCAGTGCCCCCAAGAACCTAATATAACCTCTTGTTAATTGATATCATCTTTAGTGTGTGGTATCACGAGGCAATATCAATCTGGTACCTTGCTTGATAATTTTTAGGTAGATTTAAACAAATTTTGGCTTGTTTATACTGAGGGTTCTCAAAACAAACAGGACAGAAATTGCTTAACTTATCATAACGCTAAATAACAATATCTTTCCTAGTATGGAAAAAAGATCTGCATTTGTATAATGCCTTTCATGACCTCAGAATGTGCTGAATTGATTTTGAAATGCACGTTGACATGATGATAGATCACCATCCTGAATCACTTATAGATGTATTGAACTTTTAATTATGAAATGCTCTTTAAAGAAAAAGGCATAAAGCCAAAAGATGACTGAAGATGTGAGTTCAGTGGCTGGCTGGAGAGACCCTGTCATGTCACTAATTGTCAAGCTTTGAAGGGATAGACTTGAAAGAGAGATAATATGGTACAAACTGAATTACAACCTACTGAGTGTTATCTCAGACTGTGGACATGATGACAGACAAGAAAGCAGTCTGGGTGAGAGACATGTTTTGAGTCTTCCCCTTTCAAGAAAA
Source organism: Hemiscyllium ocellatum (assembly GCF_020745735.1). Classification (NCBI taxonomy): domain Eukaryota; kingdom Metazoa; phylum Chordata; class Chondrichthyes; order Orectolobiformes; family Hemiscylliidae; genus Hemiscyllium; species Hemiscyllium ocellatum. The sequence goes on from NC_083409.1 coordinate 97,595,764, forward strand.
CACACAAACAGATGTTTCTGTCAGTTCTGTGACTGCTAGTGGGAAAAGGAATGCTAGTGAGCTGAGGGGCTTGTGTATGCCAGTGGGTTGAAGTTCTCATGTACTAGTCTGGGTACAACACTAGTGTACTATGAAGATTGTAGTCAAAGAACCACCAATTATTCACCCTTGCATTGCGGGTAAACTCTTTCTCACTTTGAGAAATTGAAGCCTGTTAGCCAGCGAAAAGGCCAAAGGAAACAGGCCAAAAGAATTTCAATCAAACTACAAAACCACGAGCCTCAAAATCAACTGTTTGATGATCAACATTCCATCATCTACTCTTCCTGAGCAACCCACAGACTGAACCTTTTGACCTTTTTTTTGGACTCACTTGTCATTGCTAATCTGTGTTTATAACTGTTGCATTATTATTTCTCATTGAGTAACTAATAAACTCACCTTTTAAGGTTTTTGCAAAGATTTGTAGTCAGGTTGTGGATGTGGTTGTTGGTTTGCTCACTGAGCTGATGGGTTTTCATATAGACATTCCGTCACCATGCTCGCAAACATCATCAGTGTGATTTCTGTGAAGCGTTGTTGGCCTACTCCACTTGATATCTAAATGGCAACAGTGAGGACTGCAGATGCTCAAAATCAGATTCTGGATCAGTGGTGCTGGAAGAGCACAGCAGTTCAGGCAGCATCCAACAAGCAGCAAAAACGACGTTTCGGGCAAAAGCCCTTCATCAGGAATAAAGGCAGTGAGCTGGAAGCATGGAGAGATAAGCTAGAGGAGGGTGGGGGTGGAGAGACAGTAGCATAGAGTACAATGGGTGAGTGGGGGAGGGGATGAAGGTGATAGGTCAGGGAGGAGAGGTTGGAGTGGATAGGTGGAAAAGGAGATAGGCACGTAGGACAAGTCTGGACAAGTCATGGGGACAGTGCTGAACTGGAAGTTTGGAACTAGGATGAGGTGGGGGAAGGGGAAATGAGGAAGCTGTTGAAGTCCACATTGATGCCCTGGGGTTGAAGTGTTCCGAGGCGGAAGATGAGGCGTTCTTCCTCCAGGCGTCTGGTGGTGAGGGAGCGGCAGTGAAGGAGGCCCAGGACATCCATGTCCTCGGCAGAGTGGGAGGGGGAGTTGAAGTGTTGGACCACGGGGCGGTGTGGTTGATTGGTGCGGGTGTCTCGGAGATGTTCCCTAAAGCGCTCTGCTAGGAGGCGTCCAGTCTCCTCAATGTAGAGGATTCTGCATAGGGAGCAACGGATGCAATAAATGATATTAGTGGATGTGCAGGTAAAACTTTGATGGATGTGGAAGGCTCCTTTAGGGCCTTGGATAGAGGTGAGAGAGGAGGTGTGGGCACAGGTTTTACAGTTCCTGCGGTGGCAGGGGAAAGTGCCAGGATGGGAGGGTGGGTCGTAGGGGGGCATGGACCTGACCAGGTAGTCACGGAGGGAACGGTCTTTGCGGAAGGTGGAAAGGGGTGGGGAGGGAAATATATCCCTGGTGATGGGGTCTTTCTGGAGGTGGCAGAAATGTCGGCAGATGATTTGGTTTATGCGAAGGTTGGTAGGGTGGAAGGTGAGCACCAGGGGTGTTCTGTCCTTGTTACGGTTGGAGGGGTGTGGTCTGAGGGCGGAGGTGCGGGATGTGGACGAGATGCGTTGGAGGCCACCTTTAACCACATGGGAAGGGAAATTGCGGTCTCTAAAGAAGGAGGCCACCTGGTGTATTCTATGGTGGAACTGGTCCTCCTGGGAGAAGATATGGAGAGGCGGAGGGATTTGGAATACGGCATGGCATTTTTGCAAGAGATAGGTAATCCAGGTAGCTGTGGGAGTCAGTGGGTTTGTAAAAAATGTCAGTGTCAAGTCGGTTGTCATTAATGGAGATGGAGAGGTCCAGGAACAGGAAGGAGGTGTCAGAGATGGTCCAGGTAAATTTAAGGTCAGGGTGGAATGTGTTGGTGAAGTTGATGAATTGCTCAACCTCCTCGCGGGAGCACGAGGTGGCGCCAGTGCAGTCATCAATGTAGCGGAAGAAGAAGTGGGGAGTGGTGCCGGAGTAATTACAGAAGATCAACTGTTCTACATAGCCAACAAAGAGACAGGCATAGATGGGGCCCATACGTGTGCCAATGGCTACCCCTTTGGTCTGGAGGAAGTGGGAGGATTCAAAGGAGAAATTGTTAAGGGTGAGGATCAGTTCAGCCAAACGAATGAGAGTGTCGGTGGAAGGGTACTGTTGGGGATGTCTGGAAAGGAAAAAACAGAGGGCTTGGAGGCCTTGGTCATGACGGATGGAGGTGTAGAGGGATTGGATATCCATGGTGAAGATGAGGCGTTGGGGGCTGGGGAAACGGAACTCTTGGAGGTGGAGGGTGTGGGTGGTGTCTCGAACGTATGTGGGGAGTTCCTGGACTGGGGGGATAGGCCAGTGTCGAGGTAGGTAGAGATGAGTTCAATGGGGCAAGAGCATGCTGAGACAATGGGTCGGCCAGGGTGGTCAGGCTTGTGGATCTTGGGAAGGGGGTAGAACTGGGCAGTGCGGGGTTCCTGGACTATGAAGTTGGAAGCTGTGGATGGGAGATCTCCTGAGGTGATGAGGTTTTGTATGGTCTGGGAGATGATGGTTTGGTGATGGGGGGTGGGGTCATGGTGGAGGAGGCAGTAGGAAGAGGTGTCCTCGAGTTGGCGTTTAGCTTCAGCGATGTAGAGGTCAGTGTGCCAGACTATCACTGCACCCTCTTTATTTGCTGGCTTAATGGTGAGGTTGGGATTGGAGCAGAGGGATTGGAGGGCTGCGCGTTGTGAGGGTGAGAGGTTGGAGTGGGGGAGGGGAGTAGACAGGTTGAGGCGGTTACTGTCCCGGCGGCAGTTGGAAATGAAGAGGTCGAGGGCAGGTAATAGGCCAGCGCGGGGTGTCCAGGTGGATGCAGTGTGTTGGAGGTGGGCGAAGAGGTCCTCAGAAGGTGGGCGGGAGTCCTGATTGCTCAAAATCAGAGTCTAGATTAGAGTGGAGCTGGAAAAGCGCAGCAGATCAGGCAGCATCCGAGAAGCAGGAAAATCGATGTTTTAGGCAAAAGCCCTTCATCAGGAATCATTCCTGATATCTAATCTTGATATCTATATGACCTGGTCTGTTGTCATTTCGGGATTTTCTCTGCAGTGGCTTGTATATGGGGGTCTACTTCTGCATTCCAGGTTGACAACCAGCTCTCAAGGAATTCCCATGCATATCTCTACTTAGCTTGTCCTAGGATGGGTACATTATCCCTCCTTGTCTGTGTGTATTGAGATGAGTGAGAATTGGTCATGCAGTTTTGTTATTAGTTCATGGTCACGTATCCAGTCTGTCCCATGTAGTGTTTGTGGCAGTCGTTACGTGTGATTTTATATATTATGTTGGTCCTGCATGTTGTGAATATGGGATCTTTTGTTCTTGTATGTAGTTAAGTAGTGTGGCTGTGAGTTGGTGTGCTACCATGATTCCCAGTGGTCTGAGGAATCTGGTTGTCATTTCTGATATGTTCTTGATGTAGGGTAGGGTGGTACAGATACCCCAACATCTTCGTGTGCCGATGTCTACCATACAGACAATGCCAACAGGACATTGTATGCCCTGATTCATTGATCACCCTACCGTATATCAAGACCATATCAGAATGTGAGGTGATGGTGAGAGAAGACATTGAAGAGGGGAGCTCGGGCAGTCAAATGAACTCTCTTCAGAAGAAAGGGTGTCTTTAGCAGAAAGAAGTCTCATGGAGAGAGAGAGAGAGATAAAGGATTTCTTCAACCATATGTGAACTACCATTTTAATTCTAAGAATATTGTGTTTCCTGGTTTAATCTCAATTTTCCTTCATTTTGTCAGTGGAATAAATGATCCCTGCTTCATTATCTTTAGGCGTATCACATGCTTATTGCTCATGTTCTTCAGGAAAATGGGAAGCCTTCAGAAATGAGATAACTAGAGTTCAGAGACAGTATATTCCTGTTAGGGTGAAAGGAAAGGCTGGTAGGTGTAGGGAATGCTGGATGACTAGAGAAATTGAGGATTTGGTTACAAAAATGAAGGAAGTATATGTCAGGTATAGACAGGAGAGATCAAGTGAATCCTTAGAAGACTATAAAGGCAAGAGGAGTGTACTTAAGAGGGAGATTGGGAGGACAAAAAGAGGACATGAGATAGCTTTGGCAATTAGGATTAAGGATAATCCAAAGGGATTTTATAAATACATGAAGGACAAAAGGGTAACTAGGGAGAGAATAGGGTCCCTCAAAGATCAGCACGGCAGCCTATGTGTTTAGCCACAGGAGATGGGGAGACACTAAATGAATATTTTGCATAAGTGTTTTCTGTGGAGAAGGGAATGGAAGATATAGAATGTGGGGAAATAGATGCTGACATCTTGAAAAAGATCCGTATTACAGAGGGGGAAGTGCTGGATGTCTTGAACTGCATAAAGGTGGATAAATCCCCAGGACCTGATCAGGTATACCCTAGAACTCTGGGAAGCTATGAAAGTGATTGCTGGGCCCCTTTCTGAGATATTTGTACCATTGATAGTCACAGGTGAGGTGCCAGAAGACTGAAAGTTGGCTAATGTGATGCTACTTTTTAAGAAAGGTGGTAAGGACAAGCCAGGGAACTATAGACCAATGAGCCTGACATCGGTGGTGGGCAACTTGTTGGAAGGAATCCTGAGGGACAGGATTTACATGTATTTGGAAAGGCAAGAACTGATTTGGGATAGTCAGCATGGTTTTGTGCATGGGAAATCATGTGTCATGAACTTGATTGAGTTTTCTGAAGAAGTAACAAAGAGGATTGATGAAGGCAGAGTAATGGATGTGATCTATATGGACTTAAGTGAGGCATTCGACAAGTTTCCCCATGGGACACTGGTTAGCAAGGTCACATCTTATGGAATACAGGGAGAATTTATATATAGAACTGGTTCGAAGGTAGAAGACGGAGGGTGGTGGTGGAGGGTTGTTTCTCACATTGGAGGCCTGTGACCAGTGGAGTGCCACAAGGATCGGTGCTGGGTTCTCTACTTTTCGTCATTTATATAAATGATTTGGATGTGAACGTTGGACGCATAATTAGTAAGTTTGCAAATGACAGCAAAATTGGATGTGCCGTGGACAGCAAAGGAGGTTACCTCAGAGTACAACAGGATCTTGATCAGATGGGCCAGTGGGCTGAGGAGTGGCAGATGGAGTTTAATTCAGATAAATGCGAGGTGCTGCATTTTGGGAAAGCAAATCTTAGCAGAACTTACACACGTAATAGCAACATCCTGGGGAGTTTTGCTGAACTAAGAGACCTTGGAGTGCAGGTTCATAGCTCCTTGAAAGTAGAGTTACAGGTAGATAGGATAGTGAAGAAAGCGTTTGGTATGCTTTCCTTTATTGGTCAAAGTATTGAGTACAGGAGTTGGGAGGTCATGTTGCGGCTGTACAGGACATTGATTAGGTCACCTTTGGAATACTGCTTGCAATTCTGGTCTCCTTCCTATCGGAAGGATGTTGCAAAACTTGAAAGGGTTCAGAAAAGGTTTACCCAACTGTTGCCAGGGTTTGAGGATTTGAGCTACAGGGAGAGGCTGAAAAGGCTGGGGCTGTTTTCCCTGGAGCATCGGAGGCTGAGGGGTGACCTTAAAGAGGTTTATAAAATCATGAGAGGCATGGATAGGATAAATAGACAAAGTCTTTTCCCTGGGTGGGGGAGTCCAGAACTAGAAGGCTTATGTTTAGGGTGAGAGGGGGAAGATATTAAAGGACCTTAGGAGCAACTTTTTCACACAGAGCATGGTGCATGTATGGAATGGCTGTCAGAGGAAGTGGTAGAGGCTGGTATACTGGCAGCACATAAAGGATATCTGGATGGGTATATGAATGGAAAGGGTTTAGAGGGATATGGCAAAAGTGAGTACTGCAGATGCTGGAGTTATCAGAGTCAAGAGTGTGGTGCTGGAAGGCACAGCAGGTCAGGCAGCATCAGAGAAGCAGGAAAATCGACATTTTGGGCAAATGCCCTTCATTAAGAATTAGATGGATATAGGCCAAGTGTTGGCAAATGGGACTAGATTAGGTTAGGATATCAGGTTGGCATGGACGAGTTGGACCGAGGGGTCTGTTTCTGTGCTGTACGTGTCAATGATTCTATGCTGTGGCTAATGGACCTCCATGCATGTTTATTCCATCTCCTATTGCTCTGCTGTCACTCCCCACTATACCAGACCCTTAATGGGGTTATTATTCTTCTCACCTTCTATCTCCTTGTCTTCCATATACAACAGTTAATCTTTTCCTATTTCTGCTACCTCCAACATGGTATTACTCATAAACCCACCTTCCCTGTTGCTTTTTAATGTGGCCACTCTCTCTGCAATGTCCTGTTGCATTCCTCCTTACTCCAACATGTCTCCAACATGCAAGTGGTAAAAGTGATAAGAGATAAAAACTGCAGTTGTTCCAGATAGTCCTTCACCATCTTCTCGAGGGTAATTGGTCGTGGATGCTAAATGCTGGCCCAGCCAGCAAATCCCACTTCCTGTGAATGAATAAAAATATCTATAAAAATACTCTGTGGCTTTTATATCATTTGGCCTCTGTTCCCCCCACTTTGGCTTTCCGACTCACCAATTCATCCTTTTCCATTCCTTCCACCTCCAATACAATGCCACCAATAAACACACCATTGTTGGCAGTTTCTAAAGGACCACTCCCTCTGTAACATCCTGGTCTCATTCCTTAACCACCTCCAACACCTGTCTTCTTTCCATTAGTAAGTACAGGCGATAATTGCTCAAGATGGTGATTTGCCATCAGTTTCTCAAGGGCAAGTAGTGATAGTTGAGGCGAACGGAGCTGACATGTTTCAGGATTACTTCTCTTGTCGTGGAAGAGACCACTCTAACATCTCGATCTTGATCTTCAAAACACTGAGCCACTAGTCTCATTTTAAGTTGATACGTCCCATCTGGGATAATGTTTATCAATACATATCCATCCGTGAGGTTGGTTACCCCCATCTCTCACTTCAAACAGCAAATTCTTTTCAACTGTCTGCCCACTTTCTCTCTCCCTTATTACTTTATCATCTAATTTGTTAGTAGCCAGCAAAACCTCCTGGTCATAAGGACTAGTTTGTAATGTTTCTAGATTATCTAGCCCTTGTTTTATTGAATATTTCATTCAAGCTCCAACTTCTACTTGCACTTCAATCTTTCTCAGGATGACTTCAGATTTGGGAAGCAGATGTCTGGCGATGAACATGATAGTGATTTGGAATCGTGCATGCATTGATGAATGGAGTAGGAAATGACTTCCTGTGTTCTTTTCCCTGTTGTTAGTCGCAGGAAGTACAGTGAAAACAAAATGTGATGAGTAAGAATTATGTCTTTAACACACTGATAATATACATGAATTTATGTTACTTACCTTCGTGATCATAAAAGCATATTACATGGAAATAAAATTACCACTCAAGTGAAATCAGAAGAAATAGTACCTATAGTTCTGCATATCTATAGAATGGCAGCTTTGCAGAAGCAATACTATCAGCTGAATAAACATTCAAGAATGAGATACAGTAATTACTGAACTTTATTGGAAAAGGGAACCAAAGAGGGAACTGTATTTCCAAACCTTCAGTATTAGTCTCAAAACAAATAGAACAAACTTGTGAAAAACAACCCATTCAAAAGGACTGTGTTCTAAAAGGTGGTAAACAGGGGCTGACAGGAAATGTGAACACGGTGTATGTGCTCAGGCAGATGCTGTGAGAAACAGCTGGGCCTCACTTACGTTGTCAGAATCAGGATCTCACAAAAACCTGAGAGCTTTGGAGGAAAATCATTCAAACAGTTTGCAGCAATAACAATAAAATAAATTACAACAAGCCATCAGACTCCATAGCATTCATAACTTTATTAAGTTAAAAATCACACAACACCAAGTTATAGTCCAACAGGTTTAATTGGAAGCACACTAGCTTTCGGAGCGACGCTCCTTCATCAGGTGTCTCCAAATCATAACTTTATTAAATTGACACAATTCGTTACATTACAATGGAAACAAATACAAATTACTTTGAATTTTTTTGTGGATAACTTATGTTGCCTTGATAAATAGAACAAATTTAATTGTATTTTCTTAGAAGGCCTCATTTACTATACCTACAAAATATGAGCTAATATGTATTTGACGAAATATACTACTAGGTACCTTCTAATCTCATTAAGGAATTGTTTGTTTAAATTTAACTCATCAATAAAGGGCAATTATTGCCTTTTTGAAAATGATTTAGCTTCTTTGGTAATAATTGTAAGCTACTTGAATATGTTCCACAAAATATAAGCTAAATGGAAATTTATATTATTTTGAAATATATTACACATTCAACTAATTCAGGGTGAGACTAGAATACCAACACAGTGCATCTTCACTGAACAATAACATTGGTACAAAAATATATTTATGCCATTGGACTGTGTGCAGTAATTTCTTCCAGTATTCTTGATTTATGTGAATAAAACTTGTCTTTTGCGCTTTCCAATGCAAAAATCAGTGCTTTCTTCATGACAACTACTAAACATCAAACCTAAACCAAGTCCAGAGAGTAGACTTCATAAACTGGCAATCATTTCATCATGATCCCTGCAGGAAAACCCAAACATCTAAACATTTAGGTAGACTCAGTAATGATGTATTAATTTAATTGGCCTGGAATCGTGCATTCCAATATCTCAACTGTTGTAAGCTTACAACAATTCTCAATGAGTAAGTTTTGCTAATTTGTTTGGAAGGCTGGAATGTCACTGGAGATGGAACAGACACACAGCTCAAAGACCTGTTGGAAAATGTATACAAACTCACGCCAGTCCCATCTTGCTGACAGATTTGGTAGTTAAGTTGTCATTAGATATGATTAAACAAATGGAAAAATGTTTTGCTGATTTGTAGCCAGTGGCACTGATTGTTCTTTTGAAAGTTCTATTTTCATCAGTCAAATAGTTTACTTCAGCAGTTTTGGAGATGTTTCCTGCAAGAATGATAAAACTTTGATATTTACCATTTTATTTTTTCTTAATTCTCTACTGTTTTGCTTCCCATTTAACCAAGTGGTCATAGTTAGTCAGGGACAGGGACAGAAAACATTGGTCCATGCTGCTCCTGGATCAAGACCCCAGTCCCTGACCTGAGCACAGTGAGACCCCTAATGCCTGGACGTTGGTAATTGGACCCTAATATACCATGCCCTGACTGCCCTGGCCCTGATGCTAGTACGTAACTGATAATTCATGCCTCTTGAGAAGGCATAATGGGGAAGAGGTTTGATTTTAGAAGGTGCTGGATGGGAGATTACATGGTATGCTGAATTTCCCAAGTGGAGGCCAGATCATTTTTATTGGTCATTAAATAAAAGCATTCAGCTATCAGGGTTGAAAGGAAGTTCATCAATTGGGAAGGTTATTGCTCCTCTGCAAGGCAGAGCTGACTGAATTAAGTGGAAAAATGGGGCAACATGTTCCTTTTAGCCTCATGAAATTATTACATGGCATTTTGGCAATAGTCCACGGTACTCCCATTCATGGCACTTTGTCTGCTGAATGCCAATTGCAAAAGTGTGATCCTTTTGATATCAGAGGAGCTTGATTTTGCATTAAATAGACTGTACATTTTAGAGATGCCACATAAAATGGTGTCAAAAATTGATGAGAATGTTCTGCTCTGAAAACTGGGAATGTGAACAGTCGCTGTATGTGTTTCCTTAGAACTGTACAGAAAATGATGTAGACTGTGTTTACCAGATACAGGTACTTGCAAGGTCTTTTGTAAATTTGTGGGCTTTTTGTTGGAAAATGACAACTTTTAAAAATTAACGCTTGAAAGAAATTGTACCTCATTGTTAACTTCTCTAATACTCAACATAAATTTCCATAATGCACAGAAGTATTACACAGCTGTCAGATTATGGAGATTTAAATTTATCATTGTCCTGCAGAAGTGCCTATGGAAACAGGAATGGAAATGCAGTCAAAGATTCTAATCCCTTTACTGCATCGTTACTGAAGCTCACCACATCATAGAAATGTAAGCACTTGATGAGGAGGAGGCCATTTGGGCAATTTTGGTAAATCATCACACAGAATGTTCTGATTCTGCGGTCTCAGGAAGTTTTTACAAGAGTGGAAGCAGAGAGCGGTTTATTGTAATCTTTGCTCCCAAACCCATTACTATGTCACTGTTAGAAATGCATGTCCCTTAACCTGTACAGATATATTGTGATACAACTGCACAGGAGATGGAACTTGTACCAAACCTGGCTTAGATGTAGGAAAATTACCACTGCATCATAAGATCCTCTAAGGGTTAAACAGAACATCTCCAGAATTGATTGAAAGTAGATAATGCTTATTGAAAATTTTATTTAAGACCTAGGCTTCCCTCTCTCTCCCTACCTTTCTTTCCTTTAATTTTTCTATCGTTGACTGCCTTGACGGGCTGTCCTTCTACATTGGTCATTTTATTATAGACACAGGGGATTTGGTAATGGTAAAAAAAAATTGCTCAGTCACAGTTCCTGACTGTTCACCCTTCTTCCGTGGCTATGTTCACACCCAGGTGTCCTTGGAGAAGGAGGACATGGTATCCACCAACACTCCTGAAACTTTCAGAAGGTGGTGAGCAGCATGGGTGCTGGGGACATTATTTCCCTTTCCAACTCCATTTTAATTTAGTCCCTCCCTCTTTCCTCACCCTTCCTTGACTTTTGTTATGATGGCACTCCCCTGGTGACCAGTGGTTGTTATTTGTTAATTCAGGTGATTTGATGGTGGTGTTTCAAAATAAAAGGAAATGCTGGATTCTAGGGGGTGGACAGGCCAGACAACCTCCCCGTGGGCCTGGATAAAGTGACCATCAATAGGTCCAGGCAATGGGCCGAGGAGGGGCTCAAGTTTCTCAGTTGCCTGTCTCTCTTTGTGGTTACATTTATGCTCATGTATCCTTGATGAGGGAGCATGTGGTGTTCACCAACACCCTTAAAGTTTGCAGAGGGAGGCATTGGAGGCTGGACAGGATGATCTCTGTGTTTAGCACTAATTTGACTTAGTTCCCTCCTTTGTTTCCCCATCTTTTTGATTATTGTTCTTGTAATACTGGCCCTGGTGGGCAGTGTTTGTAAATTTATTCTTGGGTGATTGGTTTATTTGGTGGTAGGTTCCTAAAATAAAATAGAAAACTGAGTTCCTTTTTAGTTTACGCCCCTCCACTGTTGATTGTAGCTGTTGTTATATTTTCATTCAATCTGTTCAGATGTGTTATGACACTTCTCTGGAGATGATAGGACCTAAAGCCAGGTAATCTGGCCCAAAAGTAGATGTACCACTGCATCACAAGTACCCTTTTTATTACCACTGCATCACAAGTACCCTTTTTATTTGGTTCTCATTAATTTGTGACTTGTTTAACTAGTGTTTGGGTTAATTTAAAAAAAAATTCTCCCCAATGGAGAATGGGTTTCTGGACAGGGAAGGGGCCAAAAGGGAAAAGTGTAAACTGGCATTTATCCTACACAATAAATTTGCAATAAAACCCTTTAAAGTCTTTTGTGAATTCAACATAGGGATATCAGTCTGTTATACAAAATATCAAATCATAGAATCTGTACAGTTAGGGCCATTCAGCCCATCAAGTCAGCAGTGACCCTCTGAAAAACATCCCATCCAGATCCACTGCCATCCCTGTAAATTTACCTAGCCTACACATCCCTGGACACTACGGACAATTTAGCATGGCCAATCCACCTAACATGCACACCTTAGGACTGTAGGAGGAAACTACAATACCTGGAGGAAATCCACACGGACACAGGGAGAACATTCAAACTCCACACAATTACCTGAGGTTGGAATCAGACCCAGGTTCTTAGTGCTATGAGGCAGTAGTGCTAACCATCATATCCCTTAAATATATCCCTTTCTAAGTGTTTATCCTATTCGCTCTTAACTGTTGTATTCCAAGGATTCCTCATCTACTCATTAATTTTGCACTTCATGCTTAACAGTACTGGCTGTGGATAATTTCATTGTAGTTTAGACCGATTAGTAAATTGAATTTTCCTTACTTTAAAAACAATATTTAGGCTTTATTCAGCTGACCAAACAATTATTACAAGTTTTAGTAACTATGAACAAATTTCCATAGACTCAGTAAAGAGGCATACGGTCATCAGTGAGCAGTGTGGCAGATAATTCTTAACTATTTCTATTACAATAAAATATTAATTACTCATTAAGTAAATATCTTGTAGGGTGTGAGGTATTATCAGTGTTCCTATAGGCTTTTAGCATGATTTGCACTGAAAACTAAGAAGCTCCACCTTGCTTCTTGGCTAATCATGTTATATGTTTGTTCATGGGATGTAGACATCACTGGCTGGACCAGAATATATTATCTGTCCCTATTTATCCTTGAAAAGTTGGTGGTGAGCTGCCTTCTTGTACCCATTGAAGTTATCTGGGTTGTGGGAAAACAAGGAATTCTTGAATTTTGATCTAACAACAGTGAAGAATCAGCAGTATAGTTTTGAGTTTGATTGCTGGGCATTCCCATACATGTGATTTCCTTGCATGATTTAAATGTTATTCAAGTTTGTAATGAATTGGGTTGCACTAAAATATTTCATTAACGCAGAACATAAATGCTGTGAGAACAACTTGTGATTTATGGAAAATACAATCAATATTTCAAGTAAAAATTAAGCATGCAGCCACTTTCACTCTTACAAACTATCAGCAAAACACAAATTGTTATAATTGTGTGATTTTACCAGAAGAATTTGCATCTAAAATGTTAACACATTTGAAATACAATTTTGGTAAAGGGTAAATTCATAAGATCCGAGCTCCCACTCCTGAAGGGTATGTGGGTTGAAGCCCAATCTCCATAGGGGGCAGGGGATTAGTAAATTTACCCTTACAGATCATTGAACACATCTCAAAAATGTACTATCCTTAAAACCCTTGCTTTGTAAAAGACTAAATTAAAGTTATTTTTTTCAGAAGACTGTCAATTGAAAATTCTGGGAAGGCAAGCAAATAGTCACAGTCTTCTCTGTGGTCAATTAAATGGATACGGCATCATGTGTGTTTACTGGGGCAAGCCAACTGCTTCAGACTGAGCAAAGCAGAGGATAAAAATAGTTACTGTTGGGGTTTCTCCTCACTGCCTACCCATTCTTTTAGATTCCAGTGCTTTCCCCCTATGGCTCAGTTGAGAATTAGCAAAACTAATATGAAGAGAAATTGCGTATGTGGATGTCAGTGAACTGGGATTCACATTGTTGGCTTCAGCAGTACAGTGTGTGCAAGCTAATTTGCTACCCGTTAGGATGCTTAAAAAAAAGTGTTCCCGGAAAAATGCTAAATAGGAGATAGCATCATTAGAAATAGGAACAGAAATAAGCCATTTGGCTCATCAAATCTGCTCTCATTCAGTGAAATCATGGCGGGTCTTCCCCTCCTCAACTCCACTTTCCTGACTTAAACTCTGATGTCTCATCAAAGATTGGGGAAATGGAGAAGCTGTGTCCACCCATGAATTGAATATTGGAAGTTTGAAACAAAACCATTAACTATAATGGGTAGCTGTCTCATCTGGAATTAAGGATATTGAGAATCTGTATCCACCAATGAGCTTCGTTGTATTTTAACTGTTGGTAAATGTGTCTGGTTTTAAAACGTTAATTTTAGACTGTTCAGGATACAATGCTTATGATGTATTATTCACCTCCCTTCTCCCCTTCAAAAAGAACTCTGGGCATCACCTAATCAGATAATTGAAAATTTAGACTGTTTTACCCAGAACCTAACAGATTTTCCAGATTGGCTGAATCATTGTCAGCTGACAATGTTTGGAAGTTTGTAGAATGAGGTTGTGGTGGTTGATCAGGAGAACCATGTCAAGAAATTCTTGCCCCTTTCCATATGATAGGTTCAAATCTTGAGGCTATTTTTCATACATGTACCATTTCATGTAGGTGAGGCTGGTCTATTTTGAATTAGACCAGCAGATGGAGCATTGCGCAGATTTGTTCCAATTGAGAGAATCAGCAATAACTATATTCCCAAAGCATTCTAGGAATAGAGCAGGTAGATAATCTGTTTTTAATATTCTATGGATGAATATATACATTTGCCATGGAGACCGGATTGTAGTTACAGCATTATTTTCAATAAATGATCTTTGTCAATAAAAACATCAATCTATACAACTTATAAGTATAAAATATAAACAACCCCATTTAAATTTTCAGAAATGGCACTCTTGCTTTCTTCATAAGAAGGTGGTGAAAGGTACCACCATGTGAATGAAAACAGTAAGGAGCATGTATCAGTCATTAACATGGTGACATCATTGTTTCTTAATTACAAGTCTTAAGGCTGGTGTTTTCATGTGCAAAGATTCAGGAATAAATATGCTAAAATGCTGTCTCAAACAATGTCAAACCTCTTTCAATTTAAAGCTGTCACATCCCTTATATCTCCCACTTGCATTCTTTGCACCCACCAGCTCCACACTGAAAACAGAAAAACTTGAGGAGTTTTATGTTGTCTTGTCAATTACTTTCTTCGGCAGATAATTCTTTGTTTCAAATCCTTGGTCAATCCAAGTACACAGAAATGTGATCATTTGTAATTTAGAAATCATAATTTTATATATATGTATCTTTTATATATATAAGGCATCTCTCTCTCTCTCCATTCTATAGGTATATATATATATATAATATAAACATACATATAAACTTGAATGCACATTTTATAAAGGGAGACCACAGCTTTAAATGGTTACTGAGCAGAATTACATGTAGGCTAATAAGTAGTGCAACAACAAAGTACAAACCTTACAAGCAGACTTTCATTCAGCACCACCGAAAGATTTCAGACAGCAGTGTAAAGGGGATTGGTTAGAGTTAGGTGACACAGAAAAAACATTTAATTTTCACACTGGAACCATCGCAAAATCTTCTCATCTTAAATCATATCATCAATAACAACATGTTTTACTGGCCGACCTCCTTTAAAAATTCCCAAATTAAGTTATTAACTACTTCGGGCTGGTCCTGTTGAAGCCAGTGACTGGCTTCGGGCACAATATTCAGTCTGAAGCTACTCTTCACGTAGGTCTTTGTGACCTCGGCCATTCTGAATTCCAGAAATTCTTCCTTTTCTCCCCACAACAACAGGGTGGGTGTCATCACCTCATTCTGATTCAAGGGAAGGCTACTGTAAAACAAAAGCAGTCATTGTCTATAGTGAATAGCTATAGGCTTAAACTTGAAATGCACAAAAATTCAGGCTTCTATTTTTGACTGAACTGAAAGTCATGAATGAGAATGGGGTCATTTGTTGTTACATTTTTCACTTTTACTTCCTCTTATAAAGACATCTTTCCATTTAAAATAAAAACAGAAAATGCCACATATACTCAGAGACAACAACAGATGTTGCTGGAGAAACTCAGGATATCTGGCAGCATCTGTGGAGAGAAAGCAGACAAAGGCAAAATACTGCAGAAGCTGGAAATCTGAGACAAACTCAGAATGTCGGAGAAACTCAGCAGGTCTAGCAGTGTCTGTGGAGAGAAAACAGTTAACGTTTCACGTCTGGTATGACACTTCTTAAGAACTCCCAAGACTGGCAACTGTATAACCTCAGCAGCCCCATCAGAAGAGGTGAGTGCTGCTAAAGATGGCAGACAGGTGAACACAGTGGTATCTAAACACAGGTGTCCTCAGGAGCGGAAATATAAACAGCACTTGAAAAGTGATCAAAGTGCTCAACAGTGTGGAGCCATGCCTCTGGCAGAAGTGTTTGGGTTTACTCATTGGTGCAGACTTTCTTGATGCCTGTCCCTTCTTTGGCAAATGGGTTCCCCAGCTACAGTGGCCCCACAGTGTGTCACAGGGAGGCCTCCTGTATGGCTTCTGCAAGGAGGCTGCTCTGCCAGCGACCCAATCACACCATCACTCCTGACTTGCCCCCTTCAAGTATGTAGGTTGCCTGGGCACCTCAGTCAGACAATCTGCTTCCCAGTTCACCGCAGCAGTGGGAATGCATTGAGGGAGTTCCCTTGTTATTTTTCTGCCTTTCCATATCTGAGCCCATTGCCACAAGACCCAGAAAATACACCACCTTTCAGTTCTGTCAGAACTGGAAAATATCAGCGAGAGAACATGTTTAAGTTCAATGGCAGGGAAAAAGAGGGAGGGTTTTATATAAAAAAAAGGGAAAGTCTAAGAAAGTGGAAAACAGCAGGGAGTAAATGACAAATGTGATGATGTAAATGTTAGTACTTTTATGTACCCGAGAGTTGTATATACGTGGCTCTGTATGTATGCATTCTGATTCTGTCTCCAGGACAAGGAAACCAGTTTTAACAATGTCAGCACTAGATGCCAGTGTATAGATTGTATTCAGTACATTAAACGTAAAATACGTGGATCTATGATTTTGCCATTGCAGTAAGAGAGTTGGTTTTCATTCTGTAGAAAGTAATGGCAACCAGTACGTAGACTTTATTTTTCTATGATTTGAGTTACTGATCCACTAAATTAAATGTGTCCTGTGATATTTCCTCACATTGAGGCCATTGTAACTGGCTCAACCAAGAGCTGTCTAAAAACAAGGGAGATGAAAGCTGGATTAGAAGTAAGTGATTAGGGTGAAAGAGAAAGAATAGTTACTCTTCCCATTGCAGGGATCAGGCAGATGTATATGCTGTACTAACACCTATGCAATTTTCCCTGAAGTAACAATGGTGAGTGTTGTTAGCTTCCACTAGTATAAGTCTAATTTTTAAAGATGATGTTGATACATCACTGTGATAACTTATGCATTATAGCATATCTTTAGCAATTGAGGCACTGGAATTCCTCATGACACATTAATGTGAAAATTAAATGGTAATAATTAAAATGAATACCATATCTATCACTAGCTGCAGAGCTTATAAAGCACGATGAGGTGTAGAGTGTTACCTTTTGAACCAATTCAACTAGACAAATCTCAGAATATTCATTTTTGTCAGCATTCGGTCGCAAACTACATGGCTGCATGTCCTAAGGTTTGGAATAACAGGGAGGATATAAGAGGTATCAGTTAGAGAGAATAAAAACAAAATTAGGAGTTGTATGGATCAGCATCCTGGTTTTTGGTTGGTCAGTCGAACAGAAATGAAGATATGCTGGTGTGATACAATAAAGCTCTCCTTCTTCACCCGGGCTATAAACAGCTATACAATATGCACTGACCTGCTACAAAATGTTGCTAAGGAATAGGAATTCCTACCAGCACTTAATTCAAATAACAACCAAGCTATCATGAATGTACAGCCTTACCAGAAAGGTTTACTCCGACACATCTACTATAATTGGAGTTGAAGCAGGTACATTGGGATCAGCTTTGGAAATTTTCCAATTTGGCCCATCCACAAGGTATTCCCCTTACTTCTTACTTATTAAACTTCCTCCCATGAGGTTAGCTTCATATATTTGCTGTCTACTATCTCTCGGCATCCATTCAACCATATTCAGTCTCATATTTGTCTGATATCCAGTATTAGATGGGCTAAAATTTTCTCCAGTAAACATTGGGAAAATCATTGTCTCCATCCATCATAACCTTTTTGCCCTTTCCAATAGATTGCAATATTGATGGGATCACCACTCTGATGTTGTGAAGAGGCTGCCAGACTCTGACGACCTCTTGCATAATGCAGTTGGGAACTCCTTGCTTCTGGTAGGGTCACCCATGACAGTAAGGTCAGAGAGGGAGCTGCATGACAAAGTGAGGTCCAAATAATTCTCAATAAGAAAAAAAAGGGGAAGGATGACTCTGTCTCACTGCCAGTGATGGTGGAACAAGAGGCAAGGTGGTCACAATTATCACAATTCAACGCGCTGTTGACATCTGACCACCAAACCATTAGGATCAAGTGGATGATGATGGTGCCTCCCCAAGGTCCCCACTGAAAAAAAGAGTCACACACAGGCTCATGTAGCGTGCAATAGAAAAGGTGCTGGTCAAAGGCTGACAAATCTCCAGGACCAAATTGCCCACAGCCTAAAATCTTAAAACAAAAGTGGCTGATGAGGTATTAGAGACATTGGTTATGATCTTCCAATATTCATAGGATTCTAGAAGGTTACAGTTGATTAGAAAATAGCTAATATAACACCATTATTTATGAAAGGAGGACAGAAAGCAGGAAAATGTAGGCTGGTTAGCCTGACATGTGTTGCAGAACATATTAGAATCCATTATAAAGGAATTTACAGTAGGGTACTTTGAGAATCATAATGTGATCTGGCAGAGTTAAGGTGCAACATCAAAGGTAAGAGCACATAGTATAGGCAAAACATTTTAACATTGATAAAGAATTGGCTACTAAACAGGAAGCAGAGGGGATGGGTAAATGGGCCTCTTTCAGGTTAGCAATCTCCATCTACTGCTACAAAGATCAGCATTAGAAACTCAACTATTTAAAATAAAACCACCATAGTCCCAGAAGACTACTGTCTCATTAGAGAGAGATAATGTGGAGATGCCAGTGTTGGACAAAGTCAGAAGTCAGACAACACCAGGTTATAGTCCAAAGTTGATCCCAAGGTATCTGTTGGACAATAACCTGGTGTCATTAGAGAGAGGGAGACAACTGGTGGTGGCTTAGCCAGAGGGCAGCCCTTCTCATGTGAAAGGAGAAGCTGAGAAGGAGGCACCTTCCTGGTAACCTCAGCTGGTGTGAGAACTGAACCCATACTATTGGTGTCACTTTGCATCACAAACTGGCCATCCACCCAACTAAGCTAATCAACCGTGAGCTACTTGACTATCTACAATCTATAACAATGACATGGGTGCAGGGGCTGAATGTATGGAAGCCAAATTTGCCAGTGACACAAAGATAGATAGAAAAGTAAGTTATCAACAGAAGGTAGAGACATAGATAAGTGGACAAACATTTTGATAGGTGGAGCATAATGTGATAAAATGTGAACTTGTCCACTTTGGCACAAAGAATAAAATGTAGTACACTTTTTAAGTAGAGAAAAATTATAGAATTCATGGACTGGTATGTGACCTTGGAATCCAATTTATTTTTAATGTGCATCTTTGTAACCCAGTTTTATTCAACTATTCCACAGAACAATTGAATGTAAAAGAGCCAAACTTCTATCTTTACTGCAAATTAACTTTCATGTTTGTGTTATATTTAGGTAAAAATGAAAGGTCATTTAGTGTCATAACTAATATTTATCCTTCAATCAACATTACTGAGATAATTAATCTGACTGTTTATCTCTTACTGCTTTGATGACATTACTGAGCTGTCTTATTATATTAGCTCAAAAGTGCTTTAGGAGGTCCTGAACTCATAAAAGGTGCCCTATAAATGCACATCTTTCTTATACTAACTGTCTACTTAGCTGTGTATCAGTAAGCTGTCAAACTCCCTCCTCCCCATGCTTTGTTGACTGGAAGTTTGATGTTTGATGTTATTAACAACCATGTGACTGCAATAATTTATCTTAAACAGAGTAATGACTTCATTAAAATAATGTAATGAGAAATTTCTAATGTTTCTTTCCAATAAAATACCATGTCATTTCAAACTGAATGTGAACAGGCAACTGTTCTCCAGCTGATTGTAATGCTTCCTTGGTAACCAGATTCCTTCTGATTTTCTCAATTTCTTAAATAATTATTTTCCCATTTTCTTCAGCTGGCAATATCACATTTCACTTATAGTCATCAAAATGAATATTTTCTTCTCACTGAAACACATGCCCTTGAACCAGAAGAGAATGAAACGCCACAAAGGTTTATTAGCAGGTAATTAAAATTTCAGAGAGGTGTTTTGGTTGAAGATCAAAGACAGAAGAACTAACATCTGACCAAACAAAGGCAAAAAAAATAAACAAATGGTTTGCGGAGGAAACACTTACATTTCATGTGTGAGCTACTTTTAATTTGCCAGTTCCTAAGGTTAAAGAAGTAATCCCTGTGTTCTTCAGGATGAGTCTGAACCAGTGAGAGAAATCATGAGATCTTATGCAGTTTTTAAAATTTCTGGATCCCTTATCTCCCTACTCATCCCCAAACCACCCAATTCTCCCCATAACCTTTTAACACTCAACAGTTTCTGTTCAAATTCTTTGCAATATGTTTTGGGTCCAATAGAAAATGCAGCACAGAAGTAGATAATTCAGCCCTTTAACGCTGTGCCAGTTCTTTCAAAGAGAAATCCTGTCCTGAGCAGGTGATGGCCTATTGGTATTATCACTAGACTATTAATCCAGAAACCCAGGTAATGATCTGGGGACCTGGGTTTGAAACGTGCCAAGGCAGATGTGGAATTTGAATTCAACAGAAATTTGGAATTAGGAGTCTAATGGCGTTGATTATCGGGGAAAAAAGACATTAATGACATTTAGGGAGAGAAAGTGCTGTTCTCATCTAGTCTGGCCTGGACTCCAGACACACAAGGTACTCACTATTAACAGGGCAGGTGGGGAATGGTACTAAATGCTGGCATGACCTGAAATGCCCATTCTGTAAATGATTTTAAAAAGTCCATTGTCTTCTTTGCTCTTCTTTCCTTGCTTTTCTAAGTAGGGAAATAGATGGTGACATCTTGCAAAATGTCCAGATTACAGAGGAGGAAGTGCTGGATGCCTTGAAATGGTTAAAGGTGGATAAATCCCCAGGACCTGATCAGGTGTACCGGAGAACTCTGTGGGAAGCTAGAGAAGTGATTGCTCGGCCTCTTGCTGAGATATTTGTATCATCGATAGTCACAGGTGAGGTGCTTGAAGACTGGAGGTTGGCAAACGTGGTGCCACTGTTTAAGAAGGGTGGTAAGGACAGGACCGGGAACTATAGACCGGTGAGCCTGACCTCAGTGGTGGGCAAGTTATTGGAGGGAATCCTGAGGGACAGGATGTACATGTATTTGGAAAGGCAAGGACCGATTAGGGATAGTCAACATGGCTTTGTGCGTGGGAAATCATGTCTCACAAACTTGATTGAGTTTTTTGAAGAAGTAACAAAGAAGATTGATGAGGGCAGAGCAGTAGATGTGATCTATATGGACTTCAGTAAGGCATTCAACAAGGTTCCCCATGGGAGACTGATTAGCAAGGTTAGATCTCACAGAATACAGGGAGAACTAGCCATTTGGATACAGAACTGGCTCAAAGGTAGAAGACAGAGGGTGGTGTTGGAGGGTTATTTTTCAGACTGGAGGCCTGTGACCAGTGGAGTGCCACAAGGATCGGTGCTGGGTCCTCTACTTTTTGTCATTTACATAAATGATTTGGATGCAAGCATAAGAGGTACAGTTAGTAAGTTTGTAGATGACACCAAAATTGGAGGTGTAGTGGACAGTGAAGAGGGTTACCTCAGATTACAACAGGATCTGGACCAGATGGGCCAATGGGCTGAGAAGTGGCAGGTGGAGTTTAATTCCGATAAATGCGAGGTGCTGCATTTTACCCTCCATGGTAAGGTCCTAGGGAGTGTAGCTGAACAAAGAGACCTTGGAGTGCAAGTTCATAGCTCCTTGAAAGTGGAGTCGCAGGTAGATAGGATAGTGAAGAAGGTGTTTGGTATGCTTTCTTTTATTGGTCAGAGTATTGAGTACAGGAGTTGGGAGGTCATGTTGCAGCTATACAGGACATTGGTTAGGCCACTGTTGGAATATTGTGTGCAATTCTGGTCTTCCTGCAGAAAACATTTACAAGGATTTTGCCAGGGTTGGAGGATCTGAGCTACAGGGAGAGGCTGAACAGGCTGGGGCTGTTTTCCCTGGAGCGTTGGAGGCTGAGGGGTGACCTTATAGAGGTTTACAAAATTTTGAGGGACATGGATAGGATAAATAGACAAAGTCTTTTCCCTGGGGTCGTGGAGTCCAGAACTAGAGGGCATAGGTTTAGGGTGAGAGGGGAAAGATATAAAAGAGACCCAAGGGGCAACTTTTTCACGAAGAGGGTGGTACATGTATGGAATGAGCTGCCAGAGGATGTGGTGGAGGCTGGTACAATTGCAACATTTAAGAGGCATTTGGATGGGTATATGAATAGGAACGGGTTGGAGGGATATGGGCCGGGTGCTGGCAGGTGGGACTAGTTTGGGTTGGGATATCTGGTCGGCATGGACAGGTTGGACCGAAGTGTCTGTTTCCGTGCTGTACATCTCTATGACTCTATTTATCCAATTTCCTTTTGAGGACTAATTTGAACTTGTGTCTATTTCACTATCAGGGAGGGGGTGCATTACAAATCCAAATCACTCTTTTTGTAAATCTTCTGTCCTTATGTTGTCACTGGTTCTTTTGCAAACCTTTTAAATTAGGTTGTATTTGGCCCATTTGATTATTGATCTTTCAGCCATTGGAAACAGTTTTCATTTATTCCATCTAACCCTTCTTCATTTTAGATAGCTCCATTAAACCTTGAGCTCTTCAGAAGAGTGAACTCAGATTCACTCTAAACCCTCATCCCCGGAGCCACTCTTGCGAATCTCTTCGGATTCCTCCATAAAATCTTCCCTTCTTTCTGATAGCCAGAATTGGAAACCATAGTCACAGTGATAGTTCAGTTGTTTTAAACAGGTTCAGCAAAATATCTTTGCTTTTGTACTCTATGCCTCTATCCATAAAGCCTATCAAACCTGGTTCTATCATGATATTTTTGAGGGTTTGTCTTTAGGTTTTGTTGAGCACTACTTTACAATTCAGGAAGACCAGATAGGATCCTTCTTATTTGACCCGAACTTTGCAACTCCATGTTTGCCCCCCAACTTCCAACTTCCCTCTTTGCCCCCCACATTGCTGGCTCCTTTTACCCAAACTGCAGATGTCTCTTTCCTCCATTCTAGCAGCCTCCTCCCTCACCCCCCCCTTGCAGTTCCTTACTTCCTTCCATTCCAACCACCCCTCCCTCCTTCAAACTCCAGATATCGCTAACAGCAAGTCCAGAGTCCAGAGCCACACATGGGACTGGAGCTGCACTGGGATATCCCAGAATTAAAAGCCATTTTTAAAACTCCATTGTCAGTCCAGATGCTGTCTTGCAGGCATCAGACATGGCAAACAAGGGAAATTTGGAACCCCGCTTTGCAGGCGGGAACCAGGAGGCTTAAGACCTCCTTAAGACCTTCTGAAGACCTCCTCGTGGGTCTGCTCCTTGGCCTGGCCAAGCTGGTCATAAACAGGTCCAGACAGCGGGCCGTGGAGGGGGTCATTAGGGCTGACTACCTGCCCCTCTTCCGCGGTTACGTTAGGGCCCGGGTATCCTTGGAGAAGGAGCATGCGGTGTCCACCAACACCCTGGAGTTGTTCAGGGAGAGGTGGGCGCCACAGGGAGTGGAGTGCATTATTTCCCCCTCCAACTCTATTTTGATTTAATCCCTGCCCTCCCCTTCACTGTTTGATCACACAGCATTTGCCCTTTGATGTGAAGGGCACTGCTTGTCACTGGCCACTCGGGTGTTTTCCTTTCTTCCTGGTGGTGGAAATTGAATAAAGATTCGTGTACCTTGTCTCTCTCACTGTGTCTCACACCTGCACACACACAACATGGCTGCTGGGGAAATATAAGCACTACCGCAGTTAGGCGGTAGTGTGGGGGTATAAAGGAAAAGAAAACAAGTCTCAGGGCAGGGCTGCTCCTGGGCCTGGCCAAAAGAAATAAATACTAAAAAAATGAAAAAATATAAACGGGGAACCTCACTTCCTTGTTAACCTTGCCGCTGGCTGCCCCTTTCCCCTGTGAACCATTGTTTAATGTTAACTATTTGTATTTTTTACTATTTCATTAATTTTTTTTAAAAACTAGGAGATTAAGATCTGCTCAGTTGGGGAGTGACTCTGAGCTGGCTGGTCACAGCCAGTGTACTGTGAGGAGGGAGAAGAAGAAGAAAAATATATATATATATCACAGGGGAACTACTGCAGTTGGTCATAGTGCTGGGGGACAAATACAGCCAGTATATTTAGCATCTCCTCAGTTGAGGGGACTGACTCGGTGCTGAAAAAAAATATAAACGGGGAAGAGGTAGGCACTGTGGAGAATGGAGTGCTTTATTTTCCCCTCCAGTTTTATTTTGATGTAGTATCTCGTCTCCCCCTCACCTTTTTTCTTGTATGCATTGCTTTCTCTGGGTTTTGCTTGTCACTGGTTCATTGGCCATATGGGTGTGTTTTCTGGTGGTGAAATGTTAATAAATTGATTTTCATTCGGTGTTTTTCACTGACCTTACACCTGTACACACACAAACATGGGTGGTGAGGAATGTGAGCACTACTGCTGTATGGCAGTGTTGGGGGGGGAGGGGCACAAAAAAACCCTGGAGATTAGACTCTCCTCAGTTGAGGACTGACAACGAGCTGGTTGGCCATAGACACTGCACTGTGGGGAAAGTTCCTTTAACCAGAGGTATTGCCTTCCTTACAAAAATATATAAATAGGGAATTTAGAATCTCCTCAGTTCAGGGGAGACTCACTCAGAGCTGACTGGTCACAGAGCCAATATGTTACTGTTGTTTTTTGGTAAGTGATTCCTGGGCTACCTGGCCACACAGCTATTGTTAAAAAAAAGAGAAGAAAGTATAAACAGGGGATTTAGAATCTTCTTAGCTCAGGGGAGACTGACTCCGAGCTGGCTGGTCATGGCCAGTGTACTGCGCACAAGCAAATAAAAGGTGACTTGGTGATGGGATACTGACCTCTATGAGTTCATTTCAGTCGCTGTTCCATCTCTTCTGATCATGCCAACTTCAACGAGGGAGCCTCCAAACCTTCTTCCTCACCCGAGGATTCCCCAGAACTAGAATTGACATGGCCCTCAGCCAGACCTGACCCATTTCCTGCATTTCCGCCCTCATCCCTTCTCTACCCTCCCATGCTGGAATAGAGTCCCCATTATCCTCAGCTACCATCCCACCAGCATATACACCCAGAACATCATTAGCCGCCATTTGTGCCACCTCCAGTGAGATGCCAACACCAGACACAAATTCCCCTCCCCTCCCTTGTCAGCAGGAACCGTTCCGTCAGGGAAACTCTGGTCCCCTCCTTCTTCATTCCAAACACACCCCTCACAGCACTTTCCCCTGCAAATACAGAAGATGTAACACCTGCCCGTTTATTTTCCCCCATCCTGAATGGGTGCTGTTTCCAAGGTCCCAGACACATCTGCCAGGTGAAGCAGCACTTAACTTGCACACAATCAAGTTTACTGCATTCACTGCTCACAGTGTGGTCCCCTCTACATTTGGGAAATAAAACATAGACAGGGTCACTGCTTTGGAGCACAGCTGTGTTCTGAATGTAAAAAAGATCCTGAGTTCCCAGTTGCCTGCCACTTTAACATATCATTTTGTTCTCTGGTCAATATCTCTGCCTCATGCCTGCTGCAGTGCTCCAGCAAAGCTCAGTGCAAGCTGGAAGAGCAGCAACTCATTTTCTGCTTGCGAACTCTACAACCTTCTGGATTAGGGCTTGAGACATCTTCTCCCATCTCCTTATCCCAACCCCACACACCAAGCCTTGTTATTACACGTTCTGCTATTATACACAACCCATTGTTAGTCATGAATATTTCCCATTTGCGCTATTCATTCTCCTGGGCTGATCATTATCCATTCCTTTGTCTGTCCATCTGTTCTTCTCTCTCTTTGGGCTCCATCTCCATCTATTGGTAACTCCTTACCCCCTCCCTCCAAACTATCTTCTACACAAAAAAAAACTTTTCCTAGCTACCATCAATTCTGAAGAAGGGTGACTGGACCTGAAATGCTAACTGATTTCTCTCCACAGGTGCTGCCAGACCTGTTGAGCTTTTCCAGCAATTTCTGTTCTGCTTCTGATTTCTAGCATCCGCAGTTCTTTTGGTTATTTTTGGGGTTAAATCTGTCTCAGCCATCTGGAGGAATGCACAGCACTTCAAGAAGAAGATCAATCTCCACTCTGTCACTGTAGGTGCCATCATCTTCTCTCTGTTGCCTCACACTCAATCTATCTCTGCTACTACCCATTCCAATCATGGCACATATTCTATCCCCCTCACTATTCCATACAACATCTTCTCCCATCCACTATCCCCTGCCCCAATCCTTTTTATCACCAACCCGGCATGTCCTCTGTGCTGTCTATTTACTTGCCCGGGGCACCTCTCCACATGAATCAAAACAGCTGTGCTAGCCACTGTCATCTCCCTTAATCCTACATTTCTCTCTTTCTCTCTCTCATTCCAGGAGGAAAACAACACATATTAATGAAAAATGAGTCGAATGTGTGGTGCTGGAAAAGCACAGCAGGTCAGGCAGCATCCGAGGAGCAGGAAAATTGATGTTTCGAGCAAGAGCTCTTCATCAGGAATTTTGCCTGAAACATCGACTCTCCTGTTCTTTGGATGCTGCCTGACCTGCTGTGCTTTTCTAGCACCACACTCTCGACTCTGATCTCCAGCATCTGCAGTCCTCACTTTCTCCTGAATGTAAAATGAGTCAAGATGGATGGTAGCTGCCTGACATTTGGCTTCTCATTCCTGCTGAGGACAGGATCCTGACTCTGACTACCTGGAATGGTTGACTGACCATGGCCAAGCCCCTGGACTGGTATCAGAGGCTGCCCTTGACTTACAATGCCAGAGCTCCTGCACCCACGCTGTCTCTCTTGTCTTAACTGAGGCCTGCTGACAGCCATGAACAAGCTTCCTTCCTTTGTGTATGCTTTAGGCAGCACAGTAAGACAGCAGGACCGTGAGCTAGCAAAAAAGCAAGACAGGCAGGGATGCTGCCAGCACCCAGGTAGACTCAGAGTTAACGAGCAACATGATGGTCAGTGAACAGGCCAGACATGCAGCCTGGTCCAGTCCATGTGCTGGACATGTGTGTGTCCCTGAGTACACAGTGTCCTTGCGGCAGTGTTAGAAAGACAGTCTTGTTATTATCTGTGCAGCTGTTGAGGTTCAGGAGTGTGCTGTAACTGACATGCCATGAAGGTTCTTAAAGGCTGGCAATAGTCAGGTGCCATTGTCCATGGACACGGGTCGTGCTTGTGGCCAGTGCCCTCAGAGCATGCAATGAGATGTTGGCACCCGATGTCCAAAATGGAGATCTATAGAGCGAGTGATGAGCTGAAGTTGCCAAGTACCTGCTCAAGCTCCTATGTCGAGTATTCTTAGTATGTTTGGTAAAAAAGGTAGTTGAAGATTAATGAGGTGAGACTTGATTGAATCAAGTTGCTCCTGATATCGTGAAAGACCTCGTCTGACTTCTCATGTGAATCTGCTGTAAATCTTGGCAAAGCCCATTTTTCTCAGGCCTCTGTAAGATTCAACCCATGTTTCCATGATATTGGGGGATTCAGTGATGATGATGTCATTGAAAGTGGTTAGATTGTTTCTTGTTGGAAATAGTCATTGCCTTGCATTTGTGTGGCACACATTTTACTAGCCACTGGTCATCCCAAGCCTGGATATTGTCCCAGATCTTGCTACATTTGAACATGGATGACTTCAGTATCTGAGGAGTTGTAAACGGTGCTGAATATTGTGCAATTGTCAAACATCCCCACTTCTGAACTTATTATGGAGGGAATGTCATTAATGAAGCAGCTGGTTGGACCTAGGACACTACCCTGAGGGTCTCCTGCAGAGATGCCCTGGAGCTGAAATGACTGACTCCAACAACCACGACCATCTTCCTATGCGCCAGGTATGACTTCAACCAGCGAAATGTTTTCCTCTGATTCCCACTGACTCATTTTGCTAGGGCTCTTATATGCAACACTTGGTCAAATATATTAGTAAGTGAGTTATTGTTAATTAAGTCCCACTATTTGTTTACAGGACATAACTAGACAATATTCCACATTGCCAGGCACATGCCACTGTTATAGTGAAAATGGAACAGTTTGACTAGGGGTGCAGCAAGTTCTGCAGTGCAAGTCTTCAGTACTGTTGCTGATATATTGTCAGGGCCCATGGTCTTTGCAATATCCAGGGCCTTCAGCTTTACTTGCTATTCCATGGAGTGAATTGAATTGGCTGAAGACTGTGATGGTGGGGACCACTAAAGGAAGCTGAGATGGATCACTTACTTGGCACTTCCAGCTGAAGATGCTTTAGATGCTGAAGATCTAAATCTTTCAGCTTTATCATTGTGGATGACGGTAGTTGTTGAACCCCCTCCTCCAGTGAATAGTTTAATTCTCCACCACAATTCCAAACTCAATGTGCAAAGCTTATGTCTGATCCACTGGAATCTCTTATCTCTGTCTATCACTTGCTCTTATGCTGTTTGGCTCACAAGTAATTTCACCAGATTAACACCTCATTTTTAGGTATGCCTGGTGCTGCTCCTGGCATGCCCTCCTGCCTTCTCCATTGAACCAAGATTGAGTCCCTGGACTGATGGTAATAATTGAGTGGGGGATATGCCTGGCTAGGAAGTTACAGATTGTGTTGGAATTCTGCTACTGTTGATGGCCCATGAAACCTCATAGACATCCAGCAGGTGCTAGATCTGTTCTGAAGTCTGTCCCATTTAGCATGGTGTATTGCCAAACAATAAAATCCAAGGTATTTTCAATGCCAAGATGAGAGTTTGTCTCTTAAAGGAGTGGTCACTCTTACCAATACTGTCATGCAGTAGACAGGTTGGTAAGGATGACGTCAAGTATGTCTTTCCCTCTTGTTGGTTCCTCAGACCCAGTAGAGCAGCAATGTTCTTTTGGAGTTGAACAGTTCCAACAATAGTGCTGCTGCCAAGCCACTGTTAATGATGAGATTGAAACCCTCCATTCAGTGTTCATTCTGCATCCGTTCTAACCTCAGTGGTTCTTCCAAGAGTTGTCCAACATGCAGGAGTACTGATTCATCAGCTGAGGGACGACAGTACCTGGCAATCCATAGGAGGTCTACTTGCTCATGTTTGACTGGATGCCATGAGATTTCATGGAGTCCAGAATCAATGTAGAGGTCTCCACGGGCAGCTATAAACCACTGGCCACAACCTCTGATGAGGGTTGTATCTGAGACATTTAACCCTAAGTCTGATTCTGTAAGTATGACTATGTCAGGCTGTTGCTTGACTGGTCAACGAGACAGCTCTCCCAGTTTTGGCAGTAGAGCCATAGAGTCATCGAGATGTACAGCACGGAAACAGACCCTTCGGTCCAATCTGCCCATGCCGACCAGATATCCCAACCCAATCTAGTCCCACCTGCCAGCACCCGGCCCATATCCCTCCAAACCCTTCCTATTCATATACCCATCCAAATGCCTCTTAAATGTTGCAATTGTACCAGCCTCCAACACTTCCTCTGGCAACTCATTCCAAGCATGTATCACCCTCTGAGTGAAAAAGTTGCCCTTTGGGTCTCTTTTATATCTTTCCCCTCTCACCCTAAACCTATGCCCTCTAGTTCTGGACTCCCCGACCCCAGGGAAAAGACTTTGTCTATTTATCCTAACCATGCCCCTCATAATTTTGTAAACCTCTATAAGGTCACCCCTCAGCCTCCAACACTCCAGGGAAAACAGCCCCAGCCTTTGCAGCCTCTCCCTGTAGCTCAGATCCTCCAACCCTAGCAACATCCTTGTAAATCTTTTCTGAACTCTTTCAAGTTTTGCAACATCTTTCCAATAGGAAGGAGACCAGAATTGCACACAATATTCCAACAGTGGCCTAACCAATGTCCTGTACAGCCGCAACATGACCTCCCAACTCCTGTACTCAATACTTTGACCAATAAAGGAAAGCATACCAAACACCTTCTTCATTATCCTATCTACTTGTGACTTCACTTTCAAGGAGCTATGAACCAGCACTCCAAGGTCTCTTTGTTCAGCAACACTCCCAAGGACCTTACCATTAAGTGTATAAGTCCTGCTAAGATTTGCTTTCTCAAAATGCAGCACCTCACATTTATCTAAATTAAAATCTATCTGCCACTTCTCAGCCCATTGGCCTATCTGGTCCAGATCCTGTTGTAATCTGAGGTAACCCTCTTCGCTGTCCACTACACCTCCAATTTTGGTGTCATTTACAGACTTACTAACTGTATTTCTTATGCTCACATCCAAATCATTTATGTAGATGACAAAAAGTAGAGGACCCAGTACCGATCTTTGTGGCACTCCACTGGTCACAGGCCTCCAGTCTGAAAAACAACCCTCCACCACCACCCTCTGTCTTCTACCTTTGAGCCAGTTCTGTATCCAAATAGCTAGTTCTCCCTGTATTCCACGAGATCTAACCTTGCTAATCAGTCTCCCATGGGGAACCTTGTCGAATGCCTTACTGAAGTCCATATAGATCACATCTATTGCTCTGCCCTCAATCTTCTTTGTTACTTCTTCAAAAAACTCAATCAAGTTTGTGAGACATGATTTCCCACGCACAAAGCCATGTTGACTATCCCAAATCAGTCCTTGCCTTTCCAAATACATGTACATCCTGCCCCTCAGGATTCCCTCCAACAACTTGCCCACCACCGAGGACAGGCTCAATGGTCTATAGTTCCCTGGCTTGTCTTTACCGCCCTTCTTAAACAGTGGCACCACGTTAGCCAACATCCAGTCTTCCGGCACCTCACCTGTGACTATTGATGATACAAATATCTCAGCAAGAGGCCCAGCAATCACTTCTCTAGCTTCCCACAGAGAAGCCCTGATGTTGGTAAGGAGGACTGTGCAGGGTCGATAGGGCTATGTTTGCCATTGTTGTTTGCAATGCTGAGGTCAATTCTGGGTAGTCAATTCAGTTCCATTCCTTTGAAACTTAGTAACAGCAAGAAACAACTGAATGTTTGTGAGGGCAACTGCATAGGGCAGCCATATTGCTTTGGGTTACATGTGTGCTGTACCTGTAAGAATGGCAAATTTCTTTCCATAAAAGACTTTAGTGAACAAGATCAAAAATGCCTTTAATTCCAAATTTTTTTAATAGAAATTCCACCGTCTGCTATTAGGGAATCAAAACTTTGGTCCCTAGACAACTAACTGACCTCGAGAGATTTATAGACCACTGCATTCCCTTGTTTTAAAACATGATCTTATTAAGGGTTACAGTTCAAATCAAAGTAATTAATTTTCAGGCAAACATCCTGGTGCACCTATGTACACTGATCATATTCTATTCTCAAGGGGACTGGTTGAAGTTTATATTACTGTTATAAAGAGAGGTGATAACACTAGAGAGGGTTATATAGGAGGTTCACCAGGATGGTACCTGGGATGGAGAAATTGTGCTATAAGGAGAGACTCGATAGGCCTGGACTGTTTTCTTTAGAGCAGAGAAGACTGAGGGAGGATATGATCGAGGTGTATAAGATTATGAGGGTATGGACAGGGTGAATGGAGAGTAGCTGTTCCCCTTGGTTGAGGGGTCAGTCACACGTGGGCATGGTTTTAGGGGCAGGAGATTCAGAGGGGATGAAGAAAACAAATTTTTCATTCAGCAGGTGGTGGGAAGCTGGAATGCATTCTGGGAAGGTCATGGAAGCTGGAAATCTTACAGCCTTTAAAAGTATTTGGATGATTACGTCAATTATCATAACATTCAAGATATGGGACAAGTGCAGGAAATTGAGATCACTCTTGGTGGTAGTTCTGTTCCGAAGGGGCTTTTCTGCACTGTATGAATCTAAGACTCTGAGAGGTGTAATATAGAGGCGTATAATGGCTAATACTATATGAACAATCCAAAGAACATTAATTTTAATTCCACAAAGGTATTTCTGAACTGGCAGAAGCTGAATGAAAATTGTGGTTTGATGAAAACTAAGTAATTTACTAATTTCCTACGGGGATGGAAACTTGCCAATCTAACCTAGCTTAGCCTACATTTAACAAAAGCCCCATAGCACACACCCATTCATTCCTTGTCAGGATTGCACACGTCCAGGGACATTTTTTAAGCCAAATAAATAAACAGCATTTTTGTCTGAAAGGTTTTTTAAATCCCCTTTGCATTGCAGCGTTTACAGATGCAAAGGTAAATAAATCATCAGTACTAGACCTATGCCATGGAACTTAGCGGAATACAAGTTACATTAGTTCATTTACTGTATTAATTGCTCGCCCTTCGACCCAATTCTCAACTGAGCCACTGAAATCTTAAATGTGCTTGCTGCACACCATCCCTTCTACTTTCTGTTGCAATCTGCTGAATTAATACATGAATTCAGTACGAGAGAGAGTAAGTGAAAATGAGAGAGTAAATTTGTTGACAATTCCACCAAAGATTTTATAGATATTCAACTTCTAAGAATTTCAAATGATTTTTAAAATACTTGATTTTAAAGAGCTAAATGAGGTTGTGACCCATATTTAAATTCGGAGAGAGACGGTACAAGGTCAAACACAGAGCATTGTGGGATTGCAGGAAACATATTAATAGGCTGATTGGAGGGAAAAGAAATTCAGATTCCTGCACAGCTATTCTGTTCAAACTATTGCTAAAAGTATTGTCCAGAAGCTACAATTATTGTGAAATTGTTATTGGAGAGAAAATGCACAGCACCTGATTCACATGGATAGAAATCTAAATTCAAAGGTACATGATGGAGAGAATCAGGTTGAGGTTGGGGTTGGGGCTTGGTGGGAGAGGGTGTTGTCGGTGACCAATCAGTGAAATCTGATGCAAATCCACAGCAAACATGCCGACTTCCAATCTAACCATGGTGTTAGTGAGTTTTGACCATGGTGTATTCAGCCGTCTGTTCTGGAGAGTTAGTCCTGTATTTGGTGGGACTACATTGGGTTGGGATATCTGGTCGGCATGGACGGGTTGGACCGAAGGGTCTGTTTCCATGCTATACATCTCTATGACTCTATAACTAAGATTTCATACCAAAGGTTCTCTGAGCCATTTCGAACGAGCAGCTAAAGGACAGTTTTCTTGGCAGTGAAAGGTCAGATCCACCAGGTGAGTGCTTTACCTGATGACATAGTGTAAAGTAAACAATCTTTCCCTCAATGTCAGCAAAACAGAGGAGCTGGTCATCGACTTCAGGAAGCAGAGTGGAGAACATGCCTCTGTCTGTGTCCATGGTGCTGAGGTGGAGGTGGTCAGGAGCTTCAAGTTCCAACAATCTGTTTTGGCCCATCTGTATCAACGCTATAGTCGGGAAAGCACATCAACACCTCTACTTCCTCAGAAGGCTAAGGAAGTTTGGCATGTCCACAATAACACTTACTGGTTTTTACAGATGCACTGTAGAAAGCATCCTCTCTGGATGCATGACAGCTTGATATGGCAACTGCTCTGTCCAAGACCACAAGAAATTACATCGTTGTAAATGCAGCCTGGGCCATCACACCAATCAACCTTCCTCCTATTGACTCTGTTTATACTTCCCACTGCCTTGGCAAAGCAGCCAACATAATCAAAGGCCCTTCCCATTCCACTACACTTTCGTCCACCCTCTTCTATTGGGCAGAAGATATAGAAGTTTGAAAACACAACCCAACAGATTTAAGAACAGCTTCTTGCCTGCTGTTATTAGACTTTTGAACAGACCTCTCAGATATTAGATTTGATCTTTCTCTGCAGATTCTCTGTAGCTGTAACACTGCATTCTGCATCTGTTTTAATACCCTGAGGTACTTATGTAAGGTATGATTTGCCTGGATAAAAAGCAAAACGATACTTTTCACTATCCACTGTTCTCACTGTCATTCTATTATAACTCAAATTTGCTGTAACTCAGTTGATGAATTGGTTTGGCAGTTTCTACAGCATGAACATTTAAAACGTGTGTTGGTTGTAACACACTGTCAGTGCCAACACTTTAAGCGCCGTTTCTAAAGCGCAATTTTTCTCTAATGCGGGAGTGCACAAGAACACAATCATCGCTATTGAAGAACTGACACTACATGTGACAGTAATAAATCAAATCAAAGTCAGGCAGGAAACAGGATAGTTTAAATAGGGCTCTGGCATTAAAATTCAGCAGGACCCCCGCACTCCAAGTATTTTCGGAAATAAATCACTGGGAATGAGGGAAAGAAATTGTGTTTAAAAGATGTGAAGTGACAGCAGATTTCTGGAGGCGGATGTGGTTTCTTCTCCAGTTTTCGTTACTCTGTGCATCACCAGAGATTTCTCATCAGCCCCTTTCTGAGCTTTCTCAAAACTTCGATGAACAGAGTCAACATCAGCTGTAAAATCCTGAGGCGGTCCATAGGTAAGTTATGGCAGAATTGAGGGTGGAGCTTGGAACTGTATAGATAGTAAAGGAAGGGACAATGCGACAGTGAAGGTGGGCGGAGAGATGCTGAAGGAGAGAGGAAAGTGACAGTGAAGTATTACCCAGGCAGAGCTGCAGAGTGATGCCGAAGGAGGGGGACTAGAGAGACAGTGAATGAGGGATTAGAGAAACACACAGGAAGGGAGGGCGCAGGGTGATAGGGAGGGAGGGAGATGGGGAGGGAGGATGATGGGTGATGGTGAGGGAGATGGGGAGGGAGGGAACAGGACAGATGGGAAGTGAAGGTGCAGGTTGATGGGGAGGGAGAGTGAAAGGGAGAGAGGGTGCAAAGTGATGGGGGAGGGAGAGTGAGGTTGGAGGGAGGGTAGAGGGTGTTGGAAAGAAAGGGCGATGGGGAGAGAGGGTACAGGGAGATGGGGAGGAGAGAAGATGGGGAAGGAGAGTACAGGGGGGATGGGGAGGGAGGGTATATGGATAGGGAGAGGAGGGTACAGGGAGATGGGGAGTGAGTGTACAGGGAAATGTGGAGGGAGAGTACAGGGAGATGGGGAGGGAGGGTCCAAGGAGATGGGGAGGAGTGTACAGGGAGATGGGGAGGGTGGGTACAGGGAGAATGGGAGTGAGGGTGCAGGGAGGTGGGGGTGAGGGTACAGGGAGGGTACAGGGAGATGGGGAGGGAGGGTACAGGGAGATGTGGAGGAGGGTACAGGTAGATGGGAGTGAGGATGCAGGGAGATGGGAAGGAGGGTACAGGGAGAGTACAGGGAGATGTGCAGGGAGGGTATAAGGAGATGGGGAGGGAGAGTACAGTAGGATGGGGAGGCGAGTACAGAGAGATGAGGATGGAGGGTACAGGGAGATGGGGAGGGTGGATACAGGGAGAAAGGTATAGACGGCACAGGGAGATGGGGAGGAGGGTACAGGGAGGGTACAGTTTAGATGTGTAGGGAGGGTACAGAGAGATGGGGAGGGAGGTGGCTGGGAGGAGTGTACAGGGAGATGGGGAGGGAAAGTGAGGGTGCAGGGAGGTGAGGGTGAGGGTGCAGGGAGGTGGGGAGTGAGGGTACAGGGAGATGGGGAGGCAGGTACAGGGTGATGGGGAAGGAGGGTACAGGGTTTTGTTGAGGAGGGTTGAGGGAGATGGGGAGGAAGGGTACAGGGAGATGGGGAGGGAGGGTCCAAGGAGATGGGGAGGGAGGGTACAGGGAGAATGGGAGTGAGGGTGCAGGGAGATGGGGAGGGTGGGTACAGGGAGAATGGGAGTGAGGGTGCAGGGAGGTGGGGGTGAGGGTACAGGGAGGGTACAGGGAGATGGGGAGGGAGGGTACAGGGAGATGTGGAGGAGGGTACAGGTAGATGGGAGTGAGGATGCAGGGAGATGGGAAGGAGGGTACAGGGAGAGTACAGGAAGATGTGTAGGGAGGGTATAAGGAGATGGGGAGGGAGAGTACAGTAGGATGGGGAGGCGAGTACAGAGAGATGAGGATGGAGGGTACAGGGAGATGGGGAGGGTGGATACAGGGAGAAAGGTATAGACGGCACAGGGAGATGGGGAGGAGGGTACAGGGAGGGTACAGTTTAGATGTGTAGGGAGGGTACAGAGAGATGGGGAGGGAGGTGGCTGGGAGGAGTGTACAGGGAGATGGGGAGGGAAAGTGAGGGTGCAGGGAGGTGAGGGTGAGGGTGCAGGGAGGTGGGGAGTGAGGGTACAGGGAGATGGGGAGGCAGGTACAGGGTGATGGGGAAGGAGGGTACAGGGTTTTGTTGAGGAGGGTTGAGGGAGATGGGGAGGAAGGGTACAGGGAGATGGGAGTGAGGGTACAGGGAGATGGGAGTGAGGGTACAGGGAGATGGGAGTGAGGGTACAGGGAGATGGGAGGATGGGGAGAAGAGGATGGGGAGGGTGAATACAGGGAGATGGGTAGGAGGGTACAGGGAGTTGGGGAGGGTGGATACAGGGAGAATGGGATGGACGGTACAGGGTTTTGTTGAGGAGAGTGCAGGGAAATGGGGAGTGAGGGTACAGGGAGGTGGGGTGGAGGGTACAGGGGGTGGGAGGGTAGAGGGAGATGGGGAGGGTGGGTACAGCGAGATGAGGAGGGAGGGTACTGGGAGATGGTGAGGAAGGGTACAGGGAGATGGGTAGGAGGGTACAGAGATAGGGAGGAAGGGTACAGACAGATGGGGAGGGTGGATACAGGGAGATGGGGAGGAGGGTACAGGATGATGGGGATGGACGGTACAGGGTTTGTTGAGGAGAGTACTAGGAGATGGGGAGGAGGGTACAGGGAGATGGGGAGTGAGGATACAGGGAAATGGGGAGTGAGGGTACAGGGAGGTGGGGTATGGGGAGATGGAAGGGAGGGTACAGGAAGATGGGGAGGGTGAGTACAGTGAGATGGGGAAGGAGGGTACAGGGAGATGTGGACAGAGATTGTGAGGGAGGGACGGGACAGGAAGATGGGGAGGGAGGGTACAGGAAGATGGTGAGGGAGGGTACAGGGAGATGGGGAGGGAGGGTACAGGGAGATGGGGAGGGAGGGTACAGGGAGATGGGGAGGGTTGGTACGGGAAGATGGGGAGGGTGGGTAGAGGGAGATGGGGACGGATGTAACAGGGTTTTGTTGAGGAGAGTACACGGAGATGGGAAGGGAGGGTACCGTGAGATATGGAGGGAAGGTACAGGAGGGAGGGTACAGGGAGATGGGGAAAGAGGATACAGGGAAATGGGGAGTGAGGGTACAGGGAGGTGGGGTGGAGGGTACGGGGTAGGGAGGTTATGGGGAGATGGAAGGGAGGGTACAGCAAGATGGGGAGGGTGAGTACAGTGAGATGGGGACAGAGGGTACAGGGAGATGAGGAGGAGGGAACAAAGGGATGGGGAGATGGTGAGGGAGAGTATAGGGATATTGGGAGGAGGGTAGAGGAAGGTGGGTACAGGGAGATGGTGAGGAGGGCACAAAGGGATGGGAAGGGAGGCTGCATGGAGATGGGTTGAACGGTACAGGGAGATGGGGAGAAGGGTACAGGGGGAGGGAGGGTAGAGGGAGATGGGGAGGGTAGGTACAGGGAGAATGGGATGGACGGTACAGGGTTTTTTTGAGGAGAGTGCAGGGTGATGGGGAGGAGGGTACAACGAGATGGAGAGTGAGGGTGCAGGGAGATGGGGAGGGAGAGTTCAGGGGGATGGGGAGGGAGGAAACGGGGGATGGGGAGGGTGGGTACAGGAAGATGGGGACAGACGATACAGGGTTTTGTTCAGGAGAGTACTAGGAGATGGGGAGGAGGGTACAAAGGGATGGGAAGGGAGGCTACATGGAGATGGGTTGGACGGTACAGGGAGATGGGGAGGGAGAGTACATGGAAATGGGGAGTGAGAGTACAGCGAGATGAGGAAGGAGGGTACTGGGAGATGGTGAGGAAGGGTACAGGGGGATGGGGAGGGAGGGTACAGGGAGATGCGTAGGAGGGTACAGAGATGGGGAGGGAGAGTACAGGGAGATGGGGAGGGTGGGTACAGGGAGAATGGGATGGATGGTATAGGGTTTTGTTGAGGAGAGTACAGGGAGATGGAGAGGAGGGTACAGCGATATGGAGAGTGAGGGTGCAGGGAGATGGGGAGGTGGGACAGGGAGGGTACAGGAAGATGGGGAGGGAGAGCACAGGAGGATGGGAAGGCAGGGTAGGGGGGGATGGGGAGGGAGGGTACAGGGAGATGGGGACAGAGGGTACAGGGAGATGGGAAGGAGGGTAGAGGGAGATGGGTAGGAGGGTACAGGGTGCTGGAGATGGAGGGTACAGGGGGAGGGAGGGTACAGGGAGATGGGGAGGAGGGTACAGGGAGATGGGGAGGAGGGTACGGCGAAATGGGGAGTGAGGGAACAGGAAAATGGGGAGGGACGGGACAGGAAGATGGGGAATGAGGATACAGGGAGGTGGGGTTGAGGGTACAGGCAGATGGGGAGGGAGGGTACAGGGAGATGGGGAGGAGGGTACAGGGTGCGGTAGATGGAGGGTACAGGGTGCTGGAGATGGAGGGTACAGGGGGAGGGAGGGTACAGGGAGATGGGGAGGAGGGTACAGGGTGCTGGAGATGGAGTGTACAGGGGGAGGGAGTGTACAGGGAGATGGGGAGGAGGGTACAGGGTGATGGGGATGGACGGTACAGGGTTTTGTTGAGGAGAGTGCAGGGAGATGGGGGGGAGGGTACGGCGAGATGGGGAGTGAGGGAACAGGAACATGGGGAGGGAGGGGACAGGAAGATGGGGAGGGATGGGACAGGAAGATGGGGAGGGAGGGTACAGGGAGATGGGGAATGAGGATACAGGGAAATGGGGAGTGAGGGTACAGGGAGGTGGGGTGGAGGGTATAGGGGGAGGGTGTGTACAGGGAGAATGGGATGGACGTTACAGGGTTTTGTTGAGGAGAGTGCAGGGAGATAGGGAGGAGGATACAACAAGATGGGGAGTGAGGGTGCAGGGAGATGGGGAGGTGGGACTGACAGGATACAGGGAGATGGGGAGGGAGAGCACAGGAGGATGGGAAGGCAGGGTACAGGGGGATGGGGAGGGAGGGTACAGGGAGATGGGGATGGACGGTACAGGGTTTTGTTGAGGAGAGTACTAGGCGATGGGGAGGAGGGTACAGCGAGATGGGGAGTGAGGGGACAGGAACTTGGGGAGGGACGGGACAGGAAGATGGCGAGGGAGGGTACAGGGAGATGGGGAATGAGGATACAGGGAAATGGGGAGTGAGGGTACAGGGAGGTGGGGTGGAGGGTACAGGGGGTGGGAGGGTACAGGGAGATGGGGAGGGTGGGTACAGCGAGATGAGGAGGCAGGGTACTGGGAGATGGTGAGGAAGGGTACAGGGAGATGGGTAGGAGGGTACAGAGATGGGGAGGGAGGATACAGGGAGATGGGGAGGAAGGTACAGGCAGATGGGGAGGGAGGGTACAGGGAGATGGGGAGCAGGGTACAGGGTGATGGGGATGGACAGTACAGTACAGTTGAGGAGAGTACTAGGAGATGGGGATGAAGGATACCGGGAGATGGGGAGTGAAGGGACAGGAAGATGGGGAGGGAGGGTACAGGGAGATGGGGAATGAGGATACAGGGAAATGGGGAGTGAGGGTACAGGGAGGTGGGGTGGAGGGTTCGGGGTAGGGAGGGTTTGGGGAGATGGAAAGGAGGGTACAGGAAGATGGGGAGGGTGAGTACAGTGAGATGGGGAAGGAGGGTACAGGGAGATGGGGACAGAGGGTACAGGGAGATGGGGAGGAGGGTACAAAGGGATGGGGAGGGATGGTACAGGGAGATGGTGAGGGAGGGTATAGGGGTATTGGGAGGAGGGTAGAGGGAGGTGGGTACAGGGAGATGGGGAGGAGGGTACAAAGGGATGCAAAGGGAGGCTACAGGGAGATGGGTTGGATGTTACAGGGAGATGGGGAGGGAGGGTATTGGGAGATGGTGAGGAAAGGTACAGGGAGATGGGGAGGGAGGGTACAGGGAGATGGGTAGGAGGGTACAGAGATTGGGAGGGAGGGTACAGGGAGATGGAGAGGAAGGTACAGGCAGATGGGGAGGGAGGGTACATGGAGATGCTGAGGGAGGGTATCGGTGTATTGGGAGAGGGTAGAAGGAGGTGG
This sequence comes from Hemiscyllium ocellatum, assembly GCF_020745735.1. Taxonomy (NCBI): domain Eukaryota; kingdom Metazoa; phylum Chordata; class Chondrichthyes; order Orectolobiformes; family Hemiscylliidae; genus Hemiscyllium; species Hemiscyllium ocellatum. Next base: position 97,635,701 of record NC_083409.1, read on the forward strand.
GTACAGGGAGATGGGGAGGAGGGTACAAAAGGATGAGAAAGGAGGCTACAGGGAGATGGGTTGCACGGTACAGGGAGATGGGGAGGGAGGGTACAATGGGATGGGGAGGGATGGTACAGGGTAATGGTGAGGGAGGGTATAGGGGAATTGGGAGGAGGGTAGAGGGAGGTGGGTACAGGGAGATGGGGGAGGGTACAAAGGGATGGGAAGGGAGGCTGCAGGGAGATGGGTTGGATGGTACAGGGAGATGGGGAGGGAGGGTACAGGGTGATGGGAATAGAGGGTACGGGGGAGGGAGGGTACAGGGAGATGTTGAGGGAGGGTATAGGGGTATTGGGAGGAGGGTACAGGGAGATGAGGACGGAGGCTACAGGGAGATGGGTAGGAGGGTACAGAGATTGGGAGGGAGGGTACAGGGAGATGGGGAGGGAGGGTACAGGGAGATAGAGAGGGAGGGTACAGGAAGATGGGAGTGAGGGTTCAGGGCGATGGGGAATGAGGGTACAGGAAGATGGGGAGGGAGGGTACAGGGAGAAGAGGAGGGAGGGTATAGGGGTATTGGGAGGAGGGTATAGGAAGGTGGGTACAGGGAGATGGGGAGGAGGGTACAAAGGGATGGGAAGGGAGTCTAAAGGGAGATGGGTTGGATGGTACAGGGAGATGGGGAGGGAGAGTACATGGAAATGGATAGTGAGAGTATATGGAAATGGGGAGTGAGAGTACAGCGAGATGTGGAGGGAGGGTACTGGGAGATGGTGTGGAAGGGTACAGGGGGATGGGGAGGGAGGGTACAGGCAGATGGGTAGCAGGGTAAAAGAGATGGGGAGGAAGGGTACAGGCAGATGGGGAGGGAAGGTACAGGGAGATGGGGAGGTGGGTATAGGGTGATGGAGATGGAGGGTACTGGGGGAGAGAGGGTACAGGGAGATGGGGAGGGTGGGTACAGGGTGAATGGGATGGATGGTACAGGATTTTGTTGAGGAGAGTACAGGGAGATGGGGAGTGAGGGTGCAGGGAGATGGGAAGGTGGGACAGGGAGGGTACAGGAAGATGGGGATGGACGGTACAGGGTTTTGTTGAAGAGAGTACAAGGCAATGGGGAGGAGGATACAGGGAGATGAGGGGTGAGGGGACAGGAACATGGGGAGGGACGGGACAGGAAGATAGGGAGGGAGGGTACAGGGAGATGGGGAATGAGGATACAGGGAGGTGGGGTGGAGGGTACAGGGGGTGGAAGGGTACAGGGAGATGGGGAGGGTGGGTACAGCGAGATGAGGAGGCAGGGTACTGGGAGATGGTGAGGAGGGTACAGAGATGGGGAGGGAGGGTACAGGGAGATGGGGAGGAAGAGTACAGGCAGATGGGGAGGGAGGGTATAGGGAGATGGGGAGGAGGGTACAGGGTGATGGGGATGGACAGTACAGGGTGTTGTTGAGGAGAGTACTAGGAGATGGGGAGGAGGGTACCGGGAGATGGGGAGTGACGGGTCGGGAACATGGGGAGGGATGGGACAGGAAAATGGGAGTGAGAGTACAGGGAAATGGAGAATAAGGATACAGGGAAATGGGGAGTGAGGGTACAGGGAGGTGGGGTGGAGGGTTCGGGGTAGGGAGGGATTTGGGAGATGGAGGGAGGGTACAGGAAGATGGGGAGGGTGAGTACAGTGAGATGGGGAAGGAGAGTACAGGGAGACAGGGACAGAGGGTACAGGGAAATGGGGAGGAGGGTACAAAGGGATGTGGAGGGAGGGTACAGGGAGATGGTGAGGGAGGGTATAGGGGTATTGGGAGGAGGGTAGAGGGAGGTGGGTACAGGGAGATGGAGAGGAGGGTACAAAGGGAAGCGAAGGGAGGCTACAGGGAGATGGGTTGGATGGTACAGGGAGATGAGGAGGGAGGGTACTGGGAGATGGTGAGGAAAGGTACAGGGAGATGGGAAGGGAGGGTACAGGGAAATGGGTAGGAGGGTACAGAGATGGGGAGGGAGGGTACAGGGAGATGGGGAGGAAGAGTACAGGCAGATGGGGAGGAGGGGACAGGGTGATGGGGATAGAGGATACGGGGGAGGTAGGGAACAGGGAGATGGGGAGGGAGAGTACATGGAAATGGGTAGTGAGCGTATATGGAAATGGGGAGTGAGAGTACAACGAGATGAGGAGGGAGGGTGCTGGGAGATGGTGAGGAAGGGTACAGGGAGATGGGGAGGGAGGGTACAGGAAGATGGGGTGGGAGAGCACAGGGGGATGGGAATGGAGGGTGCAGTGGGATGGGGAGGGAGGGTACAGGGAGATGGGGATGGATGGTACGGGTTTTGTTGAGGAGAGTACTGGGAGATGGGGAGGGAGGGTACAGGGAGATGGGGAAGGACGGGACAGGAAGATGGGGAATGAGGATACAGAGAAATGGGGAGTGAGAGTACAGGGGGTGGGAGGGTAGACGGAGATGGGGAGGGTGGGTACAGGGAGAATGGGATGGATGGTACAAGGTTTTGTTGAGAAGAGTGCAGGGAGATGGGGTGGAGGGTACAGCAAGATGGGGAATGAGGGTGCAGGGAGATGGGAAGGTGGGACAGACAGATACAGGGAGATGGGGAGGGAGAGCACAGGAGGATGGGGAGGGAGGGTACAGGGAGAAGAGGAGGGAGGGTATAGGGGTATTGGGAGGAGGGTATAGGAAGGTGGGTACAGGGAGATGGGGAGGAGGGTACAAAGGGATGGGAAGGGAGTCTAAAGGGAGATGGGTTGGACGGTACAGGGAGATGGGGAGGGAGAGTACATGGAAATGGATAGTGAGAGTATATGGAAATGGGGAGTGAGAGTACAGCGAGATGAGGAGTGAGGGTACTGGGAGATGGTGTGGAAGGGTACAGGGGGATGGGGAGGGAGGGTACAGGCAGATGGGTAGCAGGGTAAAAGAGATGGGGAGGAAGGGTACAGGGGGATGGGGAGGGAGGGTACAGGGAGATGGGTAGCAGGGTAAAAGAGATGGGGAGGAAGGGTACAGGCAGATGGGGAGGGAAGGTACAGGGAGATGGGGAGGTGGGTATAGGGTGATGGAGATGGAGGGTACTGGGGGAGAGAGGGTACAGGGAGATGGGGAGGGTGGGTACAGGGTGAATGGGATGGATGGTACAGGATTTTGTTGAGGAGAGTACAGGGAGATGGGGAGTGAGGGTGCAGGGAGATGGGAAGGTGGGACAGGGAGGGTACAGGAAGATGGGGATGGACGGTACAGGGTTTTGTTGAAGAGAGTACAAGGCAATGGGGAGGAGGATACAGGGAGATGAGGGGTGAGGGGACAGGAACATGGGGAGGGACGGGACAGGAAGATAGGGAGGGAGGGTACAGGGAGATGGGGAATGAGGATACAGGGAGGTGGGGTGGAGGGTACAGGGGGTGGGAGGGTACAGGGAGATGGGGAGGGTGGGTACAGCGAGATGAGGAGGCAGGGTACTGGGAGATGGTGAGGAGGGTACAGAGATGGGGAGGGAGGGGACAGGGAGATGGGGAGGAAGAGTACAGGCAGATGGGGAGGGAGGGTATAGGGAGATGGGGAGGAGGGTACAGGGTGATGGGGATGGACAGTACAGGGTGTTGTTGAGGAGAGTACTAGGAGATGGGGAGGAGGGTACCGGGAGATGGGGAGTGACGGGTCGGGAACATGGGGAGGGATGGGACAGGAAAATGGGAGGGAGAGTACAGGGAAATGGAGAATAAAGATACAGGGAAATGGGGAGTGAGGGTACAGGGAGGTGGGGTGGAGGGTTCGGGGTAGGGAGGGTATTGGGAGATGGAGGGAGGGTACAGGAAGATGGGGAGGGTGAGTACAGTGAGATGGGGAAGGAGGGTACAGGGAGACAGGGACAGAGGGTACAGGGAAATGGGGAGGAGGGTACAAAGGGATGTGGAGGGAGGGTACAGGGAGATGGTGAGGGAGGGTATAGGGGTATTGGGAGGAGGGTAGAGGGAGGTGGGTACAGGGAGATGGAGAGGAGGGTACAAAGGGAAGCGAAGGGAGGCTACAGGGAGATGGGTTGGATGGTACAGGGAGATGAGGAGGGAGGGTACTGGGAGATGGTGAGGAAAGGTACAGGGAGATGGGAAGGGAGGGTACAGGGAAATGGGTAGGAGGGTACAGAGATGGGGAGGGAGGGTACAGGGAGATGGGGAGGAAGAGTACAGGCAGATGGGGAGGATGGGTACAGGGAGATGGGGAGGAGGGGACAGGGTGATGGGGATAGAGGATACGGGGGAGGTAGGGAACAGGGAGATGGGGAGGGAGAGTACATGGAAATGGGTAGTGAGCGTATATGGAAATGGGGAGTGAGAGTACAACGAGATGAGGAGGGAGGGTGCTGGGAGATGGTGAGGAAGGGTACAGGGAGATGGGGAGGGAGGGTACAGGAAGATGGGGTGGGAGAGCACAGGGGGATGGGAATGGAGGGTGCAGTGGGATGGGGAGGGAGGGTACAGGGAGATGGGGATGGATGGTACGGGTTTTGTTGAGGAGAGTACTGGGAGATGGGGAGGGAGGGTACAGGGAGATGGGGAAGGACGGGACAGGAAGATGGGGAATGAGGATACAGAGAAATGGGGAGTGAGAGTACAGGGGGTGGGAGGGTAGACGGAGATGGGGAGGGTGGGTACAGGGAGAATGGGATGGATGGTACAAGGTTTTGTTGAGAAGAGTGCAGGGAGATGGGGTGGAGGGTACAGCAAGATGGGGAATGAGGGTGCAGGGAGATGGGAAGGTGGGACAGACAGATACAGGGAGATGGGGAGGGAGAGCACAGGAGGATGGGAAGGCAGGGTACAGGGGGATGGGGAGGGTGGGTACAGGGAGATGGGGATGGACGGTACAGGGTTTTGTTGAGGAGAGTACTAGGCGATGGGGAGGGGGGTACAGGGAGACGGGGAGTGAGGGGACAGGGACATGGGGAGGGACGGGACAGGAAGATAGGGAGGGAGGGTACAGGGAGATGGGGAATGAGGATGCAGGGAGGTGGGGTGGAGGGTACAGGGTGTGGGAGAGTACAGGGAGATGGGGAGGGTGGGTACAGCGAGATGAGGAGGCAGGGTACTGGGAGATGGTGAGGAGGGTACAGAGATGGGGAGGGAGGGTACAGGGAGATGGGGTGGAAGGGTACAGGCAGATGGGGAGGGAGGGTATAGGGAGATGGGGAGGAGGGTACAGGGTGATGAGGATGGACAGTACAGGGTGTTGTTGAGGAGAGTACTAGGAGATGGGGAGGAGGGTAGAGGGAGATGGGGAGTGAAGGGACAGGAACATGGAGAGGGATGGGACAGGAAAATGGGAGGGAGTGTACAGGGAGATGGGGAATAAGGATACAGGGAAATGGGGAGTGAGGGTACAGGGAGGTGGGGTGGAGGGTTCGGGGTATGGAGGGTATGGGGAGATGGAGGGAGGTACAGGAAGATGGGGAGGGTGAGTACAGTGAGATGGGGAAGGAGGGTACAGGGAGACGGGGACAGAGGGTACAGGGAAATGGGGAGGAGGGTACAAAGGGATGTGGAGGGAGGGTACAGGGAGATGGTGAGGGAGGGTATAGGGGTATTGGGAGGAGGGTAGAGGGAGGTGGGTACAGGGAGATGGAGAGGAGGGTACAAAGGGAAGTGAAGGGAGGCTACAGGGAGATGGGAGGGTGGGGACAGGGAGATGTGGAGGGAGGGTACAGGGAGATGTGGTGGAGGATACATGAGGAGGGAGGGTACAGGGAGATTGGGAGGGAGGGTATTGGGAGATGGGGAAGAGGGTACAGGGAGTTGGGGAGTGAGTGTGCAGGGAGATGTGAAGGGAGGTACTGTGAAATGGGGAGGGAGTGTACTGTGGGATGGGAAGTGAGGGTACAGGGAGATAGGGTGGCGAGTACAGGGAGATGAGGAGAGAGGGCACAGGGAGATGAGGAGAGAGGGCACAGGGAGATGGGGAGGGAGGGTACAGGGTGATGGGGATAGAGGGTACGGGGAGGGAGGGTACAGGGAGATATTGAGGGAGGGTATAGGGGTATTGGGAGGAGGGTACAGGGAGGTGGGTACAGGGAGAAGGGGAGGGAGGCTACAGGGAGATGGGTTGCACGGTACAGGGAGATGGGGAGGGAGGGTACATGATGATAGGGCAGGTAGGGTACCAAGAGATGGGGAGGAAGGGTACAGGGAGATGGGGAGGAAGGGTACAGGGAGATGGGTAGGAGGGTACAGAGATTGGGAGGGAAGGTTCAGGGCGATGGGGAGTGAGGGTACAGGAAGATGGGGAGGGAGGGTACAGGGAGATGGGAGGGAGGGTACAGGGAGATGGGGAGGGAGGGTATAGGGGTATTGGGAGGAGGGTATAGGAAGTTGGGTACAGGGAGATGGGGAGGAGGGTACAAAGGGATGGGAAGGGAGTCTAAAGGGAGATGGGTTGGACGGTACAGGGAGATGGGGAGGGAGAGTACATGGAAATGGATAGTGAGAGTATATGGAAATGGGGAGTGAGAGTACAGCGAGATGTGGAGGGAGGGTACTGGGAGATGGTGTGGAAGGGTACAGGGGGATGGGGAGGGAGGGTACAGGGAGATGGGTAGCAGGGTAAAAGAGATGGGGAGGAAGGGTACAGGCAGATGGGGAGGGAAGGTACAGGGAGATGGGGAGGTGGGTATAGGGTGATGGAGATGGAGGGTACTGGGGGAGGAAGGGTACAGGGAGATGGGGAGGTGGGTATAGGGTGATGGAGATGGAGGGTACTGGGGGAGGAAGGGTACAGGGAGATGGGGAGGGTGGGTGAAGGGTGAATGGGATGGTCGGTACAGGGTTTTGTTGAGGAGAGTACAGGGAGATGGGGAGGAGGGTACAGGGAAATGGGGAGTGAGGGTGCAGGGAGATGGGGAGGTGGGACAGACAGGGTACAGGGAGATGGGGAGGGAGAGCACAGGAGGATGGGAAGGCAGGGTACGGGGGGATGGGGAGGGAGGGTACAGGGAGATGGGGATGGACGGTACAGGGAGATGGGGAGGGTGGATACAGGGAGATTGGGAGTGAGGGAAGAGGAACATGGGAGGGAGGGGACAGGAAGATGGGGAGGGTGGGTACAGGGAAATGGGGCGGAGGGAACAGGGAGATGGGGAGGGAGGGTACAGGGAGATGGGGAATGAGGATACAGGAAAATGGGGAGTGAGAGTACAGGGGGTGGGAGGGTACACGGAGATGGGGAGGGTGGGTACAGGGAGAATGGGATGGACGGTACAAGGTTTTGTTGAGGAGAGTGCAGGGAGATGGGGTGGAGGGTACAGCAAGATGGGGAATGAGGGTGCAGGGAGATGGGGAGGTGGGACAGACAGGATACAGGGATATGGGGAGGAAGAGCACAGGAGGATGGGAAGGCAGGGTACAGGGGGATGGGGAGGGTGGGTACAGGGAGATGGGGATGGACGGTACAGGGTTTTGTTGAGGAGAGTACTAGGCGATGGGGAGGGGGGTACAGGGAGATAGGGAGTGAGGATACAGGGAAATGGGGTGTGAGGGTACAGGGAGGTGGGGTGGAGGGACAGGGGGTGGGAGGGTACAGGGTGATGGGGAGGGTGGGTACAGCGAGATGAGGAGAGAGGGTACTGGGAGATGGTGAGGAAGGTACAGGGAGATGGGTAGGAGGGTACAGAGATGGGGAGGGAGGGTACAGGGAGATGGGAGAAGGTTACAGGGAGATGGGGAGTGAAGGGACGGGACAGGAAGATGGGGAGGGAGGGTACAGGGAGATGGGGAATTGGATACAGGGAAATGGGGAGTGGGGGTATAGGGAGGTGGGGTGGAGGGTTCGGGGTAGGGAGGGTATGGGGAGATGGAAGGGAGGATACAGGAAATTGGGGAGGGTGAGTACAATGAGATGGGGAAGGAGGGTACAGGGAGACAGGGAAGAGGCTACCGGGAGATGGGGAGGAGGGTACAAAGGGATGGGGAGGGAGGGTACAGGGAGATGGTGAGGGAGGGTATAGGGGTATTGGGAGGAGGGTAGAGGGAGGTGGGTACAGGGAGATGGGCCGGAAGGTTAAAAGGGATGCGAAGGGAGGCTACAGGGACATGGGTTGGATGGTACAGGGAGATGGGGAGGGAGGGTACTGGGAGATGGGTGGGAGGGTACAGAGATGGGGAGGGAGGGTACAGGGAGATGGGGAGGAAGAGTACAGGCAGATGGGGAGGGTGGGTACAGGGAGATGGGGAGGAGGGTACAGGGTGATGGGGATAGAGGGTACAGGGGAGGTAGGGTACAGGGAGATGGGGAGGGTTGGTACAGGGAGAATGGGATGGACGGTACAGGGTTTTGTTGAGGAGAGTGCAGGGAGATGGGGAGGAGGGTACAGGGAGAGTACAGGGAGATGGGGCGGGAGAGTACGGGGGATGGGGAGGGAGGGTACAGGGGTGATGGGGATAGAGGGTACAGGGGAGGTAGGGTACAGGGAGATGGGGAGGGTGCGTACAGGCAGATGGGGACGGACGGTACAGGGTTTTGTTGAGGAGAGTGCTGTGAGATGGGGAGGAGGGTACAGGGAGATGGGGAGTGAGGGAACAGGAACATGGGGAGGGAGGGGACAGGAAGATGTGGAATGAGGATACAGGGAAATGGGGCGGAGGGCACAGGGAGGCGGGGTGGAATGTACAGGTAGATGGGAGTGAGGATGTAGGGAGATGGGGAGGAGGGTACAGGGAGGGTACAGGGAGACGGGGACGGATGGTACAGGGTTTTGTTTAGGGGGGTATAGGGAGATTGGGAGGGAGGGTACTGGGAGATGGGGTGGGAGGGTACAGGGAGATGGGGAGGGAGGGTACAGGGAGTTGGGGTGGGAGGGTACTTGGAGATGGTGAGTGAGGGTGCAGGGAGATGGGGAGGAGGGTATAGGTAGATGGGGAGTGAGGGTACAGGGGAAGGGAGTGAGGGTGCGGGGTATGGGGAGGGAGTGTACAGGGCGGTGTGTAGGGATAGTTGGGGTACAGGGGGATGGGTAGGTGGGTATAGCGAGGTGGGGAGTGAAGGGACAGGAACATGGGGATTGAGGGGACAGAAATATGTGGAGGGAGGGTGCTGGGATATGGGGAGTGAGGGTACAGGGGGATGGGGAGGGAGGGTACAGGGAGATGGGAATGAGGGTGCAGGGAGATGGAGAGGAGGGTACAGGGAGAGTACAGGGGGAATGGAGGGGGAGTGTACAGGGGGAGGGGGTGGGTGGGGACAGGAAGGTGTGAAGGGAAGGTACAGGGAGATGGTGAGTGAGGGTACAGGGGGATGGGAGTGAGGGTACAGGGGGATGGAAGTGAGGGTACGGGGCGATGTCTAGGGACGGTTCAGGGAGATGGGGTGGGATAGTATAGGAAAATGGGGAGTAAGGGTACAGGGGGATAGGGTGGAAAGGTACAGGGGGATGGGGAGGATAGTACAGGGAGATGGGGAGTGAGGGTGCAGGGAGATGGGGAGTGAGGGTGCAGGGAGATGGGGAGGGAAAGTACAGGGAGATGGGGAGGTGAGTACTGACGGATGAGGAGGGAGGGTCCAGGGAGATGGGGAGGAGTGTACAGGGAGATGGGGAGGAGTGTACAGGGAGATGGGGAGGAGTGTACAGGGAGATGGGGAGGGTGGGTACAGGGAGAATGGGATGGACGGTACAGGGAGAATGGGATGGACGGTACAGGGAGATGGGAATGGAGGGTACAGGGAGATGGGGAGGCGGGTACAGGGTGATGGAGATGGAGGGTACAGGGTTTTGTTGAGGAGGATTGAGGGAGATGGGGAGGGAGGGTACAGGGAGATGGGATGTGGGGGTGCAGGGAGATGGGGAGAGAGGGTACAGGAAGATGTGGTGGAGGATACATGAGGAGGGAGCGTACAGCAAGATGGGGAGTGAGGGTGCAGGGAGATGGGGAGGTGGGACAGGGCGGGTACAGGAAGACGGGGAGGGAGAACACAGGGGGATGGGGAGGGAGGGTAAGGGAGATGGGGATGGACAGTACAGGTTTTGTTGAGGAGATTACTGGGAGATGGGGAGGAGGGTACAGGGAGGTGGGGTGGAGGGTACAGGGAGGTGGGGTGGAGGGTACAAGGGGTGCGAGGGTACAGGCAGATGGGGAGGGAGGGTACAGCGAGATGGGGAGGGTGGGTACACGGAGAATGGGATGGACGGTACAGGGTTTTGTGGAGGAGAGTGCAGGGAGATGGGGAGGAGGGTACAGGGAGATGGGGAGTGAGGGTGCAGGGAGATGGGGAGGTGGGACAGACAGGGTACAGGGAGATGGGGAGGGAGAGCACAGGAGGATGGGAAGGCAGGGTACGGGGGAATGGGGAGGGAGGGTACAGCGAGATGGGGATGGACGGTACAGGGAGATGGGGAGGGTGGATACAGGGAGAATGGGAGTGAGGGAACAGGAACATGGGAGGGTGGGTACAGGGAAATGGGGCGGAGGGTAAAGGGAGATGGGGAGGAAGAGTACAGGCAGATGGGGAGGGTGGGTACAGGGAGATGGGGAGGAGGGTACAGGGGGAGTTAGGGAAGGGAGGTGGGGAGGGAGAGTACATGGAAATGGGTAGTGAGCGTATATGGAAATGGGGAGTAAGAGTACAGCGAGATGAGGAGGGAGGGTGCTGGGAGATGGTGAGGAAGGGTACAGGGAGCTGGGGAGGGAGGGTACAGGGAGATGGGGAGGGAGAGCACAGGGGGATGGGAATGGAGGGTGCGGGGGATGGGGAGGGAGGGTACGGGGAGATGGGGATGGACGGTACAGGGTTTTGTTGAGGGGAGTACTGGGAGATGGGAAGGAGGGTACAGGGAAATGAGGAGTGAGGGTACAGGGAGGTGGGGTTGAGGGTACAGGGGGTGGGAGGGTACACGGAGATGGGGAGTGAGGGTGCAGGGAGATGGGGAGGTGGGACAGACAGATACAGGGAGATGGGGAGGGAGAGCACAGGAGGATGGGAAGGCAGGGTACAGGGGGATGGGGAGGGTGGGTACAGGGAGATGGGGATGGACGGTACAGGGTTTTGTTGAGGAGAGTACTAGGCGATGGGGAGGGGGGTACAGGGAGATGGGGTGTGTGGATACATTGAAATGGGGCGTGAGGGTACAGGGAGGTGGGGTGGAGGGTACAGGGTGATGGGGAGTGTGGGTACAGCGAGATGAGGAGGGAGGGTACTGGGAGATGGTGAGGAAGGTACAGGGAGATGGGGAGTGAGGGTTCGGGGTAGGGAGGGTATGGGGAGATGGAAGGGAGGATACAGGAAATTGGGGAGGGTGAGTACAGTGAGATGGGGAAGGAGGGTACAGGGAGACAGGGAAGAGGCTACCGGGAGATGGAGAGGAGGGTACAAAGGGATGGGGAGGGAGGGTACAGGGAGATGGTGAGGGAGGGTATAGGGGTATTGGGAGGAGGGTAGAGGAAGGTGGGTACAGGGAGATGGGCCGGAAGGTTAAAAGGGATGAGAAGGGAGGCTACAGAGACATGGGTTGGATGGTACAGGGAGATGGGGAGGGAGGGTACTGGGAGATGGGTGGGAGGGTACAGAGATGGGGAGGGAGGGTACAGGGAGATGGGGAGGAAGCGTACAGGCAGATTGGGAGGGTGGGTACAGGGAGATGGGGAGGAGGGTACAGGGTGATGGGGATAGAGGGTACAGGGGAGGTAGGGTACAGGGCGATGGGGAGGGTGGGTACAGGGAGAATGGGATGGACGGTACAGGGTTTTGTTGAGGAGAGTGCAGGGAGATGGGGAGGAGGGTACAGGGAGAGTACAGGGAGATGGGGAAGGAGAGTACGGGGGATGGGGAGGGAGGGTACAGGGGTGATGGGAGGGTGCGTACAGGCAGATGGGGACGGACGGTACAGGGTTTTGTTGAGGAGAGTGCTGTGAGATGGGGAGGAGGGTACAGGGAGATGGGGAGTGAGGGAACAGGAACATGGGGAGGGAGGGGACAGGAAGATGTGGAATGAGGATACAGGGAAATGGGGCGGAGGGCACAGGGAGGCGGGGTGGAATGTACAGGTAGATGGGAGTGAGGATGTAGGGAGATGGGGAGGAGGGTACAGGGAGGGTACAGGGAGACGGGGACGGATGGTACAGGGTTTTGTTTAGGGGGGTTTAGGGAGATTGGGAGGGAGGGTACTGGGAGATGGGGTGGGAGGGTACAGGGAGATGGGGAGGGAGGGTACAGGGAGTTGGGGAGGGAGGGTACTTAGAGATGGTGAGTGAAGGTGCAGGGAGATGGGGAGGAGGGTATAGGTAGATGGGGAGTGAGGGTACAGGGGAAGGGAGTGAGGGTGCGGGGTATGGGGAGGGAGGTTACAGGGCGATGTGTAGGGATAGTTGGGGTACAGGGGGATGGGTAGGAGGGTACAGTGAGGTGGGGAGTGAGGGGACAGGAACATGGGGATGGAGGGGACAGAAATATGTGGAGGGAGGGTGCTGGGATATGGGGAGTGAGGGTACAGGGGGATGGGGAGGGAGGGTACAGGGAGATGGGAATGAGGGTACAGGGAGAGTACAGGGGGAATGGAGGGGGAGTGTACAGGGGGAGGGAGTGGGTGGGGACAGGAAGGTGTGAAGGGAAGGTACAGGGAGATGGGAGTGAGGGTACAGGGGGATGGAAGTGAGGGTACGGGGCGATGTCTAGGGACGGTTCAGGGAGATGGGGAGGAATAGTATAGGGAAATGGGGAGTAAGGGTACGGGGGATAGGGTGGAAAGGTACAGAGGATGGGGAGGACAGTACAGGGAGATGGGGAGTGAGGGTGCAGGGAGATGGGGAGGGAAAGTACAAGGGGATGGGGAGGTGAGTACTGACGGATGAGGAGGGAGGGTCCAGGGAGATGGGGAGGAGTGTACAGGGAGATGTGTAGAGAGGGTACAGGGAGATGGGGAGGGTGGATACAGGGAGGATGGGATGGACGGTACAGGGAGATGGGGAGGGAGGGTACAGGGAGATGGGGAGGGAAAGTACAGGGGGATGGGAATGGAGGGTACAGGGAGATGGGGAGGCGGGTACAGGGTGATGGGGATGGAGGGTACAGGGTTTTGTTGAGGAGGATTGAGGGAGATGGGGAGGGAGGGTACAGGGAGATGGGAGTGAGGGTACAGGGAGATGGGAGTGAGGGTACAGGGAGATGGGAGTGAGGGTACAGGGAGATGGGATGTGGGGGTGCAGGGAGATGGGGAGAGAGGGTACAGGGAGATGTGGTGGAGGATACATGAGGAGGGAGGGTACAGGGAGATTGAGAGGGAGTGTATAGGGAGATGGGGAGGGAAGGTATTGGGAGATGGAGTGGACGGTACATGGGGAGGGAGGCTCCAGGGAGATGTGTTGAACGGTACAGGGAGATTGGGAGGGAGGGTATTGGGAGATGGGGAAGAGGGTACAGGGAGTTGGGGAGTGAGTGTGCAGGGAGATGTGAAGGGAGGTACTGTGAAATGGGGAGGAAGTGTACTGGGGGATGGGAAGTGAGGGTACAGGGAGATAGGGTGGCGAGTACAGGGAGATGAGGAGAGAGGGCACAGGGAGATGAGGAGAGAGGGCACAGGGAGATGAGGAGAGAGGGCACAGGGAGATGGGGAGGGAGGGTACAGGGAGATGGAAGGGAGGGTATAGGGCGATGGGGAGGGAGTGTATAGGGCGATGGGGAGGAAGGGTCTGGGGAGATGGGCGGAAGGCTACGGGGAGATAGGGAGGGAGGGTACAGGTAGATGGGAAGGGAGGGTACAGAGAGTTGTGGAGGGAGGTACAGGGAGATTGGGAGGGAGGTTACAGGGGGATGGGGTGGGAGGGTACTGGCAGGTGGGGATGGAATAAGATGGGAGGAGGGTACAGGGGGATGGGAGTGAGGGTGCAGGAGGGTGGGGAGGACTTTACAGGGAGATGGGCAGGGAGGTTACAGAGAGATGGGGAGGAAGGGTATAGGGAGATGTGGAGGGAGGGTATTGGGAACTGGGGAAGAGGGTACAGGGAGATGGAAGGGAGGGTACAGGAAGATGGGGAGGGATATTACAGGGAGATGGGAAGGAGGGTTCAGGGAGTTGGGAAGGGAGGGTTCCATGACATGTGGAGGGAGGGTACAGGGGGATGTGGAGGGAGGGTACAGGGAGATGGGGAGGCGAGTACAGGAAGATGGGGAGGGAGGGTGCAGGGAGATGGGGAGGGAGGGTACAGGGAGATGGGGAGGATGGGTAGAGGGAGATGGGGACGGATGTAACAGGGTTTTGTTGAGGAGAGTACACGGAGATGGGAAGGGACGGTACCGTGAGATATGGAGGGAAGGTACAGGGATTTGGGGAGGGAGGGTACAGGGAGATGGGGAATGAGGATACAGGGAAATGGGGAGTGAGGGTACAGGGAGGTGGGGTGGAGGGTACGGGGTAGGGAGGGTATGGGGAGATGGAAGGGAGGGTACAGGAAGATGGGGTGGCTGAGTACAGTGAGATGGGGACAGAGGGTATACGGAGATGGAGACAGAGGGTACAGGGAGATGGGGAGGGAGGGGGTATAGGGGTATTGGGAGGAGGGTAGAGGGAGGTGGGTACAGGGAGATGGTGAGGAGGGTACAAAGGGATGGGGAGAGAGGGTACAGGGAGATGGTGAGGGAGGGGGTATAGGGGTATTGGGAGGAGGGTAGAGGGAGGTGGGTACAGGGAGATGGTGAGGAGGGTACAAAGGGATGGGAAGGGAGGCTGCATGGAGATGGGTTTGATGGTACAGGGAGATGGGTAGGGAGGGTACAGCGGGATGGGGAGTGAGAGTACAGCGGGATGGGGAGGGAGGGTACTGGGAGATGGTGAGGAAGGGTACAGGGAGATGGCGAGGGAGGGTACAGGGAGAGGGGTAGGAGGGTAGAGATGGGGAGGGAGGGTACAGGGAGATGGGGAGGAGGGTACAGGGTGATGGGGATAGAGGGTACGGGGGAGGGAGGATACAGGGAGATGGGGAGTTTGGTACAAAGGGTTGGGGAGAGAGGGTACATGGAGATGTTGAGGGAGGGTATAGGGGTATTGGGAGGAGGGTACAGTGAGGTGGGTACAGAGAGATGGAGGAGGAGGGACAAAAGGATGAGAAGGGAGGCTACAGGGTGATGGGTTGCATGGTACAGGGAGATGGGGAGAGAGGGTACAGGGAGATTATGAAGGGGTAATACAGGGAGATGGGAGTTTGGGTGCACCGAAATGGTGAGTGAGGATGATGATAGGGGAGTGAGCAGGGTGATGTGGTGAGATGGGATACATCAAATCTG
This sequence comes from Hemiscyllium ocellatum, assembly GCF_020745735.1. Classification (NCBI taxonomy): domain Eukaryota; kingdom Metazoa; phylum Chordata; class Chondrichthyes; order Orectolobiformes; family Hemiscylliidae; genus Hemiscyllium; species Hemiscyllium ocellatum. The sequence continues at coordinate 97,650,949 of NC_083409.1, forward strand.
AGTGAGGTAGCAGGTGGTCTCAGATGGTTGCGGTTCCCCTGCACTCAAATCTGGAAATACCAGCAGAAATCGGCCGGTAGTAACAGATAGTGCCCCAAAAGGTAACTGTGAATTTTGTATTGCACAGAGAAAGATATCATTGAAGGGAATTGAGAGAACAATGCTGAGGAAGAGAGCAAAGTTGTCATGTTGTAGCCTTGTCAAATAGAATGTGGGTTTCGAGTTGTCTTTATAACATCTGGAGCAACAATAAAAACTATGTGTATTTATATAACCCCTAGAAAGAAGTAATAAGACTCGAATTAGTTCATAGGAGCAATTATCAAGCAAAAGTTTGACCTGATTCTAATCTGTGCCACAGCCTATTTTCTGGTCCCAAAAGCTAACAGTTATTGATTGTGAATTATAGCAGAATTCTAAAAATAATTAGTATTAGGTGGTTAAAGATTGCAAAAATAAAGAAAAGCTTTTTCCAGATTTTTGGTGGGTCTCAATGTTAAGAATTGACTGCCAGATTGTAAATATATATAAAGCCCACATCCTTACCTAGGCTAGCTCCAATAATTTAATCCAAATATGTAAGCAAACAAATACAATGGGTTAAGTAATCACATGGCTTTTATGTCATCATGTTTGCATTTCATTTTTGCACAGGCTTTGACCTCGACAACTCCAGCAACTGTTGTACCTGAATATGTTTCTGAAGTAGCTGAGTGGTCCTGAGAAGGCTTCAGGCTGAGAAAAGATGTACAGATAGGCTTCGATCTCATCCTCAGTCATCTTACAGCCTTTTGTCCTAATGCCTGTGCTCTGACTTGTGAATAAGTACTTCAACACCTAGAACACAAGATTGGTTAATTACGGTTGACATACTTGCAGTTATTTCTGATACTGCACTCCTTATACCTTACTTGGTGATGCACTATGTAACCATATTTTGTAATAATAGTACAGTTTGGTTAAATTCTGCCCACTACAGTTCTTTAAAGCATAGGTCATATGTAATAGCGTAAAACAAATGATAGTGAGTTGGTGCCCATCCTGCATATCCTTGAATTTTATATTCATTGAAGTCAAACTGAGGCAGAGGAATAGAACAGGTTGCTAACTTAACATCATGCATTTTACACAAGCACATGGTTCAGATCTATCCCAAGGTCAGCTTGACCCACAAGCTGTTTTTTGACATCTTTCCTCATTGTGTACCTGCAGAACTCTCTTTCCAACAGTACTGTGGCCATAAACGCACTTGCTGAACTCAAGTGGTTCAACAAAGCAGGTCACCATCAGCTTCTCAAGAGGAACTAGGGATTGGTAATAAATACTGGTATGGCCTGTGACACTCTGATCCCGTGAAAGAATAAATTTAAAAAAACATTATGACAAACACAGATTAACAGGGGTGGTTTGACTCACCAGATAAAATGACAGTCAGAAACCGAATTCCATCCATAATTCTAACTTTATTTATTGCTTCTGATAGACACAGTGAGTGCTGTAGAGTTAACAATTGCATTGCAGGAACAAACTCAGGCTCCTTTGACAGTAACTTCCAAACACGTTATCTCCACCACCCAAAGGCCGAAGGAAGCAGATACATAGGGACACCACCATCTACAAGTTCCCTCTTAGTCACTTGCCATCTTGGCATGGAAAGATATCGTTGTTCTGTCACTGACTCTGGGTCAAAAAAATCATGGAACTCCCTCCCTAACAGCATAACAGGTGCCCCAATACCACATGGACTGCAGCAATTCAAGAAGGCAGCTCACCACTGCCTTCTCAAGTGCAACTAGAGACAAGCAATAAATGCTGACCCAGTCAGTGACACCCACATCCCACGAACGAATAAAAACTGTGAAATATGGTTATGGTTAAGAACTAAAACAATCATTGTCGAATATGTTTAAAATCTTTCATGGCTCTTGAATCAAGTCATTCATGGCTGAATCTTTGCTCACCTTGAAATCACTTATTGTAAGAACAAATTCAGGAAGCCATGGCACTTGGAAAAAGAACAAGTAACTTGACTTTATCAGTTGGGAGGGATGTCGTATGATGTAATCTGATAAAAGATATTAAATAAATTTCTTTAAAAATGCTTTAACAAAATATGTAGTATTATTTTTCACAAATTAATTCTCCACAAAATTTCATCGAAAATGGGTCTGTTCAAGTGGTGGAAGATTTGCAATACTGACCACTGTTCAAATTCATTAGATCAATTACATTTAGTCCAAAAGACCAGATTCTATGTTTGTCAGTTTCTTGATATTTATGCTCTCTGATTACTGACTTCTTACTGCAATCCATTCTTCCTTCACAACTAAAATTTCACCAATTCCTGGCAAAAACCTCATAAATCTCCCTCTGTAATACCTTCCACTAATGCAATGACCAGAAGTAAACTCAAAACTCCAGATATAGGTGAAAGTGAGGACTGCAGATGATGGACATCAGAGTCAAGATTAGAGTGATGCTGGAAAAGCACAGCAGGTTAGAAAGCATCCGAGGAGCAGGAAAATCGATGTTTCGGGCAAAAGCCAACTCTAGATACGCCTAACAAGTGTTTTATACAGTTCTAACATCATCTCCCTGCTCTTATATTCCATGCCTTGGCTACTAAAGGAAGTAATTCCAAATGCCTTCTTCACCATCTCATCCTGCTACCTTAAGGTATCTATGGACATGCAATCTAAGATCCTCTGTTCCTCTGTAGGACAACTGATTATTGTCCTACTGACTTTGTATTCCCTTGCCTTGTTTAACCTCTCAAATTCATTGTCTCACACTTTTCTAGATTGAATCCCATGAGCCACTCACCCATCCACTTAATATTGATATCTCCTGTAGACTGTAGCTTTCTCTACTATCAATCATGCAACAAATTTTTGACTTATTTGCATGCACTACCATCATGCTCCATACATGTAAATCTAAATCACTGATGTATTCCATGAAAAGTATGAAGTCTAATACTAAGCACTGTGGACCACCCCTGGAAAAAAGCCTTTCAATCACACAAACACTTGGTGTGCAATTCTGGTCTCCTTCTTATCAGAAGGATGTTGTAAAACTTGAAAGGGTTCAGAAAAGATTTACAAGGATGTTGCCAGGGTTGGAACATTTGAGCTACAGGGAGAGGCTGAACAGGCTGGGCCTGTTTTCCCTGGAGCGTCAGAGGCTGAGGGGTGACCTTAAGGAGATTTATAAAATCATGAGGGGCATGGATAGGGTAAATAGACAAAGTCTTCCCTGGGGTGGGGGAGTCCAGAACTAGAGGGCATAGGTTTAGGGTGAGAGGGGAAAGATATAAAAGAACCTAAGGGGCAACTTTTTCGCACACAGGGTGGTACGTATATGGAGTGAGCTGCCAGTGGATGTGGTGGAGGGTGGTACAATTGCAACATTTAAAAGGCATCTGGATGGGTATATGAATAGGAAGGGTTTAGAGGAATATGGGCCAAGTGCTGGAAAATAGGACTAGATTAGGTTAGGATATCTGGTTGGCATAAATGAGTTGGACTGAAGGGTCTGTTTCCGTGCTGTAGATCTCTATGACTCTGTGACTATTACATGTTTCCTAACACTGAGCTAAAATTTTGAATTCAAGTTACCATTTTTCACTTGAAAACTGTGATACATCAAAACTGCTACCTTCATCACATTTCCTCTTCACCTCCTCAAAAAAAATCATTGATGTTGGACAGACAGGCCCTCCCTTTTAACTAGTCCATGCTTACTGCCTTTGATGAATTGAGTGAATCCTCGTAATAGAGTCCAAATCACCAGCCAGAGCATTGGAATATGATGGCCAAACCTTGACTATTTCCTCCCTTGTTTCTCTTCATAGTCTGGGACTCATTTCATCAATAATGGCAGATTAACTTCAGCGCTATGTTTCCCTCCTGCACCATTATTAGGTTGTTTTACTGTGTGCTGAATCAGGAGTTACTGCTTTAGGCTTCATTTAGCATGATATATTCTCTGGTAATAATGAATTTCCAAAACTTGCATCGCCAGCTTTTCAGTTTTCTTCATGATTTGAAATGCTGCTTTCACATGCAAATCCATGTCAGAAATCTGCTTATAGCATCTTCACTGAGGTGCTTAATAAATAATGAACAGCAAAAGATCGATGGAGAGGGTTCCACTGGTTAATGCCACATTAGAACTGCCAGCATTAGGAAATCAATCAATAACCTAACTTTGACTCCGAAAAATTAACAATGAATTCACCATTCAATTAGATTTAACTAAACGAATCAGGAGGAACCTATATTGTGCAACCATCCATTAATTTCAAAGATGCACTCATTAATAGATTGGAATTACATTTCCATCTGTGCTCTTTTAACACAATTTGAACCCGTTTAAAATAAACAGGTGGATGAAAAAGCACTGAGAGTGCATGTAAGAGGAGATCAAGCTTCTGATGACTATATAATTATTCCTTCTTGTTTTACATCTTGACAGCCTTTGTGCTGCAGCCTCGGTTGTGTCCATTTCTTAGTGGGGACTTTTCCACTAAATGAAACACTTAATTAGATGCTGATAAACTCTCATTCATACAGCACATGAGCAACAAAACAAAACAGCTTCTCACCATGGGGATCCGTCATCTTGAGAGATTTCTACCATGCAAACAACAGAGGACAGATCGTGAATTCATTTATGACACTGATTAATCTCAAAAGCAGGCATATAAACCTGATGCTGTTTGACAGCAGCAAAAATAGGTTTTCTATAACATGCATACTGCAAGTATGTTGCCATGGTGCTATTATATTTGCCCTTGACAGTTAAAACCAGATTTGGAATAATTTCTTTTTATTTTGCAGCAGCAGTGAAATAGTTCAGGAAAATAAACCTCTCCTGATAAGGAACAAAGGTGATTCTACGTTATTTCTGTACAGTAAAATGTGGCAAACTGCATTTTGCTTATGCATATCCCTCCAGCTTCATTGCTCATTATTTCTGATAACAGTATCTCCTTTTCAGACGAGCTGCTGAGGATGGAAACTATTAACGCAGCACCTTGCTGTAGGTCACTGGTTACGAAGGATGGAAAATTTTCTAATTCTTAGGTGGAGACTGAGATCAGGAGAAAGGAAGGAAAAGTGAGGGGCGAATGTGTAGGGAGACAAACAATGGGATGGTGATACATGGATAAACTGGCTAAATGTGTTGGCAATGGGACTGTTTTGTGGAGAAACACCTGAGCATCCCACAATGATACTCTGCCTTTTTATGAGTAGCCTCAGAACTTAAGCACTGCTCTTAAACCTGTCAAATATATACACACATTCATATATGTGTGTAAAATGTACGTATATACGTTTGTTCTTTTCTCAACAATTTTCTCCACAGAGGTCTCCTAAATTCCTCACTGAGGTATCATTCCATTAGAAACTTTGTGGGCATAAGTACTCTTCCCAAATTCCCACTCCTCATGTTGGATAGTGTTGGCGACATATTTGATCTTAAGGGGCATTACAAGTGAGCTTCATCTTGTCTTCCTTTCAACCAGATTTCACTGGATGGCCATTTCTCATCCCTAACTGAGAGATGCTGAGGCCAAATGAAGTGCCACAAACACCTTCCTCCCAGGAGACCAGCCAACACAGTTCTGGCAGCAGAATAGACCTTGGACTCTGAGGGTTCAACTACTCATTGGATGAATTCATTCACCCACCAGGGATTCAGGGATATCAATCCTTGATCACTAAGCAAAAAAAAAATCAAGTGGAGTAAATTGCAACTTACCATAAAAAACTGTGGGATGTGGGCAGTTCAATATTATAATCTTACTTATCATCTCAGGATAATAGATAGCAGAACACCAAGCAATTAATCCACCCCAATCATGGCCAATCAGAACACACTTTTTGTACCCTGCGCAAAAAGTAAAAGACAACATTGTGATATGCAGACATTAGAAAATGAACAGAAGGAAGGTTGATCAGTAAAATCTATCAGAAAACTGTGCAATGCAAAATTGTTTCAGTTCTAAAATATCCCATAGTTTCTACAGTGGAAATCAAAATTGCTTGAGGAACTCAACAAATCTGGCAGCATTAGTAGAAAGACAAACAGAGTTAATGTTTCAAGTCTGATACAATTCTTCTTTAGAACATCATTTAGTCATAGAGTCATAGAGATGTACAGCACAGAAACAGACCCTTCGGTCCAACCCGTCCATGCCAACCAGATATCCCAACCCAATCTAGTCCCACCTGCCAGCACCCGGCCCATATCCCTCCAAATTCTTATATCCATCCAAATGCCTTTTAAATGTTGCAATTGTATGAGCCTCTGCCACTTCCTTTGGCAGCTCATTCCATACACGTACCACCCTCTGCATGAAAACATTGCCCCTTAGGTCTTTATTATATCTTTCCCCTCTCACCCTAAACTTATGCCCTCTAGTTCTGGACTCCACCACCCAGGGAAAAGACCTTGTCTATTTATCCTATCCATGCTCCTCATGATTTTGTAAACCTCCTTAAGGTCATCCCTCAGCCTCTGACGCTCCAGGGAAAACAGCCCTAGCCTATTCAACCTCTTCCTACAGCTCTAATCCTCCAATCCTTGTGACATCCTTGTAAATCTTTTCTGGACCCTTTTAGGTTCCACAACATCCTTCCAATATCTCTTTTGTGACAATACTATTTAAAAGGTGTATTTTGTCATGGCTTTTTGTTTGTGAAAACAGGTTGAGAGGAAGGTTTTGAGTAGTCTGTTCCAAACCAATAAACTAAACAGCTTGTGAGGCCTTGGGGTCTTTTTAAAAAGTTGGAACAATAGAAGCAGCATGAATGGGTGGAGACAGGCTCCCACAGAACCAGGGTCTTAGTTCAGCTTACAGTAATTATTGGGGTTTTGAAGCTGCTGAATATCTCTGCCTGCTGGAGCAAAACGCTTGAGTTCTCTCTCTCTGCCAGAGTTTTCTCTTGATGTTCTTTCCTCCTGGGCTGGAGAAACATTGCATATAAGACAGACTATTTTACTGAATTTGCCTTTGCCAAGAGTGTGTTTATGGTATGTTACCATATTGGAATAGTTGCTGTTTAGTAGTTAAATAATCTAATATTCTGTTAAGTTTTCCAAAAGAATTAAAGTTAGACCAATTCTTCTTTCTTTTGCTTGTATTTTAATGGCACTGTAAGAATAAAGTGCATTTTGCTTAAAGCTGAGTAGTGTAACCAATTGAAATGCATCTGGAACACAACACCTTATACTTGCCTTTAAATAAGAAAACGTTAGGGTCTAGGCTATCTCCTTGACATATTTGAGAGAGGTTTCGTCTGGTCCATAACATTTTCTAAACCCATATCAACCAGGGCACTTGGCTGAAGGTTTTGTTCCTTTTGCAACTTGGTATTGTTGGCTATAGCAGGCTGAGCTGTAGAAGGGCCATCATACCTTGGTCCTTGAGGACAAATAAAATCACAACATAGTTTTCCATGAAAAACTGTTTCCTAAGATGTTCACTGGTCTTTTAGAACCTTGGAATCTTCAATCTTAGCCTCATGCAAATAATACTGACAGTATATTTAGCATAAATGATTTGGATGTGAAAATAGAAGGTATGGTTCATAATTTTGCAAATGACACCAAAATGAATGGTGTATTGGACAGTGAAGGTTATCTCAGATAACAACGGGTCCTTGGTCGAATGGGCCAATGCGCGATGGAGTGGTGGACCGAGTTTAGTTTAGATATATGTGAAGTGTTGTATTTTCATAAGGCAACACTTATGAACTGTATAAATCCTATTTATACAGTTAATGATAGGGTCCTCGGTGTGTTGCTGAACAAAGAGACCTAGGGGTGCAGGTACATAGTTCTTTGGACGTGGAGTTGCCGGTAGACATGGTGGGTGAAGAAAGCATTTAGCATGCTTGCCTTCATTGGTTAGTGCATTGAGTATAGGAGTTTTGCTGTCATGTTAAAGCTGTACAGGACATTGGTGAGGCTATTTTTAGACTACAGCGTTCAATTATGGTCTCACTCCTTTAGGAAAAAATGTTGATAAACTTGAAAGAGTTCAGAAAAGATTTACAAAGATGTTGCCAGGATTGGAGGGCTTGAGTTATAGGGAGAGGCTGAATAAGCTGGGGTTGTCTTTCCTGCACCATTGGAGACTGAGAGGTGACCTTATAAAGGTTTTTAAAACCATGAGGGGCATGGATAGAGCGAATAGGTCTTTTTTTCCCAGGGTAGAGGAGACAAAACTAGAGAGCACAGGTTTAAGGTGAGAGGGGCAAGATTTAAAAAGGACCTGAGGGACAACATTTTCATGTAGAGGGTGGTGTGTGCATGGAACAAGTTAAAAATGAGGTCTGCAGATGCTGGAGATCACAGCTGCAAATGTGTTGCTGGTCAAAGCACAGCAGGTTAGGCAGCATCTCAGGAATAGATGGAACAAGTTGCCAAAAGAGGTGGTGGGTACAATTACAACATTTAAAAGGCATCTGGATGGGCACATGAATAGGAAGGGTTTACAGGGATGTGAGCCAAATGCTGGCAAATGGGACTAGCTCAGTTTAGAGTATCTGGTCAGTGCAGACAAGTTGGACCAAAGGGTCTGTTTCCGTGCTGCATAACTCTATGACTCAACACATAGCAACAAACAGTTGGGAACCCGTCAATAGAGAAAAACACAATATATATCACACAGGCTTCCAAGGTACAAATTTTGCAGTTAATATTGAATCATTGGTGTCAAACATTCATTATAATTACACTCATCCAGAGATTTTCTTTGGGACTTTGTACTGGAAAATGCAGTGATTAGAGATGCACTTCAATGCAATACCCTCTACATGGGATTTGAGGCTTGACATTCCTACAGTGTGAAAGCAGGCCATTCAGCCCATCGAGTCCACACTGACCGTCCAAACAGCATTCTATCCAGACCCACACCTTTACCCTATCCCTGTAACCCTGCATTTACCAAGGCTAACCCACCTAGCCTGCACATCCTTGGCAATTTTGCATGGCCAATCCATTAACCTGCCCATCTTTGGACTATGGGAGGAAACTGGAGCACCCGGAGGAAAAACAGGTAGAATGTGCAGACTTCACACAGATAGTTCCCCCCAGAGTGGAATCAAACCCGGGTCCCTGCCACTGTAAGGCAGCAGTGCTAACCGCTGAGCTCCTGTGCTAATCAGATTGAAGATCCCAGACTGAGATAGGGTTTTTTTCTTCACGAGCAGAAAACAAAATCAGGGCTGCTTCTGAGTCCCAAACCCATACTGTTGGGAGTTTTACGGAGATGTCCTCCTTAATTAGCATGGAGCCAGATTCCTTGAATGATTGAGGTATCAGGCACACTCCCCCCCAAACCAGCCAAACAGAGACTTTCCAGCTGGAGAGGGAGATACAGGTTGTGGTTACAAGTAACTAACAGTGAGCATGTTTCAACATGGAGATGTCCACCTAGCAATTTTGAAATAAATTTAATGATAAAATGGCTCTTGCAGATAGGCCACCACTGTGGGGAAGGTAGAGAAGGAAAACCCTCACAGGCCTATAGCTGTCTCACATCCAGGCAGCACCCCGAGGTCTGCCTGAAACAATGGTCCAGAACCACCCAGCAAAATGCTCCAGGTGCGCAAAATGGTCACGACAGTGCAAGACACTGGTGTACAACTGGAAAATTACAATCAGCTCCCTGCAGTTCTGCTTAACAAGGTTCTTGATGAACAAATCATCTATATACTGTTTGGAGGGTAGTCCACCAGCCTCGAACTCCATTTCTGTGAAACTGGGTGCCAGTGGGAATGGCTTCAGGAGACCAGCACTGAGGCTTGCACTGACATTTCTGGGCCCCATCCATCCGTGCTTCCACAGAGGCGGTGATGTCACTGTGCCAGTCATCCAGAATTCCCGGTCAATGGTGTGGAGATGTGGGTTTGAATCCCACAATAGCATCTTTATTAATGCTGAGTGCTGTTAGCACCTTTGAAATTTTAACTGTAAAATGTGGGTCAATATTTTCAACTTGAAAATCAAAACTCAAAGATATTTTTTGAATTATTAACAAATGTGTTTAAGGATATGGAGGTCAGAGAATACATGTCTTTACAAGCAGCAGCAGCCACCTCCAGAGGTATTAGGTTGACTTGTCAAATTGATTGAGGAGAAAGTGAGGTCTGCAGATGCTGGAGATCAGAGCTGAAAATGTGTTGCTGGAAAAGCGCAGCAGGTCAGGCAGCATCCACGGAACAGGAAATTCGATGTTTCGGGCATAAGCCCTTCCTGATGAAGGGCTTTTGCCCGAAACGTCGAATTTCCTGTTCTTTGGATGCTGCCCGACCTGCTGCGCTTTTCCAGCAACACATTTTCAGCTCTTGTCAAATTGATTGCCAACACATATAACTTTAATTAAAGTTAAGCCTTGATTTTGATATTTATTTTTTAATAGTCCTTTGAACATGTGCAGACATGAGACAACAAGCAAATTGGATTAGAATTTTGGAAATTTAACATTATTAACACCAACTTAACGGTGAGTAGGAAATCATAATTTTGGTGCCAAGTCAAATATTATCCATAAGACTGGAAAGCTGCAACTTTCAGCAGGAATTTAATACAGTGGGATGAGATTAAAGTTTAGCAATTGAAAGCAACAATTAAGTCAATTATTATCTCACTGAGGGAGCTGGAGGAAGCCTCAGTTTAATACTAGCTGGGCAATAAGCCCACACAGGATCTTTGGAAATATTATGCTCCATTGCACATATTCAAAATATCAAAGACTGTGAGTTAGCTCTGAAATGTCAGTTGAGAAATGAAAATATACTTTTTCATGCAAGTAAATAATTTTGCAGAAAATCTAAATATTTCCCAGGATCATACGATAGGTTGGGTTGAGGGAGGTTTGCCAATCCATCTAACCTCATTGCACCAAACTACCAACCTTGCCATCTTATCATTCTAGTGTCAGTTGTAATATAAACTATAATTGAATTATTAAGTTACACGCCCCACTTGTGACTCTAGGATAAAAAAGGAAGTGCACAATTTCCAAATGTTAGCACAGCTGGTACTTAAATTATCTCTGTTCTATATTAAAATGTTTAAGAATAACTGTCACTTGTTAAACATTAAGGGACTGAATTTTCCTGGCTCATGAAGAGGGGATGGGAAGTTGGGTGTGATGGTGGAGAGGGCGGCCTGGGAAACAGCAGGGAGATGGCTTGGAAAATAGTGGAGATTATTTTCCAAACTACTGCTGCTGTTTTGGGGGATTGGGAAGAGGATTGATCAAACAGGGCTGAAATGAAGAGTAATGCTGTAGCCATCAACTGTCAATGACCTCAGACACATGTGGAGTCCATCAACTCAATGGTGGGAGCCTTCTCTGTGCTGGGTTAGTGAGCTATGGATTCCCCACTGATGGGCTTCAAACATGGACAACAGTAGAAGGGTCTCCTCCTCCATTCCCATGGGCCTTTTGACATGAATCCTGTTCATGTGAGGACATCTCAGTGCTGGGATTCCTTCACCAGCCGTGAACCTGTCTCTGCAGTGCCTGCCTCTCCTGATGAAGCTATCAAAGGTGCAGGGATGCCAAACCTCTGTGACACTGAGGACCCACCCTATATCTTTCATCAGATGAAGGGTGTGGAGACAGAGAATGAGGAGGCTGCCTCCTGATCAAGCACTAAGCAGGCCGTACTACAGCAAGACTGGGTTCGGAATCTGATTTTAGTCCTGAAGACATTCGGGCCCTGAAGCCCATGGGAAAATCCAGCCTAATGTTTTAAAGTGCCAAAAATATTCTTTGTTTTTTCAAAAGTATAGGGGTGGGGGCGCTCAGTTGGATAAAGACTGGAACAAATTGTGTGCATTCAGACCCTGTACCAGCTAAAGTAGTTCATGGAGGCCTACCTCCTTATCTTGCCCAATTTTCGACACTGGGATCTCTTTGGTATGGCACGATGGCTCAGTGGTTAGTACTGCTGCCTCACAGCATCAGGGACTCAGGTTCAATTCCAGCCTTGGGCTACTGTCTGTGTGGAGTTTGCACATTCTCCCCGTGTCTACATGGGTTTCCTCCGGGTGCTCCGGTTTCCTCCCACAATCCAAAGATGTGCAGGTCAGGTGAATTGGCTATGCTGAATTGCCCATAGTGTTAGGTGCATTAGTCAGAGGGAAACGGACCTGGGTGGGTTACTCTTTGGAGAGTCGGTGTGGACTTGTTGGGCCGAAGGGCCTATTTCCACACTGTAGAGAATCTAATCTAATCTAATCAGTGTCACAGAGGTTTAGCAGCTCTGCACCCTCTATAGCTTCACCAGGAGAGCCAGGCACTGCAGAGACAGGTTCACAGATGGTGAAGGAATCCCAGCACTGAGGTGTCCTCACATGAACAGGACTCATGTCAAAAGGCCCATGGGACTGGAGGAGGAGAAGACCCCTCTACTGCTGTCCATGTTTAAAGCCCATCAGTGGGGAATCTATAGCTTACTAACCCAGCACAGGGAAGGCTCCTACCATTGAGTTGATGGACTTCACACGTGTCTGAGGTCGCTGACAGTTGAAGGCTTCAGTACTACTCTTTTCAAGCCCTACCATATAACCAATTGTCTGTATGTCTCTCCCTCTCTGTCTAATGGAGTGAGAAGTCTGTGGCCTCTGTGGTTATGGCTAATTATCCTAGGGACGAGGTACTGGCATGGCTGACTTACAGAAGGCAGAGAATGAGGAGAGAGGGGTCCTTTCCAGGATGGCAGCTGGTGACTAGTGAAGTTCTGCAATGACCAGTGTTAGGACCACAACTATTCATGTTAAATATTAAGCTTCTGGATGAAGGAACTGAGGGCATTGTTCACCCTTTAGAACTGAAATGAGGAGGAATTTCTTCAGCTGCAGCGTGATGAATCTGTGGAGCTCATTGCTGAAGAAGGCTGTGGAGGCTAAGTCATCAAGTGTTCTTAAGACAGGGATATGGGTTCTTCATTAGTAAGGGTTGGGTAGAAGGCAGGAGAATGGAGTTGAGAAATGTATCAGCCACAATCAAACGGTGGAGCACTCAATAAGCCAAATTCTACTGCGATATCTCATGCTCTTATTATAAACATAATTGATAAGTTAAGGTTTATCTATTAACAGCAGAAAAGGAGGCGCTGGCTATTGCATCTGGAATTTAATTCTATCTTGGAATGAAAAATGACTTGATACATTGTTGAATCCTCAGGCTTGTAGATCCTGCTCACTGCTCCCTGGATCCCAATACACTTGAGAAGTTAGTCATGACTACAGAACAAAGCCAAAGTGCTACAGTGGAACTTGGTCACCATTGGTTACAGTGTAAACAGAATATCTTAATTCTGCTGGGAGATTTGTAGAGAGAAAAATAAATTATGGAAATCAGAAATAGAAATAGAGGAAGCAGCACTCCAAATCCTCTGGAGTGTAGCCACAGAACAAAGCACATCAGTGAAAGCCAGGCATCCTTCCCAGAAACTTACCGAGGGACTCCACAATGTCCTTCACATCTGTAATCAAACAATCCAGCTGGTAGTTTTCTCGACCAATAGGTGCATCTGACTCTCCATACCCTCGTAAATCAACTGCAACCACTCGAAATTCACTCTTAAATTCTTGAAGCTGATAACGCCAAGAGTACCTGTGTGAGAGAAGAAAATAATATAGAAGCATGGACATTCTTTACAATCAAATGGCCTTTTGCCCTTTTCTTATAAGATTAAAATGAGAGCATCAAAGCCTTATTTTTCATCCTTAGGGTCCCCCGAGTGTATACATAGCAGATGCCCATGTTTTTAAACACAGTGTTTCGAGGGCTCTGTCGATGTTGTCCAAAAGGGTGAATCAAAACCATCTGAATTCAATCCCAAGTCCAGCAACAATGCTCCTCTTCTTTCTGCACTCCTAAGGTGTAGAAACAGAATTAGGCCATTTGGCCCATCGAGTCCATTCTGCCATTCAATCATGTCTGATATGTTTCTCAACCCCATTCTCCTGCCTTCTCCCCATAACCCTTACTAATCAAGAACATATCTATCTCTGCCTTAAGTACACTCAATGACTTCGCCTTCACAGTCTTCTGCTGCAATGAGTTCCACAGATTAACCACCGTCTGGCTGAAGAAATTCCTCCTCATCTCAGTTTTAAACCATCCTCCCTTTTGTCTGGAGCTGTGCCCTTGGGTCCTAGATTCTCCTAATAGTGGTAACATCTTCTTGACATCCACTCTATCCATCCTCTCAGTATTCTGTAGGTTTCAATGAGATCCACCCCCTCATCCTTCGAAATTCATGCTGTTATGGCCTTCAGCTTTGTGTAATAGAACTTGGGGTTTCAAACTTATATTTTTTTGAGGTCAATCAGAACTGAAAAGGTAAACTGATAAAGACGACAAAGACGAAGGGGTGAATCTTGCATTTTTTGTCTAAGTGCCAGTTGGCTTTAAGTGTTTGGAAGGTTTTTCATTGTGAGGCCTAGTGTGATTTCTCACCATATCTTACAAAACTCACCTAATTTATTATGTAGCCAGCCCCCAGGGTATCCCTCATGTCTGATCCTATCTCCATTTAACCATGTGTCACTCCCACAACAACTCACCACTCACCAGATATCCACGGGAAGATCAGCATCCCTAGCAACGCGCCATCTTGAAAAGGCAGGTTTGCACCCAGGTGAGCACCAGCTTTCTGAAACTGGCTGCTCGATCACAGTCAAAGTGTGAACATCTTGGAGAGTCAAAGATAAAACCATCAAGAATATGAACAGGAGTAGGCCATTTGGCTCCTTGGTCCTGCTCTTCCATCCAACAAGTATATTAGAAAAATGGCACCTTGCTTCTCAGACAGGACTGGCAGGTCCTTTTGGACAGGCTGATACAGTAGAGGGACTTCCCCCATTACCAGTAGAGGGGACCACACCACGGGACCCTGGTAGTCTAGTTTGAGGTCACCTTCTGGGTCAGTGCAATCTCCAGGATGGTGAGGATTGGCCTGTAGTATCACCAGAAAGTCAAAGACCTAGGCCCTGTGCCAGGATAAGTGTCACACTCTTCTCTTTGCTGGCTCACTATCTGCTACTGCACCCACCTCCCAACAAGGCTCATGCCCTGCCATTCTCACAACTGCCTGCAATATCTTCACGCACTCCCTCTTGCTCCCCCCCCAACCCCAAACTGACCCTGTATGCCTTCTGCCCTGCCTACTCACTCCCTCACCACCTTTGTCCTTGCTGCTCCAGCGCTAGGGACAATGCCAGCCAATTTCATCTCACTCTTCACTCCTCTGTAACTCTCACAGTAACTCACTGTCAGTGTAATTCATCACAAAACACTTCTAACCACTGCCCGCGATGCCTTCTTTCTTTTGTAGTGTCTTGCAGGTATCACAGGGATCCTCCACCTCAGCACAGAAATGGTCTGCTCTGCCAGGCCAGGTGATAGGAGGACAAGGACTCTGATGCACCCTGCAGGTGCCTTTTCCCCACAGGCAGATAGGGAGGTGCCTCGAGACACCCACCTAGAGGAGGAACCAATAGCAGGATCCTCATAAGTCTCAGGACAATCCAGAAGTGCCTGGGCCTTCAAACTCCACCTGCCTTCCCGTCTTGGACTCTTGGCCAAGGAGAGTGCACTTACCTCAGCTAGTCAGGGCCAGCCAGACACAAATGTTCCGGGGTCACCTGATCAAACCTCCAAGGTCAAAGGGCTCTACAGCTGAGCAGGCTCCCACCACCCACCACTGCAGAACCAGGGACAACACTGAGACTACAGTGGGAGGGAAAGAAAGAAAGGATTCTGCTGAGGTCACTTTAGTGGCACAAGTGACAGTACACCATACAGTAAGTATCACATTTGGATACAGTTTACTGGGCTTTGCAATAAATCTGTTTATTCAAGTCTCTGCATAGTTCCAAATGTAACTGAAGTGGCTTGATGCCTAGCTTCATGTCTATATAGGATGTGCCATGGATCAATGTTCGTGTGGAGAGCCTGCTACAGGTTGCAGAAGCTAGAGGAACAAGACATACATGGGATTCTGCTGATACCATTGATGCTGAACCCAAAACATCCTTATTCTTTCCCCTACCTCTGTGTATAAAAGTATTGGTGTGAATGAGGTGGTCAGCAGTGTGTGAGCGGTGAGGTTTACAGCACACAGGGAACTAATTCGTTAGGAACACCAGGGATTCGGGCCCTGTATAGAGCATGGGTCTGTGTGTAACATTGTTTTCTGTTAAAAGGACTCACATCAGTGGGTCTTGCAGCACCACCCTCCCTCTCACAGCCTGAGACATAGAGTCATATACCCCCATCCACTTAAGGTGTGGTTGCAGCCATTTTCCTTCCCACTGTCTGGCTCATGGCAGTGTCTTGGCTTGGCATGCGAGCGGGTCCTGACCAGGCCATGTTCCCGAGGCACTGGGAGAGATCGGAGAGGCAGCAGCTTTAGCAATAACCATGGTACCTTTGGCAGAGCTTCAAGAACAGGCAGCTAAGGTCTCCCAGACAGCGAGGTCAATGGAGGACTCATCAAAAACTATTAAATTTTTAACTTATTCCTTTACATTCCTTGTTTAAATTAGGAAAGACTTTAATGTTAACTATTACCTTATTTCATTATTTTACTACTCATTCTATGAAGTAATGCTTAACTTTTTAACTCTGTGTCTCTTACTATTTTGTACCTAAATTTTTTATACCTAGGTGCTTTAGTACATAAAATGGCACATTACCCACTTTTCACTGTACTCCTGTGCTTTTGAACTTAAGTAAACATGACAATAAAATCTAAATCTAAAAATCACACAACACCAGGTTAACAGTCCAACCTGGTGTTGTGTGATTTTTAACACCCCAGTCCAACACCGGCATCTCCAAATCATAAATAAATCTAAACCTTTGCATATCCCCAGCTCTCCACTCAACCCGTCTACAGTAACCTGCACCTGCCCACCTCTGTCACCCACTTAGCTCATGGCATATGAGGGGACCATGCCAGGTGTGATCACATATTGTCTCGCCAACCACTTGAAGCCAAAATGGTTCTGACTGTGGACAATTCCATCACTCACCCCCACACCCACTTACCGCCACCACCACCAACCACATCACCCTGTTCCCATCCATGCTTTACCATACCCCCCATTATACAGACAGTTGTCTCGTTTTACTACTGTCATGCACCCCCACTCAGCCTGCAGCCGTGAATCCCCATGAATATGATTGTGATTGGCCTTCCAGCAGTAGCACCCCTCCCCCTTTTGTCCCCCATCCACCTTTCCTTTCAGTTTCTGTGGATGGAATTTACTGATATACTCCCTTGAGTGACCAAACCTGGACAACCCAGGATGACAATTGCCTAGACCCCTCACATCTGTACAAACAGTCCCTGTACATATCCCTGACTGTGATAGTCTAAACCCCACAGGCAGAGGAAATCAAACACAGAACATGAAAAGGATCAGATATCTAACTTCAGGCACAGCAGATAAGGGGAAGTGGGTCAAAGCAGAATTGAGGGTGCTGTACTTAAATGAATGCAATGTACACTACAAGGTAAATGTGCTTGTAGCGCGGATTGAAGTAGGCAAGTATGATGTTCTGGGTATTACAGAGATGTGGCTGCAAGAGTATCAGGACTGGGAATTAAATATCCAAGGATACGCGTCCTATTAAAAGGACAGGCAACAGGCAGAAGGGGTGGGGTTGCCCTGTTTTAAGAAATGAAATTAAATCAACAGCAAGAAGCAATATAGGGTTAGAAGTATAGAATTGTGCGGGCAAAGTTGAAGAACCACAGAGGTAAAAAGACCCTGATGGGGTTGTGGACAGGACTTCGAGCAGTGGTCAGGGTGTGGCAGAAAATAAGTCAGGAGATAGAAAAGTTATGCAAGAAAGATCCTATTACAATAATCATGGGAGACTTCAATATAAAGGTGGACTGGAAAAATCAGGGTAACATTGGATCCCAAGAAAGGGAATTCGTGAAATGTCATATGAGATTTTTTTGGAACAGCTTGTGGTAGAGCCCATTAGGGATTTGGTGATAATGAGGCAAACTTGATTAGAGATCTTAAGGTGAAGGAACTGATTGGGGGCAGTGACAACAATATAAATTCACCCTGAGTTTGAGCAGGAGAAGCTGGAATCAGATGTAACAGTATTATCACCGATGCAAATGTGTTGCTGGTCAAAGCACAGCAGGTTAGGCAGCATCTCAGGAATAGAGAATTCGGCAGCATCTCAGGAATAGAGAATTCGGCAGCATCTCAGGAATAGAGAATTCGGCAGCATCTCAGGAATAGAGAATTCCAGCTGTGATCTCCAGCATCTGCAGACCTCATTTTTTACTCGAGTATTATCACCGAGTAAATCTAACTGCAAAGACACGAGGGAGGAGCTGGCCAGAGTTGATTGGAAGTGAAGCCCAGCAGGGAAGTTGGTAGAACAGCATTGGCAGGAGTTTCTGGGGTAATTCGGGGGTTACAGTAGAACTTCAACCCAAAGTAGTAGAAACATACTAAGTGGACAAGGTAACCATGTTGACTAGGGAAGCCAGGGATAGCATAAAAGCAACAGAAAAAGATGACAATATGGTGAAGATTAATGGGAAGCCAGAGGATCGGAAAGCCTTTAGAAATCAACAGAAGACAGCTAACAAAGCAATAGGGGGAGAAGATGGAATATGAAGGTAACCTAGCTAATAATATAAAGAAAGATTGCAGGATATTTTGTTGGACATAAAAAAGCTAAGAGGAAGGCGAAAGTAGACATTGTACTGGAGAAGTAACAGTTAGGAACAAAGAAATAGCGAAGGAACTGGATAGGTACTTTGCACGAGAAGACAGCAGCAGCTTACCAGCAGCAGAACATTAGCTGGGATTCTGCATTCACAATGTAGTTAGAATACCACTATACCATTCCTCCCCTTATAGTATTTACTCTGCTTTGTTTGACTCCTGTAGCCTAAACTTTCTTCTGTTTTAAAGCATGTGATCTTCTGGTCTCGTTCTCTCAGTAAATAAGTGGGATTATGAATTTCTTTTCCCTGCTGAGATGGTAACATATGGCATCAGCAAACGGAGAAGGCTGCTGCATTCCCTTCGGTGATACCAAGATCAAGACATAATTGTGGCTTGTAGCAACTGTTGTTATTTTTACATTTAAAAGTTTTATAAATACTCCATATATGTGTATATATGAAACCCATCCAACAATAAATTCCTTTTGGCTTCAAATGTGAAACTGCAGCAGTTTATATAATGAGTGATAATGCACAAAAAAATCTGAAATCTCCAGTGTAGGAAATACAATCATTATTATCAGCATTCTGCAATATTACATAAATCTCCACCTGCAACAAAGGATACTTTTTGTACTTTTATTTTCACTCATATTACAGCCAAAGTGACTTAGCTCCATTGTAACTCATGGTAAGCTCATATTTAACCTCACTCTTATTCTACCTGATTTTCTACATGCATACATTAGATCAGGGGATTATACTTGCCAATTATTTTAGGTGCTGGCTTTGAAGCCCACCATAGCAGATGGTGAAATTTAATTTCATATAAAGCTAGCCTAATGGTGACCATGCAACAATTGTCAATTACTGTAAAAACCCAACTGGCTCACGGATGCCCTTTAGGGAAGAAATCTGCTGTCTTTACTGGATCTAGCCTACATGTGACTCAAGTTGCACAATAATATCTATTGAGCAATTAGGGATGGGCAATAAATGATGGACTAGCCAGCAATGCACCTGTCCCAGAAATGAATACAAATAAAATAAGCATTTCCAAATGCAATGTAATAAAAATTCAGAGCAATGTAATAAGAATTCAGAGTGTTCACTCACCTCAAAGCACTGGCCTTTATTCAAATATACTTTCAGTTTTATTTTGAATTGTTAACTTTCAGGAGTTGCATCAGCTTTTTTTTATTAAAACAGTTTTGGGTACAGAATGCCATTATATGAAAATTCCATATTTACAGCAAAAATAAATGCCTTGCATATCTTCCGAGAACAGTGGGATACTTTTAGTGTGCTTACATGGGAATGATCCATGGTGGAGAATGTAGTGTAAGGGCATTCTATACATCTAGTCAAATGTCCCACACATATAGTGCTGCTGTGTGCTCCACTTGAAACTGACAGAACAGTTAAGTTCACCTAATATTTCTACCCCAACCAGTAAGAGACTGTCTGAAAGAGTCCTGCAAATGAAGAACTTTCAAAGTTAACAGCAACGGTGGCTATTCATCTCGCGGTGTGTGCTGGCACCTTGTTAATTCTAGTGTGCTCATCTCTTTCCACAATTTTGTGTATTCTTTGGTTTAAATAGTTTCTAAGCAATGGTGTCTGCTTCAAATACCTTACTAAAAAGCACTTTGCGCTTGAACAATGCTTTGTGTAATGAAACTGCTAATCTTTCTCCTTGGAAGTCAATGAAAACTTGTCACTGACTTCCTTAGCAGATGGACTATTCTTTTCAAGTAACCTTACCCACCTTATTAAAGCCATCAGAATAAAAAAAACTCTATTAAATCTCTTCAGCCTTTTTGCGCCAGCAGAAATGGTTTGAATATTTCCTTAATGCTACTGTTTATGATTTCTGGCATTGTCATGGTGAATCCATGCATACAAGGCTTTAATGGCCTTTCTGCAATAGATGTAATATAATTTGTATTGATTTTATTTAAATATGTGGGAAACGAATGGAATTGTCTGACTTTCAAATACATGAAGCTCATGTTTTTAAGTGATTAAATATTCACCTTTTAAGAAGGTGCAAGAATAGTGGAATGGGTCAGGAAGTGTTTTGGGTAAAATTCAGTGCAAGTTTTGAGAATATGATTGTACTCTGAATGGATGAATGTTAGATAATACAGAAACACAAGGAAATTTGTGAGCTGCAGTTCACAAGACATTAAAACTTGAGGTAACTCAAGCGGATAAGGCAGTGTTGTCTCTCCCACCTAGGAATAAGATTGAGGTAACAGAGAAAATACAAGTCAGTGTAACTGAGATAGTGATAAAAGAAATTGCAAAAAATGAAGAAAGCATTGCAAATGTTGATAAAATTGAAGAGTGATTAGTGAGTTGTTTACAATTATAATGCAAGTGGAGGATAAACATCTTGGACTGATTAGGCTAAGTGGCTTGCTTCAATATTTTAATGTAATTTTAACACTAAGTCATTGCCAAGTTTGAAAGTTAATTGAGATTTGAATGTTTGGTTATGTTGCAGGAAATATAAACATTTTCATTAAATAACTCTATTTTTAAATTACCACGGATTCTTACACAAGACGTTATGAAATGCTTGGATTCCATTTTAGAGGAGGTTATGAATGTTATAAATTCTAATATGAAATTGTAATGTCTGAAAGTATAGGAATGGTACACCTGAATTTTGCAATATTTCATGAATCATTCTGTGGGCAAAATGAAACTGATCCAATAAATCAAAATTAGATCAAGGACAGGAAAGTTCAGAACACAAATTATACAAACGTTTTAGTGATGGACTTATTCTGAAATATTGATAACTCAGATACAGTGATTTTAAAAGT
The DNA here is from genome assembly GCF_020745735.1 of Hemiscyllium ocellatum. NCBI lineage: Eukaryota > Metazoa > Chordata > Chondrichthyes > Orectolobiformes > Hemiscylliidae > Hemiscyllium > Hemiscyllium ocellatum. The sequence goes on from NC_083409.1 coordinate 97,672,526, forward strand.
ACTGTAGCTACAGTATACTGTAATGTTGGTTTTAATACACTGGGACTGAACAATACATACCTGGAAAACTTGTACTTAACTTGAATCAGCTTAATCTCCTTTTACTGTGAAAAAGACCATCTGCATGTTACAGTTGTTTCCTATGTAGGACATTTGATTATAAATATAGAATGCCCTAGCACTATAGTCTTCATTGTAGGACATTCCCATTGTAAATGTATTAAGAATGTCCTTGTGTTTTAGTCTGATTTGCAGGGCACTGTCACTGCAAGTGTAGGCATTTTAAGTATGACAGAGTTTTTTTTTAAACCCAAGGCTATTTTAGTATATTAGGAAACATAGTTTAAGGACTCTTGTGAGACTGACTATTTTCAGACTGCTATTAAGACCTGGTAGAAATTGTACAAATGAGCAACAGATTTTCCAAAGACTAATGTCTGCTCCAGAAACCCTCGCTCAGTAATTGATGGCCAACTGTGCACACTAGAGACAGTGGTCCAAGCAATTACATTATTTGGAACGTGTCTGTACAGGCAGGTCGAGAGATGCACAAAGCTTTGTTATTGGCTTTTTGCCTGAACAGTTGGCCTGATACAGAACACTGGGGTGTTTTTGGATGAGCTCTTGTACGCATGCAAAAAAAATTGGGAATAAGATTTAAGCGCAAGCAGTTTTTGAACGCTGCCATAAAAAGTCCAACTGAAAATCTGCAGCTTGACCATTTTTTTTAATGTTGGGGAGGACAGATTCTAATAATGAGAAAGTTAACGTCTTCTTGTCCATTAGTGAGTGATATTGCAATTCACTAAAAACCAATTTAGTTACAGAATTAGAATAGGGACCCTTGAGTTTGCACTTTATTTAACTCAGGAAGAGAAGGTAAGAGTTTCTCCATACAGTGTGCCAAACAGGATTTCAATTTTCCAGGCCAGGCAAATTTAGCTATTTTAGAATGTTGAACTAGTAACTGTGATAAGAAATGTCAAGTTTCCTTCATTTTTTTCTCAATCACCAGTAAAACACTCATGTGGGTAATGAAACATTTTCAAACAAAGCCTGTTTGAAAGTGGGTGGCACGGTGGCACAGTGGTTAGCACTGCTGCCTCACAGCACCTGAGACCCAAGTTCAATTCCCGACTCAGGCGACTGACTGTGTGGAGTTTGCACGTTCTCCCCGTGTCTGCGTGGGTTTCCTCCGGGTGCTCTGGTTTCCTCCCACAGCCCAAAGATGTGCAGGTCAGGTGAATTGGCCATGCTAAATTGCCTGTAGTGTTAGGTAAAGGGTATGGGTGGGTTGCGCTTCGGTGGGTCGGTGTGGACTTGTTGGGCCGAAGGGCCTGTTTCCACACTGTAAGTAATCTAATCTAATCATGTTAAAGGAAATGCTTTCATTAAAAAGTGAAAGGAGCTTAGGGAAAGAAAGTGGGATCTCAGTCAAAATGAAGTTGGAGAGGCAATTAAAGCACCGCATCCCCCCTGTGCCCACCTTTCCCTAAAGGCATTGAAAGTATTGGTGGACACCACATGATCCCTCTCCAATGATACGTGGGCTTGAATATCACCATGGAAAAGGGACAGGCAGTTGGCAGAGATGTCCCACTCCATGGACTACTGCCTGGACCTGTTTATTGCCAGCCTAGCCTGGCCAGGCCCTGGAGCAGACCCATAAGGAGGTTCTCCGATTTACCCTCTCACCTCTGCGCCTGGTGGCCAAAGGACAGGAACATGGGGCTGAAGTGCAACAAAAATCACAACAGAAGCTTTTTCAAATAATTAAAAGAGGAAGTGGTAACACCCACAACCAATATGCACATGGTCTACAGACTCCACAGCACCGCAAAATAAACTGTTGTGCTGGGAGTATGTGAACCACTGCAATTTACAGTTATAAGGGATTGCTGCTTGCAAAACCCTCCACTCCAAGTTCCTGATGGAAGGATGGAGGAGTCCTGTGTAGACAGACATCCACATCCCCACTGCCCAGCGGCAAGTAAGCATGCTAAAGCATGTCCAGGCAGCAGACATGAGAATCAAGGTGGACGGTATACAGCAGCAGCCTGTATAAGAACTGTTATTTCACCTCCCGAAATAACACACAGCACATATTCAGGAGGCAGCTCAGGTTGTGGGAGGTTCAGGACTTTGGGGCCAACGTGAAATTCCAACCAAACAGGGGAATGTGCAGACGGAATTTCACCACACGCTTGAGCATCCTCCAACTGGTACACAACATCGGGTCCAAGTGCTGCCGTTTTCAGCTGTAGGATAGCATCAGCCATGAACTGGGTGTCCACTGCCACCCTGCTTGCCAATTCCTGCACCAACGTCCAGCCCAGGCCTCTACCACCCAGCATGTCCCCATCGTTGGTCACTCTCACAGCCACAGTCCTCCTTTTCGCCAACCACTCGAACCGGCGATGATGGAGGTATGGATTCTTGAGCAATGGCTCTCTGATGATAGCAACTATGCCTTAATGATGTAGATGATCTTACCCACCTGTAGTGATTATAATGAGCTCAGCCAAGTGGACATTATTGAATCTGAGTTCTCTGATTGGTGCTGTTAACCTGGTCAATCGGGGAGTCTTGGCTGACAATAAAAAAACAGTGTCAAGCATTCTGACATTCTTGAGAGCTGGCTCCGAGGGAACTGGATCAGTATCAAGGACTCTCCATGTGTAAATAAAGGGTGACCTCATAACGGGATACTGGCCTCTGGAGTTATTTCACCATGGAGTCATACAGCATGGCAACAAGCCCTTTGGTCAAACCATTCAATACTGGTCATAATCCTAAACTAAACTAGCCCCACCTGCCTGCTCCTGGCCCATATCACTCCAAACCTTTCCTTTCCATGTACTTACCGAAATGTCTTTTAAACATCCACCATATTCTCAGGAAGTCATTCACCAATACCTTTTGTTAGCTCAATTAGATTTCACCATTTAGCCAGGGTGAAAATTTTTATCCAATCTTAATCAATGGACAGAAAATCTATCCAAGGAGAAAAGCTCCACAATTGGACAATTTACAGTCCATTAACCAGATCTTGCTGGGAAACATCACAGACCATTTTTCTGAATGAACCACCAGACTTGCTTTTTCATTATAGTAGATGCACTATATATCAATGGATAATTCAACTTTGTCTGGTTTCAAGTCCCAACGAAGGGACCCCAGACCCCAGACATTTGTTTCTCTTTCCACATACACTACCAGACCAACTGAGTTCCTCTAGCACTTTCTGTTTTTATTTCAATTTTGTCTATACTTCCCTGTAGAGATCTTGCGTCACAGCTCACTTTTCACATTGAAAGCCCATGGTGAGGGAAGAAATGATGTCATCAGCAAAGGTCGTGTCCATTTTCAATGTCATTGATGATTATAGGTAATGAAGTGCACCCAAGTTTATTTAGTTAACAGGTAATGTAGTTAAATGACACACTCCCATTTGTGATGAACCAACCTGAGAAAGTTGTATCCACAGTTCAAAAGCTTATAAAATATATAATAAAATGTTAACTTCATGGTGCAAACATGATATCATCCACTAACAAAAGGTATTGAATTATGAAAAAGGAAAATGGTACTATAGGGTGGAGTCAGCACAGCTTTGTGAAAGGGAGGTCATGTCTGACAAATCTGTTAGAATGCTTTGAGGAAGTAACAAGCAGGTTAAACAAAACAGAGTCAGTGGATATGATCTATTTGGATTTCCAAAAGGCCTTTGACAAGGTACTGTAAGATAACAGCTCAAGATATTAGGCACAAGGTACTGGCATGGACAGAGGATTTGGCTGACAGGCAGAAAGCATAGAGTGAGGATAATTTTCAAGATGGCAGCCAGGGACTCGTGACTTTCTGCAGGGGTCAGTGTTGAGGCCACAACTATTCACTGGATGCAGATCTGGACAAAGGAACTGAGGACATTGTTGCTAAATTTGCAGACGACACAAAGGTAGGAGGAGGGACAGGTAGTGTTAAGGCAGTGGAGAAGCTGCAGAAGGACTTGGGCAAACTAGGAGGATGGACAAAGAAATGGCAGATGGAACAAAATGTGTACGGTTATGCACTTTGGGAGGAAGAATAGAGGTTTACATTATTTTCTAAATGGGGAACTTCAAGAGACTTGAAGGAAATTCACACATCAAAAGGACTTGGAGTCACGGTTCAGGATTCTCTTAAGCATGTTAGCCTTCATTTCAGGAGCGATAGAATACAAGAGCAGAGATCTACCGCTGAGTCTGTATAACGCTGTGGTCAGACCACATTTGGAATATCATGAGAGGTTTTGATTTCCATATCTAAGAAAAATGTGCTAGCATTGAAGGGTGTCCAGAGGAGGATTACAGGAATGATCTCATAGATGAAGGGTTTGTCAATGAGGAGAGTTTGAGGACTCTGGGCCTTTACTCAATGGAGTTTAACAGGATGGGTGTGAAATCTGGTTGAAACTTACAGAATACTGTGAGGCCTGGATTGAGTGGACGTGGAGAAGGTGTTTCCACTAGTAGGAGAGACCACGACCCAAGAGCACAGCCTCAGAGTAAATGGATGACCTTTTTCAACTGAGAGGAGAATGAATTTCTTCAGCCAAGGGGTGGAACATCTGTGGAACTCATTGCTGTAGAGGCTGTGGAGGCCAAGTCATTGAGTGTATTATGAGTGAGATAGATACAGCAGAAAATGGGGGGAGATACTAAACAAGTATTTTGCATCAGTATTTACTGTGAAAAAGGATATGCAAGATATAGACTGTAGGGAAATAGATGGTGACACCTTGCAAAATGTCCATATTACAGAGGAGGAAGTGCTGGATGTCTTGAAATGCATAAAGGTGGATAAATAAATCCTCAGGACCTGATCAAGTGTACTCTAGAACTCTGTGGGAAGCTAGGAAGTAATTGCTGGGCCCCTTGCTGAGATATTTGTATCATCGATAGTCACAGGTGAGGTGCCTGAAGATTGGAGGTTGGCTAACGTGTTGCCACTGTTTAAGAAGGGTGGTAAGGACAAGCCAGGGAATTATCGACCAGCGAGGCTAATGTTGGAGGGAATCCTGAGAGACAGAATGTACATGTATTTAGAAAGGCAAGGACAGATTAGGGATAGTCAACATGGCTTTGTGCGTGGGAAATCATGTCTCACAAAATTGATTGAGTTTTTTGAGGAAGTAACAAAGAGGATTGATGAGGGCAGAGCGGTGATGTGATCTATATGGACTTTAGTAAGGCGTTCAACAAGGTCTCCCATGGGAGACTGATTAGCAAGTTTAGATCTCACGGAATAAAAGGAGAACTAGCCATGTTGATACAGAACTGGCTCAGAGGTAGAAGACAGAGGGTGGTGGTGAGGGTTGTTTTTCAGACTGGAGGCCTGTGACCAGTGGAGTGGCACAACGATTGGTGCTGGGTCCTCTACTTTTTGCCATTTACATAAATGATTTGGATGCGAGCGCAAGGGGGGCAGTTAGTAAGTTTGTAGATGATACCAAAATTGGAGGTGTAGTTGACAGTGAAGAGGGTTACTTCAGATTACATCAGGATCTGGACCAGATGGGCCAATGGGCTGAGAAGTGGCAGATGGAGTTTAATTCAGAGGTGCTGCATTTTGGAAAAGCAAATCTTAGCAGGACTTATACCCTTAATGGTAAGATCCTAGGGAGTGTGGCTGAACAAAGAGAGTGCAGGTTCATAGCTCCTTGAAAGTGGAGTTGCAGGTAGATAGGATAGTGAAGAAGACGTTTGGTATGCTTTCCTTTATTGGTCAAAGTATCGAGTATAGGAGTTGGGAGGTCATGTTACGGCTGTACAGGTCATTGGTTAGGCCACTGTTGGAATATTGCGTGCAATTCTGGTCTCCTTCCTATCGGAAAGATGTTGTGAAACTTGAAAGGGTTCAGAAAAGATTTACAAGAATGTTGCCAGGGTTGGAGGATCTGAGCTACAGGGAGAGGCTGAACAGGCTGGGCTGTTTTCCCTGCAGCATCGGAGGCTAAGGGGTGACCTTATAGAGGTTTACAAAATTATGAGGGGCATGGATAAGGTAAATTGACAAAGTCTTTTCCCTGGGGTCAGGGAGTCCAGAACTAGAGGATATAGGTTTAGGGTGAGAGGGGAAAGATAGCAAAAAGACCTAAGGGACAACTTTTTCATACAGAGGGTGGTACGTGTATGGAATGAGCTGCCAGAAGAAGTGGGTAAAAATGAGGACTGCAGATGCTGGAAACCCGAGTCTGGATTAGAGTGGTGCTGGAAAAGCTCAGCAGGTCAAGCAACATCCGAGGAGCAGGAAAATCGACGTTTCAGGCATTTCCTGATGAAGGACTTTTTCCCGAAACGTCGATTGTCCTGCTCCTTGGATGCTGCCTGAACTGCTGTGCTTTTCCAGCACCACTCTATGCCAGAGGCTGGTACAATTGCAGTATTTAAGAGGCATCTGGATGGGTCCATGAATAGGAAGGGTTTGGAGGGAAATGGGCCGGGTGCTGGCAGGGGGGACAGGTTGGACCGAAGGGTCTGTTTCCATGTTGTACACCTCCATGACTCTATATTAGGTTCTTGATTGGTAAGGGGTTCGAGGGTTACAGGATGAAGGCAGGAGAATGGGGTTGAAAAACATCTCGGCCATGATTGAACAGTGGAACAGATTCGATGAATAGCCTAATTCTGCTCCTATGTCTTATGGTCTTATGCAGTGCCAATGGTGCTACTCAAAATTAGATTAGATTATTTACAGTGAGGAAACAGGCCCTTTGGCCCAACAAGTCCACACCGACCCGCCAAAGCACAACTATTCCCCTACATTTACCCCTTCACCTAACACTATGGGTAATTTAGTACAGCCAATTCACCTAACCTGCACATTTTTGGACTGTGGGAGGAAACCGGAGCATCCGGAGGAAACCCACGCAGACACAGGGAGAATGTGCAAACTCCACACAGTCAGTCACCTATTAGAGACTGAGCATTCTTGCTATTAAGATGTGTAGGTTAGATGGATTGGCTGTGGGAAATGCAGGGTTGTAGGGTTAGGATGGGGTGGGGTCTAGATGGAATGCTGTTCTGAGGATTAGTGTAACCTCGATGGGCCGATGGCCTGCTTCCATACTGTAAAGATCCTATGATTCTAGGGTTAAGTACTGAATAATTGCATTACATCAATCTTATACATTCATTGTTTTATTGAGGTTTGGGGCTGATTTTGGGCTGGCGATTGGTGGGACAATTGTGAAACACCTCTCATCCAAGAGCAGAAACTTACCATACCTCAGCTCCCAAACTCCTTATAAAATTGCAAGTGGGTTTCCAACTCCGTGACTGACCCGACAGGAAAACCTACACTCTTGCAATATCTAAAGAGAGCAGAAATGCACCTCTTAAAGCAAAGATGTACCTTCTTCAATGAGATTTTACAGTTTTACTGTGAGTATAGGCAATTGCTCAAACATTTCACAGGTGTGGTCCCTTGAGGTCCTGCTTGAAGAGGTTAGCGAGAAAAGAGGAAGAAGTTATCTTTGGACCCCAAGATTGTTGGATCCAAAAGCACCCATGGGAGAGACATGGCTGAGATTATCAACAACAAGAGCATTATCTTAAAAACTAGGATTCAATGCAAGCAGTGCTTTAATGAGCTCTCACGAATAAGAAAGATGTGTAGAGCTCTCTCTTTCTCTCTGTCTCTCCCAACAGTACATGATACCATGAACTTCCAGGTCAAATACTACAATAACCTTTCACCCTCATTACAGCAACCAATATTGAGTATTACATTAGAACTGGAATTAGCATTAGATTATATTGTCACATTTACTGAAGTACAGGAGTACTGAGAAAGGTTCTTTTCAATGTTGCCATTCACAGTATCATCTTAGGTACAAGGTACCCAGGTACAAAATCTTAGGTAAAAAGCAGAAAAATAAAGAAATAAGTTAGAAGTTCAACATTACAGCTCTTTTCAGTATAAGGTAGTAACTAGGAAATAAAATTAAAAATTCCAAATTATAGTCCTTTTTTATCCATGGGCCTACAGTCACAGTTAAATAAGCAGTGAAGCATACACTCCTAAACTTACCTAAAATAACACATACTTCAGAGCTCCAGGTATCAATAATTCAGTATACATGAAAGATTATAGCTTTCAACACAACACCAAGTCAAGTAGTTGCAACACAGTTACTGGAAATGATGGTAATTATGGTTTAGTGAAACATTCAAAGCAATACATTTCTTAATGTTCTTCTATCTTGGGAACTGCTGCTGGGAAATCAGTCAAATCATATCAGCTGCAGTTCATTGTATTTTTCTTTAGTAATCAAGTTCACATAAAAAGGGAATATGGTAGCAAAGTGTTCAATTGGTATAAACTACTGAGTCAGTAAAGTAAAAACAAAGATGTTACCAGAACTCTGGGAATCCATGCAGCAATAGCATAAGGGGTTTGCTCCTTTCCCCAGCAGCAACATAGTGGAACCGTAATCCTGACTCCTAGAAGTTTACAGTAAAAAAGAGAAATTGAGTATTATGACTGTCATCCTTTTCAAAATAACTAGTAGTTTTTAAAAACATATTTTGTATACACATGTGCTGCATTGACTAACTGCACTAGAAACTAGCTACCAAATACTCCAGTGTTATTAGATCAGGCTGAAACCATTATGTAACACAATAAGTAATCTTTACATTCTACACCTATCCATGGGAGTAAATATGCTCATTCCTGATGAAGGACTTTTGTCTGAAACTTCAATTTTCCTGTTCCTCAGATGCTGCCTGACCTGCTGTGCTTTTCCAGCAACACACTCTTGACTCTAATCTCCAGCATCTGCAGAATTCACTCTCACCATGGGAATAAATAGACAGGCCCTTGAGTATATTACAGTTCCCTGAATAAATTAAACATTCAACAAAATAGGAGCCATATGGGGTGAAGTTTAGGAGACAGTTTTAATGTTGTAGGTAATGATACAGAAAGTACTGGTCACTGACCATGAAGAATTAACCTCAGAATGTAGGACTGCAATCAAGTCTAGGCAAAGCAGGTTAGGCTTGACTGTTCTCTTCCCTGAAGAATATTTGTGAACATATTTGGCACTTACAACAATCCACCAGATTTCAGAGACATTTTTCTCCTGCCAACCCATATAGAATATTGTTTGCAAATGTTTATATGAAATTTATAGCAACTAGCATTTATACAGGGCTTTTAGTATAATAGGATGGCTCAAGGCATTTTATAAAAGCATTAAGGAGCAAAATTTGATACTGAAATATATAAAGGGTCAATAAGGGCAATCTCTCCCTTAATCAACATTATATTCCAAGCTGTCTACATCCCCAGGTTCATACAGTCCTTCATTAAAAGGCGTGTTTTTGCCTTTCGTTCCACTAACTCAGGGATACCAACACTCTTTGTAATCCTTACTTTGCTTCTTTTCCAACATCATGTCTTTGTCAAATTTCAATCCTTGGTCACATTTTCCCTTCTTTTCTCCCTCCAGCTCTCCCCCATTACATGTTTAAAGATTTTGACATTTTATTGGCCATGTTTTACAGTTGTGAACCAAAATTTGTTTTCCCATTTCATGTGGAAGTTGTACATTTTAGATTTCTTTCCAGATGGTCCAGTTTCATCATTCGTCAATATTGATTCACTCTGTAGGCACATGACACCACTCTGTTGCTGGTCATTCTGCAGATCGGTCTCTGGATCTATGTCTTTAAAATATCCAGAATGTTAATTGCTGCTTTCAAGTGCGGAGGCGCAGAGGTCTCTTCTGTGGCCACAATTTGTTTCTGTGGCCCCTGTTTGGTTTGTGTAGATCAAATATTGGATGTGGGGCACAGCAGTACTCCCCAAACTTTTTATTTGCCCTGCAAGGATCAATTAGATAAACAGCTGAAGGAAAAAGTTGCAGCTCTATAGAGAACAGGCGGATGAATGGGACTAGCTGAGCTGCTTTTGCAGAGCTCATGATGCACTGAATAACCTCCTATGCTTCTAGTACAGTAATATATTGGCTTCACACATCAATTCCTAATATATTTATTATGTATTTGTTCACATTGCCATCACAAACTTGCTTTACCCTGTAATGGATCCCATTGAAACACAATACAACATGCTGGCAAAGCCTGATAATAACATGGACCTTTCTCTAGTAGTGTGGCTTCCAGACCTGGCATAATAACTGACTTGCACATAGTGAGGGAACACAGGCAGAAGATGAGATCAATTGTCAGAGACTCTGATCCACCAGTCTATCACAGTCTACATGTTGGAGACCATAGCTATAAACTGAAATAACTTATATTACTTCTAGTGACATTAGGGCGTTATTGGAATTTTAGCCCTCAACATTTCCTCCTAACCAAATAGTGTATCCAATTTGTAACCTGAAAATTAATCACCATTGAAATCCTATCATTGTACACAATCTGAACCATTTTTGCAGTTTTAACCAGCAAGAATAGAATATGCAATTCTTTGCAGTTTCCAAACCAAAGTAATTTATTACAATTCAAGTTTTAAAATAGATTTTAATAACATCAGTAAATAAATGAGCAAAAAAAGTGATCTAATTTCAAAAGTCAGGAAAGCATCCATGTTTCAGTAAATCTGCATTTGAAAGAAGCATGGTAACAGGAACATATAGGTGACCCAAATTGCTCTAGATTCTAGCGTTCTCCTCCACATCTCTTCCCCTTTCATCACTTACACCCACATCCTCCCCCCACCCAACTCATTCAGCTAACTTCTTCTTCAATCTTTCAGCTACACCACAGTGTGGGAAGATTACAGAGCTTCCACAGAATCTTTTCTATAATGATATTTTACTAAGAGCTGTGAACAATCCTCAGCAAACTTGAAAACACCAAGGTCCTTAATGTTGGGCATATTTTTCCTTCTCGCCTATTTCTGTCTTTCTATTTGAGGAAAGACATTCTGGCTATTGAGGGAGTGCAGCATCGGTTCAAGAGGTCAATTCCTGGAATGGCGGGATTACCTTACACTGAAAGACTGGAGCGACTGGGCTTGTATACCCTTGAGTTTAGAAGACTGAGAGGGGATCTAAATGAGACATATAAGATTATGAAAGGATTGGACACTCTGGCAGCAGGAAACATGTTTCCGCTGATGGATGAGTGCTGAACCAGAGGACACAGCTTAAAAATACGGGGTAGACCATTTAGGACAGAGATGAGGAGAAACTTCTTCACCCAGAGAGTGGTGGCTGTGTGGAATGCTGTGCCCCAGAGGGCAGTGGAGGCCCAGTCTCTGGATTCATTTAAGAAAGAGTTGGATAGAGCTCTCAAAGATAGTGGAATCAAGGGTTATGGAGATAAGGCAGGAAGAGGATACTAATTAGGAATGATCAGCCATGATCATATTGAATGGCGGTGCAGACTCGAAGGGCTGAATGGCCTACTCCTGCACCTATTGTCTATTGTCTATTGTCTATTCTCTAACATTCTCATCTTCATGTATTTCAAATATTCTCTTTCATCTTCAGCTTGCTTGTTATTTCTGTGTTCTGTTATTGTTTTCTTATGAGGGCCTCTGTCTCTGGGCCAGTTGGGAGTTACAAAGATCCCCGTTATTCAGGTTACCCATTATTTACCCATTTGCCCCTCCCCAGCTACACCTTGCTCACACTTTCCCTGCTTTCAAAACCATCATTTCAATAAAAGAAACTACCTCAAAGCTACCGATCTCATCAATTGTGCTTTGTCTCCAATCCTCTCCTGTACATCTCTGGATTCAGCCAGGGAATTATTTAGCTCAGTTGCAGATTGTTATTTTTACAAAGCAGTGAGATACCAACAGCCTGGGTTCAGTTCCCATCAGCAGTTGAGGCTACCCTGAAGGTTTCTCTTTCTCAACCTCTTCCCTTACCCTCAGGTCCAATCACCACCAGTCACTTCTCTCTCTAATGAGAGAAGTCCGTATGGTCTGGTAAGACTATGGCAACAACTTGAGTCATCCTGGAGATTAACTCCCTCTGGATCATTAAATTCCCCCTCCATCATTAAGGATGTGTCATCCATACATTCTCAGCACCATTTCTGAAGTGTGCTTTGCTTCAAAGTACCCTTAGGTAAAAACAATGACTGCAGATGCTGGAAACTAGATTCTGGATCAGTGGTGCTGGAAGAGCACAGCAGTTCAGGCAGCATCCAACGAGCAGCGAAATCGACATTTCGGGCAAAAGCCCTTCATCAGGATGAAGGGCTTTTGCCCAAAACGCAGTTCAAAGTACCCTTGCTGACAAGGGAACTCAAATTTCACAGTATTTCTTGTTGCAGAATGCTATGACATATGGTAGCACTGAAGCTAGAATTAACAGAAAGAGGACTCGAAATGGACAGGAAGAATAGGTCACCTGAAATAACCTATGGAAAGCAATTAGTTTTGAGAGAAACAGAAGGCAAAGATAATAGCAGTTTATAACAGATGGATTCATCCACTTGATGTCAAAAAATGCTATTTATTATCAGCAGAAATCCATACACATGTAGGAAATCTTGCAGCTGAAGACAGAAGAACAGCAATAGATCACAGATCTTTCAATCTGCTCAACAATTTTCTAACCTTGTGTATGATTGGTGTTGTATATTCCAATGTGTGTAAGTAGTATAAATAAAATCCAGTTAATGAGCTCAAAACTACATTCAAGGAAAAGGTGCTGAAATGTTCATTATAACGTTACTTCATAACAAAAAATGGATTAAAAGACTAATATGACGCCCAGTATTAAATTATTCACATGGTCTCAAGGTATTTTCCTAATTCTACACTTAAAGTGATGAGAAATGAGATGGCACAAATAACTGTCTGCATCTTTTAAGCTAATCACAAGATTTTTACAATACTGACTGTTAGCTGTGGCGTGAGAGAATGTGAATTAATCTGAATTAATCTGAAACCCAACGGCTAAACAAAACAATGTTTCAGACCGTTTTGTTTCAGAAAAAAACTACGAATGGCCACTGTACCTCTAACCATTTGACCTTTTAAACAGCTGAGACCACAAAATAAATCCGATTTCGAAGAACTGTGCGCTGCAGCAACTCATTTAATTTTGATAAGGCACAATCACGCTTTACTCATCTTCTTCACCAAACTGTTAAAGATTCCATTAAAATATATGACTGGCAGGGGAAAACAAAATCTACCATCAGAATCAGTAGCTTCAAACTGTAATTGGCCAGCCTTTTTCTGCTCACTCGAAATGCCATTTTTATAAACAACTGTAAATATTTATATCAAAATCTTTAGCTTTTTTTCTTCAGGCAGAGTTCCCCAACATTACTTTAAGGAAAAAAGGGGAAGAAAATAAATTTGGGTCCAAAGATCCTTACAACTATTCCAATGTGGTGCCCACATGAGATTTGCGTGCTTTGAAGCACTTTTGTAATTACTATTCCAATAACGTGCTAGTCAAGGCATAGTTAGGGGTGACCTACACTGAGAGAACGTGTCTGACAGGTAAAAACCTCTTTACTTTCTGATAAAACCTGATACAGTTTCTAAGTTCGATGAACGTGGCTCTGGTGGGGGGTGGAAATGCGCGGACAGCCACGGTGGACTTACAGTGAATAGATAGATATCAAAACGATGCACATCAGAATCTGAGCTCTGCAACCATTAGTCAATGAATGGAGGGGAGCGCGCTTCTGAGGCGCTGTGCCGCGTCTCGCTGAGGAGCTGTCCCCTAATTTCAGCACTTTGTCCACACGCTGGCAACTATCGCGGCAAAATGGGAGAAATGTTAATGTGGCGCAAAGACTGCAGTGCATTGGTTACATAGTTCAGGAAAAAACTGAAGCGATCCAGCCATTTCGAGACACTGTAGTTTTATTTTGGTTGATGTGCATTTATATATATTAAAAAAATACGATTTGTTTTCATTTCAAGGTCTGATGTTTACAAGCGTTCCATAACATTTCAGTCCCACCCCAGAGTAAATATTAAAACACCATTCACAGGCCTCCCGCTGAGCGACCGGGGTACAGGAATAAGCCGTGAGGGGGGTGGGGGTAATGATCAGAATGCATGCAAAAATAAAAATAATTTGTGAAGAGCAGCCTGTCACTAAACCCCCCAAACTGCGTGCAGTGCTCCCTGTGCTGACTTACCTTAATCCGCACATAGCAGTGTGTGCCCAGGGACGTGTCATTTAGACAGGCGGGCAGCGTCTCACGGACTGTCCACTGGAAGGTCTCTGCCGGCTTCCTGATGATGTGCCATAAAACTTTGAGCGAGACCAGGCAGGCACAGAGCCCGCAGAAACTGTACGCCAGAGCCCAGAGGAGCGATCTCACCAGGAGTCGAGTTGTGAGCATCAGGAAGTCGCACAGCGGGCTCACCATAGTCCCACTGGGAATGAATGAGGGAGCTGGGTGACCCGCAGCAGCCTTCACCTGCTCCAGAGCCAAGGAAGAGCCCCTTAAACTGAAGTCATGGAAACCACTGGAGATCGCAACGTCAAGCATTGCGCCTACGTAAAGCGCACTGTTTTTACAAATAGATGTGGCAGATTTCATTGGCCGCATCAGTGCCTGCCATCGGAAGCAGCTCCCTCTCTCTCCCTCTCTCTCTCACTCACTCATCCCCTCCACCCCCCTCACAAGCCACACACCGTGAGCCCCACAGCCGGAGAAATCTCCAGCTGCTCCGGTGCTGGTACCGGACCCCGACCAGAGACAGTGCAGCACAATGGCAGCCGAGTGAAATAGTGCATTCAAGAGGACAGGGGTCACATTGTGCTCAAAAGTAGCCTGGCTCGCAGTTGATGCACGACTACCCCCCCCGCCCCGACCCACACACACAGGCGAAAGAAAAAAAAACAAGCCTTCATTCAGGAAAGACGATCAAACCCCAAAACCTCAAAATCACAGCACTTGCTGCTAGAGCAAGTGTAGCCTTGGGCAGAATAGGAGAGGGATGAGATATTCTGAACTGTTTCACTGCCTCCCTCTGGGATTTGTGGTATTTTCCTCGATGACCTTGTGATATCTGCCACCACGATGGGTCTGTGATACCGGGTCAAGTTTGTTCACTGTCACCAGTGCTCCTTTGTATTTACTTAGTCCTGGGTCTGTCCAGTGATTAATGGTAGAGGGTACACTACCATAAAGTATCTACAGAAATGGTACTGCTCTTGGACAAGAACAGTTACTGGTACAAACATAAACATTTGGAGCAGGAATCGATTTATTGACTTTGAGGGAGATGACTTGGCATGATCTCAATCAGCTCTGAGCCGAGAACGTTCTGGTTCAGGCTGTACCATGTCAGCACCTGCTGCAGCAGTTTGAGTTTACCAGCAACAGCAAGGGCACTGATGAAAAGGCAAATGTTGCTACTTCTGAGAATTGAAAATCCATGATCTGTGAAGACACTGTCACTCTGCCAGTGTGGTGCCTCAGGACTTCTAGTGAATTGTTGTCAGACATATTACTGGGCTGTAGTGATCAACTTTATAAAAACCCTTTTGTTATCAAGTAGCCCTATGTTAAAAACTCCTATGTGTTAAAGACAGATAACATTAATATCTTTCACTACCTCACTAGTATGAGGTGCTTGATAGGGTAGACAGGAAAACATTTTTTCCCTTGATGAAGGGATCAATGACCAGGAACATAGATTTAAGGTAAGGGGCAGAAGGTTTAGCAGAGGTGTGAGGAAAAACATTTTCACACAAAGAATAGTGGGAATGGGTGATATGGATGATAGAGGCAGAAAACCTCATAACATTGACATGCACTTACAATGCCAAGGTAGACAAAGCTAAGAGCTGGAAAATGGGATTAGAATAGTTTGATGGCTGTTTTTGACTCACACAAATGCGATGGACCAAAGGGCCATTTTCTGTTCTGTAGCTCTCTATGATTCAATTACTATTTGTCCCCTTTTCAAAGTAGTCTTTTCATCCGAGTCTTGTCTAATTTCATGTGCAAAAGATTTGGTTTTAACTTGTACTTAGGTTCCCTTAATTCTAGGCTAGCTAACCAATGAAATAGTTTCTGTCGACCCTGCCTGTTTCCTTCAATGTCTTGGAAGCTTCCATTAAATCATTCCATAAAGTATAAGGAATGGTCTAGGTAGGGTGTACATAGACAAAGTTTGAGTGTTGCCCCTTGTATTCTGTAAGACAATGCACAAAGTTGGTCAGTTGACCATCTGGAATTATGGATGGTTTGATTTGTAATTAGGGTTTTGAATTTACTTTTGTTGTAGTTTTATACTTACATGGTCAAAAAGACAAAGTAATGGTCAGTGAAAGAGGGAAGCTAAGGTGCTGGATTGAGCAAGTGGGATCACATTTACAGGTACTGCAGTTGGTTGAGTCAATATGGATAGCCTATCTGGAAAGGGCATGTGTTGGCTGCCTCCTACCTTCCTCCTTGGGGCTGGTTGTTGCTTACCTGGTGACAAAGACTGTGCCGTCCTGGTGGGGAGGCTTGTGTTACACAGCAGACCACAACAAATCTTCACAGTAAAAGTACTACACGTCTCCTCCAGCATGGTCCAGGTAGTGAAGGCATTGTTTAAATATCCCAGTGGCCTGCACCATTATTTTTCATGTGCTTTGGTTATATGCATAATGCCCACAAATGCATGGGTTTCATATTGGAGCCATGTGATCAGTGGACATTGCTTGTCAGCCAGCAGCTACCTTTTTTGCTGTAGTGGCTCAAATGGTCCAGAGGACTGCTGCAGAATGAAGAATTGTGATTGCTGGCAGAATATCAGAACTGATCCTGCATACTGCCTGTATGGGTATTGAGAGAATGCAATCACTTCCAGTTGTGATATATCTCAAAATTGATTTGTGACACCCACAATATGATGCAGTTAGTAGTATTCTGCACCTCAGGGAAATCAGCAATTCTTACTAAGCCAAGGTCTCATGTTGCCCACTTCTTTTTGACTAAAGAATGATATATTTTCAGTCCTTTGGATGCAGCTCTCCCTTTGCTCCAGTGGACAAATATTTTGGGACATGTTGGCTGCTTTAGACAGGATGGAGCAAGAGGTGTAAATGTTTATGGCCACTGTCCTCTTTGTAGCTATTGGCAATGCCACCCATAATCTGGTCTGAGGTTGCAAATAGCAAATTTAAGTGAGGACATCCTTAGTGAGGGGAGATGTTGGACATATTATTACGGATTGAGGTTCAGATAGGAGAATTGGCAGGTTTTGGTAGTTGCTGAGAGCCCTTTCCCCCGTCTTTGAGCATTCATTCTGCATTCTTGCCTCTGTTCATTCTCCCTGTTCTGCTAAAGGTTAAAGGAGAGGCTGTCAAACAAGGAGATACAAACTCCTCCATAGGCTGAGAGAGTTTTGTACAGAACTCAAGTCAGGACAAAATCCTTGAGCATATGGCATGTCACTTTCTGTAGACAGAAGGTACTTTAAGTAGCAATATGAATCATCTAGTAGAGCAACAGCAGGTAGAAATTATTCAGCAGCTAACCAAAAACCAAATGATCCCTTTAAATAGCACTGATTATGGGAGGGGCTTGGAGTGCTTCCTATAGCTGCTGTTATATTCAGCTGTGTAAAGTTAAGGGATGACATTGGCTAGAACATTGTGCTCCAAGATGCAAGCTCTGGCATTAAATCTCTGGATTAAATTGGTTGTTTGCAGTAGACGTCTCCTGTGCCTGTTCAATACTCTCACCAAAACTGAGTGTCCAGAGCAGCTGACTAAACGTATGCCACGGACATCGTTGGTGCTATAAAAAGGCGTAATTCAAATGATTCCTACAGCTCATATTGCTGACAAAATTTGATGACAATAGCAAACTACAATTTCAAATCTCTTCCTCAATTATACTGAAGATTGCATTAGCACTCCTGTCATTCCAGTTTGGAGACACTTTTCATTAACGACTACTTTCGACTTCACTCTTTCCTCACCCTCCCCTTTTCTTGTGAATATCCAGGATTAAACTGACATACAGTGAGTTGAACTTGCGCCACACAGTGTCAGACATTGACCATCTGCAACAAGAGTCCTACTGCCTCCCCTATTTTTTTATTCACTCATGGGAAGTGGGTATCACTGGCTGGCAAGCATTTATTACCAAACTCTAGTTGTCCTTCAGAGAGTGGTGGTAAGCTGCCTTCTTGAACCGCTGCAATCCATTTCAAGAGGTGTATGTATGATATCATTAGGGAGGAAGTTCCATAACTGAATTTCTTGCCATTAATATCTTAGGGAGTCACCAATGACCATATGATTAATAGGATCAGTCATATAAATATAGACTTGAAACATTAATTCTGTTTCTCTGTCCATAGATGCTGCCACATCTGCTGACTTTCTCCAGCATTCTCTGTGTCAATTGCATAAATATTGTGGACACAGTAACAGATTGGAAGTTGGATCTGCAGTGAGGAATGACACATCTGACTGTCCAAAACCTTCCAACAAGAATCAAGCCACGAGTGCGCTAGAATACTCTCTCCTTGCCTGGAATACTCAATGATACACAAGAAGGTGAACACCATTCAGGACGAAGTAGTTTGCTTGATCATCACCCCATACACCAACTAAGACAATCAATACCCTCCATCACTAGTGCACCATTTGCAGTGTGCATTCTAACAACTTGCCAAGCTTCCCTCAGTAGCACTTCCTAAAGCTATGACTGCCACTACCTTAAAAAAGACATGTCGCGTGAAAGCTCCCTCCAACTTCCCTTCCTGATTTCTTCATAGCTGATGCATCAAAACCCTGCAACAGCACTATGCTATTATCTTCACCATCCCGATGCCAATGGTTCAAGATAGTGATTACCATCATTTTAGAGACAATAATATTGGTAATAAATATTGACCTTGCCAGCAATGATTAATTCCTTGAAGCAATTAATTTAAAATGTCCATGTATTTAGTTGCGTTATTTTTCAGTAGCACTTAGTGATCCATGGCTATTTCAGTGTCATGCTATTCAGTTCATTATTTTATCATTTTGTTTATATTTGCCTGTGTGTCACTTAAAGAGGCAACTGCATTTTGGTATCAGTAAGAAGGCGTATGAATAACTATTGATTTAACAATTATTATAGCTGCTGTTGGTTTATTGCATTTACTCTCAATGTATTTTTAGAAGTTTGATGATTTTAGGCAAATAACAAATTGGTTTTTATTTTTCCAAATGTATTGGAAATTTTCTCAATTTGCAGAAAAGGTAGATGAATTTTAAAAACTGCAGCATATTTTATAGATGGAACAAGCCCATTTAAAATCCATGTAAAGATAGGCAGTGAATGCCCCTTATTTTAGGTAAAGATAGTGAAGGGTATGAGTCACTGATTTGAGAAATTCTGTTCACTTATTCCTTATTAATAATCCCTCTGTTGTCTTAGAGTCTGAATTGTGGTCTTATAATGTGTATTTAATCATTTGTTGGCTACACATGATGCCTTCTAATAGCTCAGATGGAATAACAGCTTGCTATTGCTATCCCTGAATCTCGGCATGGTTACTTAGATACACAATTTAGATCATAGAGGATTAGTGATCTACTTAAGATTGACTAATGATCCTGAAGCAGGAAAAAAAATCACTTAATGCTAAAACCCAAAAACATATTCCATTTATATTGATGCTCCATTCTACTAGCTATTGCATCAAACAGATAACTTCCCATCATTTTTACCTTTGAAAATGTAAACTTAATAGCAAACATACATTTCTGTCTACTTTGTTGTCAGAGGGGACTATTTCCTTCTTATACTCTTGTCTGCTGTTCACAACTCCTTTTCTGCCTTGCCTTCTCACAAAATTTCTTGATGAATTTGCTTACCACACATCACAAATTCCTTCCAAGGGACATCAAGTAAATCTAAATAGCACCGCATTTGCAACTTATGGTGTGGTCACAGAGGTTGCCAAAGTAATCTCAAATGATCACTTTGCCAAAATCTTTAGCGGGGTCTGGAAGTGTGATCCTGATTTTACTATAGTTTCCATTTCAATTTCCATCAGAATCATTGCATCCTCCACTGCTGTAACCACGCTCCATATGGTGAAGATACACCATCCCATTTTCCTGCACCACATTCTGTGGCTGTTCTGAATGTTAACCGCAGCAACTTTAGCAAATAGGGTGCATTTATACAAATTGTGCATTTGTGATAAGTTGTACTCAGATTCAGGCCAACCTGAACTTGTAAAATTAAAGATTTGAATTGACTCAGATTGTGAAGGAAATTTGTAGAACACACAAAAAATTGGCCAGATAATTGATGGGGACAGCTCACAGTGAAGAGGATGTCTATTAACTGCCGCATGTGGCTTAGTTGAGGTGAACAGGACAAACAAGTGACAAATAGAATTCAGATTATGCATTTGGGAAGATAATCAAAGCAAGGGAATATACATTATAGTATTGAAAGGGGTAGAGAAAGTGAGAAATTTTTGAATGCATGTTGACATGTCTCAAAAGGACAGGTGGATGAGGTAGTAAAGGCATGTTTTCCTTCACATAATATGATATTTCATACAATAAGCTACTGGTTGGGCCACTGTTGATGTTTGTGTACCATTCTAGTCAGCAGATTAGAGGAAAAGTATAATAGCTCCAGAGAGAGTACAGAGGAACTTACAAGAATGTTGCCAGGGCTTCAAAATTGCACGTTCGAGAAAAGATTTAGTTGTTTTCCTTAGAACAGAGGACGCGGAGGGGTGACCGAAACAAAAGGCACCAAACAAAGAGGGGCTTGGGTATGATGGACATGGAAGACCTGTTTCCCCTGGCAGTGCATCAATTGCCAGGATTCACAGAGTTAAGGTCATTGGTAAAAGGACTAAAGAGGACATGAGGAAAATCCTTTTCATCCAGAAAATGGTAGGATTTGGAACCTGCTTAATGGTTGGTGGCTTAATTTGCATCCCTCAAGTGATTTAAAGGGAACCTGAATCTGTACCTGATGCATTGTAACCTGCAGGGCTGCAGACCAGTATTGGTAATTGTTTTTAAAAATTTCATTCATGGGATTAGGGCTTAACTAGCTAGGCCCACATTTATTGCCCAGATAGCAGTTATGAGTCAACCACATTGCTGTGGGTCTGGAATTACATGTAGGCCAGACCAGGCAGGTATGGCAGTTTCCTTCCCTAAAGGATATCAGTGAACCAGATGGGTTTTCTGACAATCAACAATGGATTCATGGTCATCATTAGACTTTTAATTCCAGATATTTATTGAATTCAAATTCCACCAAAAGCCATTGATTTAAACCCAGGTCCCCAGAACAATACCTGCATCTCTGGATCAACAGTCCAGTGTTAATACCATTAGGCCACTACGTATGGGATTGCAATGGAATTGGAATGGGTTGAGTGGCCTCTTTATCTACTATAACATTTAATTGCTTCTCTGGTAAAACTGCATTTATACAGAGATCAAACCTGTAAACACGTATTCATCAAGTTGTTCATGAGATGTTATGAAACAACTCTGGAGGCGGTGGGACTTGAACCTAGGCTTCCTGGCCCGGAGGTAGAGATACTACCCTTGCACCACAAGCCCCCTCAAACCTGAAATGTACGCTGCTCAGTCCCAACCCGAGTTTTCTTCCTTTTCTTCAATAAGGGAGACGGGTGTAAATGTAGACAGTGAGCTTCTCTTTTGTGACTTCAAAGTTTGATTTTCTCAAATACACTTCTGAATGAGCCACTTCTTAATGAACTGAAACTCATTCACATCCTGCTGTGCACATTATTAAATAAAGCTTCTCAATTCCACTAATTCAATTCTCTCCATGTTCTACCGCTTTTCAGTAGTCTTTGCATATGAATGTCTGATGTTTCATGATCATTGCCAAAGTAATTGGATCTAGTGCACATTGGAATAACCAGATAAAGTTAGCACTGGAAGAGAACAAGCAGCATTGGATAGTTACAGTCCTCTTCTCCAATCTTCCAGTCACTAGTCATAGCACAAGAAATCATTCAGCCCCTCTTGACAACGCTTGCTTTCTGGAAAAGCAGTTTACCTTCTGCCATTTCCCTGCCTTCTCCACAGATCCTGCACATTCTTTTTCAAATCATAACCAAATATCCCTTTGAATTTGTCAATTGATCCTGCCACCACCATACACTCAAGCAGCATATCCAAAGCCTAACCAGTTACTACATTAAAAAACTTTTCTTCCTGTTGCTATTGCTTCTTCTTAAATCTGTGGCCTGTGAGAACTGTGAAAATGGTGAGAACATTTTCCCCCTATTTACTGTGTCCAGATTCCTTAAAATTATGGTAATATCCATCAAATTTCCTCCCAATCTTCTCTTCCCCAAGTAACAGTGCTGACTTCTCCAATCCAGGTCACTGAAGTCCCTGGGAATAACCTCTTATCTTTTCTGAACCCTCTCCAGTGACTTCACATCCTGCCCAAAGTGTAGGGTCAAGAATTGTACATAATACTCCAGGTCAGGGCAAACAACAACTTCATATAAGTTTGACATAACTTCCTTGCCTTTGTACCTACTCCTGAATAAATTGTAGGATGCTGTATGTTTTATTAACAGCATCCTTCTTATGCTTATAAACTCTTACATTCCCCGTGCTAGTTTAGAAACACAGCCCTTTCCTGTGATATCTTGTTTTCTTCACTCCCTACATTGTTCAAAAATGATGTTGAGACTCATGTTGATTTAAAAATAAACATTTTATTAGTTTTTTGGCACATGCGGAATAAATTGGATGAATGGAAGGATTGACTACAAAAGCAGGAATCAATTACTATTTCACTTCTTCAAGTGTAAAGGAAAATAGAGTATTCCCTCTGATACAAATTGAGCACTATTCAGCCTAGAAAACGAGTGAAATTTTATACAGAACTTTCCACTGCCTTCAGAACTGTAGTTATTCAAGTTTTCAACATCTTTAGAGGATTACAAAGAAACAAGCAATGCAGAGATAATAAATTAGTGTATAAAACATTGTGAACTCATTTAATTTTCAAAGCAGAGGATAATAATTCTGTTGTAGTGGAACTCTCCATATTCTCCAAAGTTAACAAATAATTGAGGAAGAAAAACAGCCGAGAGGTTACTAAACTACATGTCATACGGCATTGATAGGATTAAGGTTTAATGCTAGTAAAAGTAAACACTTTGTGAAATGGCAGAATTCTAATTCTATCATTTTGGCATTTTCAAGTGATTTGAAGATAGATGGTTAGTTTGATGATTTGATTTTTGTGGTACTACCTCTTTAAGGGTTTGACATTGGTTTATTTAGTTGATTTATTTTATTGATTCTTAGAAAGATAGGCTCAGGTCTCTCTGCATCTGCACTCCCTTCTGAATGGTCTCTTCAATTTCGTGCTACCAAAATGAATGAATCCACATTTTGCTACATTTATTTTTGTGTGTAACATATTGGCCCACTCCACCAGCCTGTTCACATTCGGTTGTGAGTTCTACGTTATCCTCCTCACAGTTCACATACAACATTTGCTATCACTTGCAAGCTTTGAAATTGTGCTCTCTACACTAAAGTTGAGGTAATTATTATGCATCAGGAGAACAGTGATCCTAACACAAAGCCTTAGGGACCACCAGTATAAACCTTCTTCCAGTCCAAAGAACATCCACAAACAATAGCTGCTTCCTGTTGTGCAACCAATATTGTACATGTGATGCTGATGTTCCTTTTATTCCACAAATGCTAAACTTCAAGTCTGTTGTTTGGCACTATCAAATTCCTTTTGAATGCCCACATACACTATATAAAAAGCCTTATCCTCATCAAAATAAATATAAACCACCCTTAAATTTGCCCTTCCTTAATTCACACACATTTACCCAAGTGACTGTTAGTTTATATTGACTCATTAGTTTCAGAAACTTTCCTACCATTGAATTTAAGGCTGACTGGCTGGTTTGCATCAGGTTTATTTTTACACTCTTTTCAGCAAGGGCAAAATATTTGCAATTCACTATGCCACTGCTTCCACAGGTAAACTCCTATTTTTACCCTGCTTCTGGTTTCATGCGATTTTGATTTTATTGTATTTTTACTGTAAAATGCATGTGACAGTAGCCAATCCTCAGGTGCCAGCTTTGCAACGAGGCCCCTCACATTGATGTTGCCATGATGCCCTTTCACCACCACTTTGAAGCCAGCAGCACTAGACCCAACCATAGAAATTGCCGATCCTCCGGCACCATCTTTTGCTCAAGGCTGACTTCACAGACGGTCTCTGCCAGTGTAGCAGCCACTGATTCTACGTCCTGCACTTGCTCTGTAAAATTAAGTAGGGACTCCCTTTCCTCCGGACCAGGCCCACCAGAGGTCTGTGTGCTGGGCTGTAGCCGATGCTGATGCTGTCCAACCTCAGGTCAAGGTAAAGGTCTTCTTTTTTTTTAAAAAAAAAGAAAAATAACAAAAAAAGGAAAAAGGAAAGTGGTCAGAGGATGTGCTCCACGTAAAAACAATGACTGCAGATGCTGCCTGAACTGCTGTGCTTTTTCAGCACCACTCTAATCCAGAGGATATGCTCCAGCCCAGGAACCCTAACCCACTGTATCTTGGACCAGAGTCCATTCTTACAGCTATCTTTCTCTACTTACATCACTGTAGGAAAAATTTCCATTTTCTTTAATGTTGTCTTGCTACTCTATATGGAGTAATGTGGCTTTGTTGACTTTGAAGGCAGTTGTAAATAAGCTGATAATTTAAAACACATATGACTCTGCAGTCAGGTCTGATTCAACAGGCTGAAACACAAATTATTTCTAGAGTCACAGCAATTAATATTTAACTTACAGGGTTAAGTGGGGTATAGTTTATATACTGGACAGATAGTCCATACTGTGTGTTCTATTTGCAGTTAGCAGTTTAAAATCTATCCACGTGATTCTACTATACAACATATGGTCTGCTGCACAGCCCCACTCAAAGTTCACCGTAAAGAGTGTAAGATATACGAGCATAATTGGGCTATTCCACCCATCAATTCTGCTCCACCATTTGATCATGGCTGATAGGTTTTTCAACTCCATTCCCCTAACTCTCCCTAGGTGATGGATTAGTAAGGAGATCAAGAATTATCTGTCTTAAAGACATTCAATGACTTACTGCACAGACTTCTACAGCAATGAGTTCCACAGATTAAACACCCCCTGACTGAAGAAATTTCTCATTTCAGTTCTGAAGGGTTGTCCCCTCAGGTCTTAGTCTCTTCCACTAGTGAAATCCTGAATTAGGATTGGAATCCCTTTATGCTTCAGATTTCCAAAGCCTTTCTCCATTTAGAAAGTAGTCTATACTGCTATGCTTTCTACCAAAGTGCAGAGCCTCACACTGTCCCACGTTGTTTTCCATCTGTCATTTCTTTGCCCATTCTCGTAGCCTGTCCAAGCCCATCTGCAACCCCCTCCCACTTTGTCAACACTATCTCTCCCTTATCTTTGTACTAACTGCAAACTTAACAATAACGCCCTCAATTCCTTTGTCCAAATCATTAAAATATAATGTGGCCCCAACACAGCAAACCCCTACCCCTTCAAATGGAACTCATTACTGGCTGCCATTCTGAAAAATGGCCCATCATCTCTACCCTCTGCCTTCTGTCAGTTAGCCAATCCTCTTGGAATGAATTTCTGTTTTTCTTCCCTAATTACTCCCAGAAACTCTGGTCTTTGCTGCTCCACCATCTTCCCTGTTAGGCTTCAATCCCACTCCCTCCAATCAATTCTGTCCAGCTCCTCCCTCATTTCTTTGTGGTTACCTCTACTCTATTGCACTGCCATTACAACTGATGCTGGTTTCTCCCTCTCAAAATGCAGGGCAAATTCTAATATTATGGCCAATGCTTCCCTAGGAGCTCCTTCACCTTAAGCTCCTTAAGGAACTGGTGAGGCCACTTTTAGGATACTGTGTATGGTTCTGATTATCCGTTCAACAGAACGGCATTGTTAAATTTGAGAGTGTATGCAGAAAAGATTTACAGGGATGTTGCTGGGACTGGAGGGTATGAGCTATGGGAAGAGGCTGAATATGCTGGGTTTTTTTCACTGGAATGTCAGAGGCTGAGGGGTGAACTTGTGGAGGTTGATAAAATCATGGTGGGCATGAATAGCCATGGTCTTTTTTCTCGGGTGGGAGAGTCTAAATCTAGAGGGCATAGGTTTAAGGTGAGAGGAGAAAGATTTAAAACGACTGGAGGTGTAACTTTTTCATGCAAAGGGTGGTATTTGCATGCAATGAGCTGCCAGAGGTAGTGGTGGAGGCTGGTACAATTACAACATCTGGAAGGCATTTGGATAAATACATGAATAGGAAGGGCTCAGGGGGTCATGGGTCAAATACTGGCAAATGGGTCTGAGTCAGATGGTATGTCTGATCAGTGAGTAAAAAATGAGGTCTGCAGATGCTGGAGATCACAGCTGCAAATGTGTTGCTGGTCAAAGCACAGCAGGTTAGGCAGCATCTCAGGAATAGAGAATTCAACGTTTCGAGCATAAGCCCTTCATCAGGAATAAGAGAGAGAGAGCCAAGCAGGCTGAGATAAAAGGTAGGGAGGAGGGACTAGGGGGAGGGGCGATGGAGGTGGGATAGGTGGAAGGAGGTCAAGGTGAGGGTGATAGGCCGGAGTGGGGTGGGGGCGGAGACCTATCACCCTCACCTTGACCTCCTTCCACCTATCCCACCTCCATCGCCCCTCCCCCTAGTCCCTCCTCCCTACCTTTTATCTCAGCCTGCTTGGCTCTCTCTCTCTTATTCCTGATGAAGGGCTTATGCTCGAAACGTTGAATTCTCTATTCCTGAGATGCTGCCTAACCTGCTGTGCTTTGACCAGCAACACATTTGCAGGTATGTCTGATCAGCATGGACAAGTTGGACCGCAGGGTCTGTTTCTATTCTGTATGACTATTACACGTCATCAAATCCAGAACTGCCTATCCCCTAAAGGGCTCTACCACATGCTGCTCCAAAAAAAAAACAAGTCTGACATATTCCACAAACAGTGCCACCTGCATACTGAAATCCCCAGTGATACTGTAATTATAGAAACTGCATGTAAGAATGCTATGTCCTGATTTATTTTCTACCCCAAATCCTGACTACTGCTGGGAGGCTCTACTACAAGGTTCTACACCTTCCAACCCTAAATTGCTTCTAGTTATTGATTTTTTTTACTACAACGACAACACTGCCCCCTCTGCATATTTGCCTGCCCTTTCAATATGATGCACATCTTTGGATATTTAATTTCCAGTCCTGATCTCCTTGCAGCCACATTGGTGATGCCTACACACCATCATACCAATCAAATTTCAATTGGCACTAATTCCTGAAGCTGCCCAAATAGGACCTCTTGCCCACATTGTTGGTATCAACATGGACCTGAAGAAGGGCTTATGCCCGAAACTTTGATTCTCTTTCTCCTTGGATGCTGCCTGACCTGCTGCGCTTTTCCAGCAACACACTTTCAGTTCAACATGGACCCCAACAACCGGATCCCCCCTTCTCTCTCTTGTATTTTTTCAAGCTGACTTGAGATATCTTTCATTTGGCACCAAGTAGGTAACACTGTGGGGGTGGGGGTGGGGGTGGGCTCTGAATCCTGCTTGTAAAAGGACACTAATTATAGTATCCCTATCGTTTTCCTTCATGCTCCTCCTACATGAATGGCTTCCTAGACTACACGCAGTGGTCAGTTCGACCATCCTCCCTGCAGACCTTTTCCTCATCCATACAGGGAGCAAGTACCATGTACTTGTTGGACACAGTCAAGAATAAATAAGCCATAAAATAACCTACAAAAAAGGAGCTGCACAGAACAAACCAATTAGCAATAATCATACATATTGGAAGACCTTAAACTTTAGTGATGGTTTATTACTAAGTGTGTGTAACAAATCTTTCAGCTTAGAACATTAACCTCATCTCCAAAACAAAATTGAAATTCTAAATGGCACAAAATAAGTTAATATAGCTAACCACAGTTATTAAAATTTCTTTTCCTTACAAAAAGACCGATGAGAAATTTGGTACAAAAATGGTAACATCTTCAGTACTTTGCTTTATTATGAGATGCAAATATGTACATTTACTAATTTTTAATGCACACGATCAACTTCAGACAGTGAAAGATTACAAACACCCAACAATGAAAGCATTATTGCATTAATGCTCAAATACTAGAAAACAAACAGAAGGAATCAGGTAATGATAGAAAAGATGGAAGTTTAAAAAATGTTTGCCTGGTGCAATGAACTGTATGTCTGGACATAAATTCTCACTTGTGTCATACCAGAAATTTCAGGCTTTTTCTTAAGTTTATCCATATTTGTATACAAATCTCTCATTCATAATATCCATTGAAGTGACAGTAGCTCACTAAACTTCCCCAATGTAAGTATTGTAAATTTGAACAAATGCTGCTCAGGAATAACCAAATTTCAGAGTGAGGTTTGAATAGAGTGACACAAGAGAGCAGAGGTGTTGAATGGAAAACACAAGATTATCCATTTGTTATAATCTCCTTCTAAAGCAAAAAAGTCACATACTTTAACTTCTACACTTTGATGCAACAATGCCATTTCAAAAAGCTGCTACAAACAGCTTGTAAAGAAGGGAGAATTCATTTTTGGTTTAATTAGCAGCTAGCAAATGTAGATTTGTCAGTTCTAAAGCAGTATAATTACAAAAGTACAAATTTCAGAAACATAACCTATCACACAAAATGGTGTGATCACCATTGAGACAAAAGAAAATCTAAAGTCTACTTATTACGTGCCTGATACCAACTGCATCAGAAAATCAATTTTACAAGATAGAAAAAAAATCACAACACGTGTATTTATTAATTTTATTACCAAAGTCAAAATGTTAGGGTAGAAAAAAGTGAGTTTTTTCCCCTATTGTAATCACTTGTTAGATTATGATTTGCTAAGTTAACATAGACATTCCTTGTCTCTTTGATTTTTATCCCAATACAGGCCTTTGAGATTACATCACTTCAGTAATCTGGTTAATTGCAACTATACTTCACAAACTTTATAACTGCCCTCAACTCTAGACTACTTGCACCAGTACATTAAATTTTTGCTTTCTCTGCATTCATTTTTGTTATAATCTTTTATCTCTAAATGCTCAATACATAGATCATGTTTTCATTTACACTTAATTTTTCTCAAAAGGGTTTTAAGCTTCCTTCATCATTGGGGAACCCAGTTTCTTCACACAATGCACAATATATCTAATTTCTGAGGAGCTTTGGGGCATTTGGGACATGGAAGGAAAAACAAATAGTGCAAGTTCTTCCACCTCAGCTCTGAGGAAACACTGCAGTCAGTATCTGTCGGTCATGAGCAATGTCCAGAATATATTTAATGGACTGCAATGGCTACCTGTCTTTATAGATCTTCTCAACTATCATGCAGAGGGGATATTTAGTTTTACATGATTCAAAGATTTCTAATACAAAGATTTTCTTCAAATGTTGCCATAATATCACTCTGTAAATTCATGTCAATGGTAGTCGCCATCTGTAAAAAAAAAGGGAACATTTTAAAATTATTTCAAGAGATGCAGATGTTTATAGCAAACTGAACATTTATTGCCCATCCCCAATTGCCCTCTAGATGGTGATGGGGAGCTGCCTTCTTGAACTGTTGCAGTCCATATGATTTGGCACAACTACTTGACCTTATGTAGGGAATTCCAGGTTTTTGAAGTAGTGACAGTGAAGGAAGAGTAATATTATTTCCAAGTCAGGATGATGGGGGTTGGAGGGAAACCCATAAGTGGTAATATGTCCAGGCATCTTCTGCCTTTCTCCTTTAAAAAGTGGTAGAGGTTGCAAGTTTGGGAAGGGCCTTCAAAAGCAAGCTTGGCAAGTTGCTGCTGTGCATTTTACTGATCTTATAACTGTCATTGTATGGTAATGATAAAGGAAAATAATGTTTAAGGGTTACTGATTAAGTAGGTTGCTTTATCCTGGATTTGAGTGTTGTCCAAATTACCCTCATCGTCCAGGCAAGTGGGTAGTATTTTGTTACACACCTGATCAGTTTGAGTTTCCAAGAAATGTTAAGTTAACAAACAGTTTAAAAACTTCCAGCGAAAGAAAATGTAGAACCTATTTATAAAGCATTGGCTTAGCTGTTAAATTATTTTATTATGTTTACTGTAAACACAATCAAATGGCTGTTACTCATAATAATTGGCCTTGTTATGACCTTAGCTGATGGTAATACAGAACAATCCAGATCCCAGAGTAAAACCTGGCCAGAGTAAAACCTGGCAAGTTTTATTTTTCTTTTGGGTTATCAAGGGAAGTCAGTTACTCAACAGTCACCAGAACTTGCATAAGTCAGTTTTGACATAACATGATAGACGGAATCTTGCGTTAAGAAAATTGTGTAATACAGCACCATTTAAACAGAGGTCAGAATCATGTTATAGCCAACATGGGTAAGGAACGTTTACGCTATAGCTAATTCCTGTTGAAGAAACAGGTTATAGCAGAACTGACTGTAGTTTAAATAAAATAACAAGGTTAGAGGGGAGAGTGAGGAGCAGAGGACTGCTGGGAAGGTGAGTAAAATGGTTTTCAAAAAAAGACTTACCTGGGGCGTCGGGGCCTCCATTTGTTGAGAGGTGAGAGTGAGGAGTACTCTCTTTTTAAGGGAGCAGCAGAGGGAGAGGCCACACGAGGAGCAGAGCACTGCTGGGTATATATTTGGGCAGCGGCTGAATCCCAAGACACTACATGTGTAGTGTCTCCCACCAATCCTCCTCCTCAAACCAAAAAACAAAGGGACTCTCGTGTATTGTTAAGGTAAGGTGTTTTAATTTACGTTTGTGTATCGTGTGATAGATTACAAAGTTTAATATTAGTTGGTTAGTTGAATAAGACTGTAGAGAAGTACTAGAAATTATTTTACTCAAATTTATATAAATTAATTAAATAGAGATGGCTGGACAGGTGATGTGCTGTAGCTGTATGATGTGGGAGCTGGCTGATCCCATTGTGAATGGCAGCAACCACATATGCAGCAAGTGTTTGTTGCTGGAAGAACTCCAGATCAGAGTTGATGATTTGGAATCAGAGCTTCAAACAGTGTGGCACATCCGGGAGGGGGAGAGCTACCTGGATGCTTTGTTTCAGAAGGCTGTCACACCTGCTAGTTTAAGTAATTCAAACTCATGAGTGATCAGGGACAACAACGTGTGACTGTAAGTGAGGCAGGTAGGGGGATTCTGAGTTCAGGAGTGGAAGAGCCTCAGCCCTTGACCTTGTCCAAGAGGTATGAGATTTTTGCTCCCTGTGTGGATGAGGAAAAAGGATGTGAACAGGATGAGCCAGCTGACCACAGCACCACGGTGTAGAAGGCCATTCGAGACGGGGGAGCAAAAAAGACAAGGAGTTGTTCTAGGGAATTCTATAATTAGGGGGAACAGATAGTATCCTTTGCAGGCCGGATTGGGAGTCCTGCATGGTGTGTTGCCTGTCCGGTGCCAGGGTACAGGACATCTCCAACCAGCTTGAAAGGATATTGGAGTGGGAGAGACAGGATCCAATTGTCGTCCACATTGTTTGTGCCAACATAGGCAAGGCTAGGAAGGAGGACCTGTTTGGGGATTATCAAGCACTATGAGGAAATTGAAGGACAGGTCGGAGGATCATAATCTCTGATTACTGCCCAAGTCTGTGCTAATTGGCATAGGGATAAGAAAATTAGGGAATTAAACACGTGGCTAAGAGATTGGTGTGGGGAAGAGGGATTCTATTTCATGGGACATTGACATCAGGTTTGGAACTGGAGAGATCTCTATTGATGGGATGGTCTCTACCTGACCCGATCTGGAACCAGTGTTCTGGTGAAAAGGATAAAAAGGATGGTCATTAAGACTTTAAACTTGACAGTCGGGGGTGAGGTGGGGAGGGAAAGAGAATGCAACAGGGAGTATGGAGTCAGGTAGAAAGATAAGCAGCAGGTTAGCATGTGTGCAGGGTTTAAGTTCGAGGTAGACTAGGAATGAAGCAAAGGATGGATAACATAGGACATATTACTAGAGATGTTAGCATTAAAGCACTTTATCTAAATGCTCATAATATTTGTAACAAAGTAGATGAATTAACAGCACAAATCTTTGCGATTGATTATGATGTGGTAGGCACCACAGATGTGATTGCAGGGGGTTCAGGACTGGTAGTTAAACATCCAAGGATTTACAACTTATTGAAAAGACAGGTGGTGGTGGTGGGGGGCAAGGTTTCCTTGTTATTTAAGAATCAGATTAAATCTATGACACTGAATGACAGGGTCAGATGATGAGAGTCTGTGTGGGTGGAGTTGAGGAACCACAAAGGCAAAAAAAAACAATGGGAGTTAAGTACAGATCTCCCAGCAGTGGTTAGGACCAGGGATGCAAGATGTACCAGGAAATAGATAGCGCATGTCAGAAAGGCGAGGTCACGGTGATCATGGGGGACTTCAATGTGCAGGTGGACTGGCTGAATAATGTTGCTGGTGGATCCAAAGAAAGGGAATTCATGGAATGCTTACAGGATGGCTTTTTGGAACAGCTTGTGATGGAGCCCACAAAAGGAGCAGGCTATTCTGGATTTAGTGCTATGTAATGAGCCAGACTTTGTAAAAGAGCTTAAAGTAAGGGAAAGCTTAGGAGGCAGAAGTCATAATATGGTAGAATTCAGTCTGCAGTTTGAAAGAGAGAAGGCAAAATCAGATGTAATGTTAATAAATGTAATTACAGGAGCATGAGAAACTGACTAAAATCGACTGGAAGCAGAGCCTAGTGGGGAAGACAGTAGAGCAACAATGGCAAGAATTTCTGGGTGTAATTGAGGTCACAGTACAGAGGTTCATCCCAAAGAAAAGATAGATTATCCAGGGAGGGGTCAGAGAGCCATGGCTGACAAAGTCAGTCAGGAAATGTATCAAAGAAAAAAAGAAAGAAAGTGCCTATAAAAGTGACCAAGAGCACTGGGAAATCAGAAGACTGGGAAGGCTACAAAAACAAACAGAGGATAACCGAGAGAAATAAGGAAGGAGAGGATCAAATATGAAGGTAAACTAGCCAGTAATATTAGAAATGATAGTAAAAAAGTTTCTTTCAATACACAAGAAACAAACGAGAGGCAAAAGTAGAATTTGGGCTGCTCCAAATTGATACTGGAAGGCTAGTGCTGGGAGACAAGGAAATAGCTGAAGAACATAAATATTTTGTGAGAGTCTTCACAGAGTAATATCCCAACAATTAAAGGAGAGTCAGAGGGAGAGTCGAGTATGGTAGCCATTACAAAACAGAAAGTGCTAGAAAAGCTAGAAGGTGTAAAATAAAAACCCAATAAATCTCCTGGCCCAGATGGGCTACAAAGAGTTCAGAAAGAGGTGGCTGAGGAAATAGCGGAGGCGCTGACTGTGATCTTTCAAAAATCACTGGAGTCAGGGAAAGTCCCAGAAGATTTAAAAATTGCTGTTGTAACCCCCTTGTTCAAGAAAGGATCAAGACAAAAAGGTGGAAAATTATAGGTCGATTAGCCTCACCTCAGTAAAATTCTAGAATCCATTAGTAAGGAAGAGATTTCTAAATTCTTGGAAGTACAGGGTCAGGTTAGAACAAGTCAGCATGGATTTAGTAAGGGGAGGTTGTGCCTGACAAACCTGTTAGAATTCTTTGAAGAGGTCACAAGTAGGTTAGACCAGGGAAACACAGTAGATGTTATCTACATAGACTTCTAAAAGGCCTTTGATAAGGTGCCTCACGAGAGACTGCTGAGTAAGGTGAGGGCCCATAGCTCGAGGTGAGCTACTGGCATGGATTAGGGATTGGCTGTCTGATAGAAGGCAGAAATTTGGGATAAAAAGGTTCTTTTTCGGAATGACAGCTAGTGACAAGTGGAGTACTGCAGGGCTCAGTGTTGGGACCTCAGCTATTCACTTTATACATTAAATGATCTGGATGAAGGGACGGGGGCATTCTGGCAAAGTTCACCGATGATACGAAGTTAGGCAGACAGGCAGGGAGTACTGAGGTGGTGGGGAGGCTGCAGAAAGATTTAGACAGTTTAGGAGAGTGGTCCAGGAAATGGTTGATGCAATTCAATGTGAGCAAATGAGGTCTTGTGCTTTGGCAAAAAGAATACAGGCATGGACAATTTTTTTAAACAGTGAGAAAATTCATAAAGCTGAAGTACAAAGGGAGCTGGGAGTGCTAGTCCAGGATTCTTTAAAGGTTGATTGCAGGTTGAGTCCGTGATTAAGAAAGCAAATGCAGCGTTGTTATTTAACTCAAGAGGGTTGGAATATAAAAGCAGCAATGTGCTTTGAGACATTATAAAACTCTAGTTAGGCCCCATTTAGAATACGGTGTCCAACTTTGGGCCCCACACCTCAGGAAGGACATACTGGCACTGGAGTATGTCCAGCAGAGATTCACACAGACGATCCCTTGAATGGTAGGCCTAACATAATGATTGGCTGAGGATCCGAGGATTGAATTCATTAGAGTTTAGAAGGTTGAAGGGTGATCTAATAGAAACTTACAAGATAATGCATGGCTTAAAAAAAGTGGACACTGGGAAGTTGTTTCCATTAGGCAGGGAGACTAGGACCTGTGGGCACAGCCTTAAAATTAGAAGGGGTCAATATAGAATGGATATGAGGAGACATTTCTTAGTGGGTCTATAGAATTCATTGCACAAAGCACAATGGAGGCTGGGATGTTGGGTCTCTTCAAGACAGTGGTTGATAAATTCTTGATCTTGCAAGGAATTAAGGGCTATGAGAAGAGTGCAGGTAAGTGGTATTGAAATGCCCATCAGCCATGATTAAATGGCTGAGTGGACCCGATGGGCTGAATGGCCTTGCTTCCACTCCTACGTCTTGCGGTCTTATGGTTTAGAAAACAAAAATAAAAACTATATGACAAACCATAGTCTTGTGGGCAAATCACCTTTCATTCAGCTACTTATTAAGAAATCTCAGACAATCAAGTACTGAAAGAAATGATTTAAATTTTATTGAATGTAGCAACCAAAATAAGACCTCAAGTAAGCGAGTTAAACCTCAACTCAACTTGGCTATTACTCGATTAATGGTGGAACTTAGCAACGATTTCAAGTGACAGTGTCTGTTTCTAGACGTGTTCCAGGGTTTGATCCTTTTGCTAAGTTACTCTCCAGCAGAACTCCAGAGAGCATGTTCAATTCTTATACAGTCCTTCAGAGGACTGAATTTATATTTTTAAGTCCTTTCATCTAAATTACTGAAAGTCTGCAGCTTGCCTTATCAGAAATAGTCCCCGTGTTCCTGGTTACATTCTGCATTGGCTGCCTGTTTGAAGACCTGCTTTCCTGCAGTTAACTCCTTAAATTCTTCTGCAGGGCAATCATTGCCTTGTGGCTCGATAAGCTAGATGCTTTATGCAAGTGTCAAAGCAATTTTGTTCACGTAGTTTTAACTCCCTTTTAAAAAATTAACAGCTTTCTAATCAACCTCTTCAGAGATATTATTACACTCCTCTGGAGGAGGTGGGATTTGAACCTGGGTCTCCTAAGTCCAGGGCAAGGATACTACCATATGCCACAAGAGGACCTACAATTCCCTCTTTTCACAGATGTAGCTAATTCCGGTAGAAGTTTGAGCTAGTCCTGTAGCAGTTTATTCCAGACAGTTTTGCTGCTTCTTTCCATGTGTGACAGTTTGGCTTTGCTAACTCACTATTAAAAGTTCTGAAGTCTACACTATCACAATATTAGATAGAAATATTTGAGGGAGCTCATTACAAACATCAAAAAGATTCACCCACTTTATCCCATCAAAACACTCCCACATAGTAAAAACCTTTAATGCAGTCATCCTCATCGCCAGTGAAGCGTCTTGTGCACCTGGCACAGATGTAATTGGCTTTCATGCAACAAATTTCAGTGCAGTTACTGGATGCTTCTTTCACTGGCTAATGTCTGCTCCAATTACTTAACATGGATTCCTTAAATTCACCTCTTCAAGATGTCTTCTGATTCTTCTGTAGCCTTTCACTTCTAGAATTTCCTTCTCCTTGAATTCTATGCACTTCAGGACTTCTCTCTCGCCCTGACTGCTTGCAGAATGCTGATTTCCTCAGCCGAAGTGACAAGACTTCTTGTAAATGTAGTTTTGAAATGACTAAAGTTTAACTTTAAAAAGCCTGATATTCACAATTGAAAAACTAGAATGTGTTTTCCTTCTCTTTAGAACCCAAGTTCTCAAATAATAAAATTAATCTTCATAACCCTAAAATATATTTGCTTTATTTTCTAAAAAATTGTATACTAAATAGGTTGCTCTACGATTTTTAAATACTAAAGGATAATCTTAAGGTAATAGCCGCCTTCTTAGACACTTGGGATTGAAGATGACTCACTTACAGACTGAGTTGATGGAATTTTAGATGGCTGTTAAGTTTAAGATATAATCTGCAGACTCTGCAGTATCTGGCGATGCTTGTACTGTGAGGCAGTGTTTGTGGGATCAGGCAGAGGTGATGCTTGGAAGTTTGCACAATTGTAAGGTGGCACGGTGGCTCAGTGATTAGCACTGCTGCCTCACAGCACTAGGGTCGCATGTTCGATTCCAGCCTTGGGCAACTGTCTGTTGCATATTCTCCCAGTGTCTGCGTGGGTTTCGTCTGGGTACTCTGGTTTCCTCTCAGTCCAAAGATGTGCAGGTCAGGTGAATTGGCCATATTAAATTGCCTACAGTGTTAGGTGCATTAGTCTGGGTCTGGGTGGGTTACTCTTCGGCGAGTCGGTGTGGACTTGTTGGGCCGAAGGGCCTATTTCCGCACTGAAAGGAATCTAATCTAATCTCTCAGATCCCTCAACTTCATCCCTGCATGCATCTGATGAAATCCATGTTTAGTGTCTTCTAAATTCTCAATGTTGGCTAATCATAAGCCAGGGCTTCCCATGAGTTGGCTGACATTTTGGTTTCTTCAGAGACTATTTAAGAACACCTCAATTGCATCTGCTGTCCTCCTCTCTTCCAACAAGTTCAGAGTAAACAGCCACTTCAAACATTTGGCATCATGAACACCAATGGTGTGTCATGCTCCTGGTTGAGTGATTTGTGCCTCAAAGCTGGAAATGTTTGCTTGGTGTAGGATGCTGTGGTTTGAATGCCTTTATTACCACAGGACTTTATTATCTTGCAAGAGGCACTACTGCTGGCAATCCTCTTCATAGAAGTCAAAGACTTCAGGTGTGTGCAGGAGCCTGGCGATCACTGTTGTCCAGTTAACAATGGCTTTAACTTTTCTGTTTGAGATCCCAGCTCACAAAATTCTCTTCATTCAGGTGAAGGCAAAGTTGCATGCTACCATTATATCTGATTTTGCCAAGACAGGCTCCCTGCATTTTTAAAACAGCACATAGTTTTCATAATTTCACCACTGACCTTAATCAACAGGGAGAAATGTTGTGCTGTGGGAGAAGGTTGGAAGAGGACTTTAGTTTACTGCGATTAGCAAGAGGCGAAATTTTGCACATGCTTTGGAGAAAAAGTCAGTAGTAATTGCAGCTCAGTTTCTGACTGTGCACACACTCAAAAGGTCATGAGCATGCCAAAACTCAGTGACTAAGAATGAAGTGCTTTTGGATTTGTATAAAAAATGATTGAATTATATTGAACAATTACGGAAGCAAGATCATTTCTGGTACTCAGATGTTTTTGTTCACAGAAGGAGGACTTGCTTTAGATTAGTTATAACGACTGGTTTGGTTGTCCTTTCTGATATTGAAGCGCAACTCGAGCCTTATCTCCTTCAACTTCGAAGACCCGAAAATAGTTCCAGGATATACTTCAATGGTTGTTAAGGTGCAGTTTTCATGCTACATCTTGCTATAGCGAGGATCATTCTGAACATTGTTTTTAATTTACAGCGTTCTTTAGTATTAGTATTCCAGAGAAGCTAATGTTGCCCTGAACCCCTCTACTCAGCAGCAAATTTTGAGAACACTCCATCCAGAGGACATAAATGTATTTTCTGGATCTTCTAATCTATTTTCAGGTCAGGATACATGCAGATCATGGATACTCTGGGCATGAAGTTGCAGGGTGCGACATAGATCTGCATCTACTCTTAGGTGACAGAAACTATGTGAGGAGAAAGATACCATGAATGTTGATTTTGTGGAGATCGCATTAGATTTAGCCACATTTTTTCACCACAGCAAAGACTGACAACCTTCATGTAGCCTGTCACCTCCTCACCAGCATCAGCTCTTTGCTGGCTACACTGATGCAGCTATACTATATCTCAGTTCCAACAACTGTCAAATGTCACACTCCTCTCTGACATCTTTCCTGCATCTGGAGCATTGTATGAGGAAGCAACACTTCCCAATAATGTAGAGGTGAGTGGTTGACCCTTCTCATCACTCTTGCCTAGCAGCTGCCTCAGTACAGAGTCCAGTTTTCCACTATAAAGTCAATATATCTCAGTAGTTTTTCTAAACAAATGCCATTGAAAATTCCAAGTCTGCAAGTGAAGCGATAGCTTTTCAACAAGCAAATCCTATTCAGTCATGCACCTTGAGTAGATACTGGATAAAAGATTGTTTTTAAACAAATTTATGGATAAACTCACTTATTTTTCTATAACCACAGTACCATGGCATTAAATAACATGCACCAAGTCAAAACTTAATTGACTTAAGGCAAGTGGTTTCTTAAAAATCACCCTGGATTCCTAGCCCATTACATTGTATTATAGTACCACCAAAATGGAACAATTTCTTAATGATTCCAAAGCAGCAGCTTTTGAACTGTGGACTGAAACAGCTGAGACAAATTAATTGTATCTTGCGTTCTTATAGTGAATAAGAAATGTGCTTCTGCAGCTTTTACAAGTGGTGGAAGCAGCTCCTTAGCTTTAAAAACTACCTGAAAACTACCATCCGAGCAGAGTACAAGTCACATCAACTATTTACAGGGAATTCGACGTTTCGGGCAAAAGCCCTTCATCAGGCTTTTGCCCGAAACGTCGAATTTCCTGTTCCTTGGATGCTGCCTGACCTGCTGTGCTTTAACCAGCAACACATTTTCAGCTCTGATCTCCAGCATCTACAGACCTCACTTTTTACATCAACTATTTAGTCATTTGTGAAATAAATTGCAGAACAGTCTTGAAAATATTTCTCTTTGGCTACTTACTGCTGCTCTTCTTCGACGTTCTTGTGCCCTTTTCCTGGCCAATTCTCTTTCTTTGTCCAATGATTCTTGTTGTGTTTCATTCTCCTCCTGCATTTTCTGCTCAGTTAATTTCTCACTGACCTCGGCTTGAACTGTTTGACTCTCTTCTGGGATAATTTCCTTCTCTTTGTCTCTGCAACACAAGCAGAAAGTAGTTAAGCAAGCATTTGGGATACTTGACTTGATAAATAGGGTTCTTGAATACAAAAACAAAAAAGAAACACAAAACATTAGTCAGCTGAAATAATATGTAGAATTCTGTGCACTACATTTTCAGAAGGTATAAAAGATATGTAGATGATAAAGCAGTACCTTATCACAGTAATACCAGTGAATGAGGGAGTATAGTTATGTACAGATATTGGAGAAGTGAGGATCAACCTCAGAGCAAAACAGATTAAGGAATAAACTAATACAGTATTCAAAATAAAAGAGCACTCTTAATAGTTTCTCCTTATTTGTTCTATTTCATAGGTGCGTAGATCAGCAATCAGTATCAGATTTAAAACATCACAGTTCGCAAAAACACAAAAGATGGAAACTTGGAAGAAATTTCTTCTCACAGATGGTTGTCAAGATCTGGAATGCTATTATATGGAAACGTGGTGAAACACATTCAGCCCCTTAAAAATGCTTCAGTCTTCAACCTTTTTGTGGCTGAATTTTTACCTCAATGTAATCTTTCTGCACTACCCTATGGGTTAGGGAATTCCAAAGATTCACGACCTAACAGATGTTACCTAATAAATGTTACAAATAGTGTTTACAGATCTCAACTTGATCCAGAAGAAAGCCAATTTCTTGTTTAGCTTCTCATCTGTCTTTCCACTAAGGATACTATCTGTAGAATGAGCTTCAGAATCTTAGTTTTATTTGGTATCAAATCTAAAAAACTAACTTCGGACAGTAAGAGCAGCAGATACTTCAGAACACAAAGACCTTCAGGCTCTGATCTGGACAGGTCACCATTCCTTCAGAGTTGCTGGTCCTCCTTGTTGTGTAGTAATGTGAAAGTACAGACTGTAGTAGTTCAAGATGAAGCCATATAACCACATCAACCACAATAAGCTGCAAGCAATAAATTCTAGCTTAATCTTTGACAACATTAAGCTATGTTAAAAATGGCTATTCCTATGAAATCAATTCTAGATGCATCACTTCACAAGATCTCAGATCAGCAGTAATATACATTTCACACTATCAATGATGCCAAAGGCCAAGAATAATCAACAGTGATAGTTTTGACCATCTTGTTTGCCCTTCAGCTACTTTACAGCTAAGCATCGAATACACTGAGACAATTTGACAATGACATCCCATGTCTGTTGACCTATGTTATTTGCTATTTTCTCATGAGCACAAATTTTAAATTATTTCAATACCTCAATAGCTATGCCTTCTCATCGCCAATATCTATCAGCACTACTAATCACCTCTCCAAATTTTCAACTCCAGTTCTGATCAATTGTGAATTCTTACTCCTGTTTTTTGCTGAACTGTGCCTTCCAATACTCAAGCCCAATGCTGAAGTTTCTTCCCTCTTCCATGCTAGCCCTCCACCACCCTCAGATCCTCTTAACACTCTCCCTAAAACCATCATCTTTGATCAAGCCCTCAGAGATATTTTCTAAACTCCACATAATTCCTTTTATTCCTGATGAAGGGCTTTTGCCCGAAATGTCGATTTCGCTGCTCCTTGGATGCTGCCTGAACTGCTGTGCTCTTCCAGCACCACTGATCCAGAATCTGGTTCCCAGCATCTGAAGTCATTGTTTTTACCATAATTTGCAATAGGCCGAGACAGACATTTTTAAAATCAGTAAAGGATTCAAGGGTAATGGGGAAAAGATAGCAAAGGGGAGATGGAGATCATTGGATCTTCAAAATCCCATTAAAATGGTGAAGACTTAGTGGACTGAAGGCTCCTATGTCAAAGTCATACAGATGTACAGCACAGAAACAATCCCTTTGGTCCAACTCATCCATGCCGACCGGATATCCTAATCTAATCTAGATTCATTTGCCAGCATTTGGCCCATATCCCTCTAAACCATTCCTATTCATATACCCACCCAGATGCCTTTTAAATGATGTAATTGTACAAGCTTCCACCACTTCCTCTGGCAGCTCATTCCATATTTGCACCACCTTCTGCCTGAAAATGTTGCCCCTTAGGTCCCTTTTAATGTCTTCACCTCTCATCTTAAACCAATGCTCTCTAGTTCTGGACTCCCTCCACCCCAGGGAAAAGACTGTCTCTTTATCCTATGCATGTCCCTCATGATATTATAAATCTCTATAAGGTCACCCCTCAGCATCCAATGCTTTATGGAAACAGCCCCAGCCTGTACAGCCTCTCCCTATAGCTCAAATCCTCCAACCCTTGCAACATCCTTGTAAATCTTTTCTGAACTCTTTCAAGTTTCATAACATCTTTCTGATAGGAAGGAGACCAGAATTGCATGCAGTACTCCAAAAATGGCCTAACCAATGTCCTGTACAACTGCAACATGACCTCCCAACTCCTATACTCGATGTTCTGCCCAATAAAGCAAAGCAAAGCAAACGCCTTCTTCACTATCCTATCTACCTGCAACTCTACTTTCAAGGAATTATGAACCTGCACTCCAGGTCTCTGTCCAGCAAAACTCCCCAGCACCTTACCATTAAGTGTATAAGACTTGTTAACATTTGCTTTCCCAAAATGCAGCACCTCACATTTATCTAAACTAAACTCCATACCACTCCTCAGTCCATTTGCCCATCTGATCACGATCCCGTTGTACTGAGGTAACCTTCTTCACTGTGCACTGTACTTCCAATTTTGGTGTCATCTGCAAACTTACTAACTGTACCTCTTAGGTTCACATCCAAATCATTTATATAAAATGATGAAAAGTAGTGGACCCAGCACTGATCCTTATGGCACTCCACTGGTCAAGGCCTCCAGTCTGAAAAACAATCCTCCACCACACTGTCTTCTACTTTTGAGTCAATTCTGTATCCAAATGGTAAGTTCTCCCTGTATTCCAGGAGATCTAACCTTGCTAAACAGTCTCCCATGAGGAACCTTGTCAAATGCCTTAATGAATCCCATATAAATCACATTCACTGCTCTGCCTTCATCAATCCTCTTTGTTCTATGTTCTCTGTTCCTTCTTCAAAAAACTCAGTTAAGTTCGAGAGACATGACTTCCCACACACAAAGCTATGCTGACTATCCCTGATCAGTCCTTGTCTTTCTAAATGCATGTAAATCCAGCCCCTAAGGATTCCCTCCAACAACTTGCCCACCAACAG
Organism: Hemiscyllium ocellatum; assembly: GCF_020745735.1. Lineage (NCBI taxonomy): Eukaryota > Metazoa > Chordata > Chondrichthyes > Orectolobiformes > Hemiscylliidae > Hemiscyllium > Hemiscyllium ocellatum. Next base: position 97,715,063 of record NC_083409.1, read on the forward strand.
TATCAGGCTCACCCTCTATAATTCCCTGGCTTTTCCTTACCACCTTTCTTAAATAGTGGCACCATGTTAGCCAACCTCCAGTTTTGCGGGACCTCACCTGTGACCATCTATGACACAAATATCCCGGCACAAGGCCCAGCAATCGCTTCTCTGGCTTCCCAAAGTTCTAGGGTACACCCTATCAGGTCCTTGGAATTTATCCACTTATGCGTTTAAAAACATCCAGTACCACCTCCGGTGTAATATTTTTTATGAGTAATGACATTCTGATTTGGATTATAGTAGGCTTGATATTTACCTTATGGTTCGGCAGCTTCAAATATCAAGGAGCAATGAGGCAGCAAAAGTCCAGTGGTATCAACAGTGGACCGTTAATCCAAAGACACAGATAGCAGAACTTGAATTGAATAAAAATCTGGAATTAAGTGTCTAATGATGACCATGAATCTATTGTTAATTGTTGGGAAAACTTACCTGGTTCATCAAGGTCCTTTAGAGAAGGAAACTGTTGTCCTTACCCGGTCTGGCCTACATTTGACTCCAAAACCACAGCAACGTGGTTGGCTCTTAACTACCCTCAGGGCAATACATGTTGGCCTAGCCATGGATACCCTCATCCTGTGAATAAATTAAAATAAAGCCAACTAGAAAACTGGACAAACTACATGCATCTTGCAGCTCAGCATAGTCTTCTGTTCTGTCTGATTTTACAGTGTTGAGATTTGTGCTGAAACAAACCATCTTATTAGCAAGTGAAGTTGTTAGGGAGGCAATGGTCTAGTGGTATTATGGCTAGACTATTAATTCAGAAACACAGTTAATTTTCTGGGGATTTGAATTCAAATCCCACCATGGCAGATAGCGGAATTTGAATTCAATAAAGAATCTAGAATTAAGAGTCTAATGATTCATTGCTTGTTGGAAAAACTTATCTGGTTCACGAATGTCCTTTAGAAAAAAGGGAACTGCCATCCTTGCCTGGTTTGGCCTACATGTGACTCCAGACCCCAGCATTGTGGTGGACTCTTAACTGCCTTCTGGGCAATTAGGGATTGGCAATAAATGCTGCCCTAGCCAGAGATACCCACATCCCATGAGTGAATAAATAATTTTTAAAAATTAGTGAATTGTAGAATGCAATCAATGAGCACTGCAAACTCCACACAGACAGCCACCCGAGGTGACAATCCTGAATTGTTTGTCAATGCAATATGAAATTCGATGGTTGTGGCATAATAGTAATGTCACTTGATAAGTATTCCACAGTGCCTAACACACTGGGGTTCGAGTCCTGTGAAATTTTTTTAAAAATCTGGTATTTAAAAAGTTTCTCTATTGTTGATCATGTAACCACTGTCCATTGTAAATACGCAGTATCCTTTAGAGAAGGAAATCGGTCATCCTTACTTGGCCTGACCTACACACTACTCTAACACACAGTAGTGCAGTTGATTCTTAACTACCCTCTCAAATGACCTAGCCAATTCAAGGGCAATAAGGGATGGGCAATAAACATTGATCCTGTCAGCAATAATTTTTTTTAAAAGTGCAGTTGAGTAAAATACATAAGCCAACTATAAAAGCTTCTACGGGCATGCAGAAAGGAAATGCTTAGCTAAAATAAAAGATAGTATTACAGGCAACGTCAGGGGAATTTATAATGCAGATTAGAGAAATGGCAGAGAAGTTAAATATTACTGTTTCACTGAGGAAGACTCAAGAAATCTCTCAGAACTTCAAAAATAATTCCATGTGACTGTGGAGAATGAGTAGTAGCAGGAAATTAGTAAGAAAATTGTACTGGAGAAATTAATGGGGTTGAAAGTTGATAAATCCCCTGCACCTAATTCTCATCTATATGAGTGTTGAAGGAGATGACGGGAGAGAAATATGATGCAATTGAGGTTACTTTCCAAAATTATATAGATTCTGGAATGACTCCTGTGGGTTGAAAGGCAGCAAATGTCACCCACTATTCAAGAAGAGAACGAGAGAGAAAACCAGGAACCTGTTAGCCTTACAGAGGTAGGGAAGATACTAGATTCTATTGCAAAGGATGCAATAAGTGAACACTTTAATAGTATTGATCTGATTGGACATGGTCAGCATGTATTTCCAAATGAGAAATCCTGCTGGACAAGTTCAGAGTATTTTTGAAGAGGTTACTGGAAAAACAAAAGGAAAACTGATGGATAGCACATTTAGGTTTTCAGAAAGCGTTTGATAAAGTTCTCCACAGGAGGCTGGTTAGAAAAATTAAAGAATATAGGATATAAAACAATGTACTTACATGATTAATGATCAGCTGACAGACTGAAAACAGGAGTATGTATAATATAGATTGGCAGACTGATTAGTGGGGTACTTCAAGGATCAGCAATTAGGCCCCAGTTGTTCACATATATACTTCACACATATACATATATAAATAAAATCAATAATTTGGAGTTGGGAGACCAAATGTAATATTTCCAAATATGCAGATCATACAAAACTAAACATTTGTGACAGGAAGATGTAAAGCAGCTTCAGAAGAATTTGGACAGATGTAGTGAATAGACAAGAATGTGGGAGATGGAAAATAATGTGGAAAATATGAGGTCATTGACTTTGCAAGAAGAAACAGACATGCAGAGTACTTTGTAAGTGGTGAAAGATAGGTAAGTGTAGATGTAACAAAGGACCTTTGTAGTTTCACAAGCAGGTGTAGCAAGCTATTGGGAAGACTAATTGATTAGAACCCTTTGTTACAAGGGATTTTGAGTACAAGAGTAGTGAAGTTTCGCTTCCATTGTATAAAAATTTGGTTAGATCATAGTGGGAATAGTGTACACAATTTTGGTCTCCTTATCTTGAGGAAGATATTATTGCCATAGAGAAAGTGCAATGAAGGTTCCTCAGACTTGTTCCCAGGATGACAGGACTGTCCTATGAAGATAGATTGGGCGAATGGGTCCTATATTCTCAGTTTGGGTGGAACTGAGAAATAAGAAAGGGATGATCACCTTATTGGGATTGTATTATAGATCCCCCAATAGTCAGAGGGAAATTTGAGAAACAAACTTGTAAGGAGATCTCAGCTATCTGTAAGAATAATAGGATAGTTATAGCAGGGGATTTTAACTTTCCAAACATCGACTGGGACTGCCACAGTGTTAAGGGTTTAGATGGAGAGAAATTTGTTAAGTGCATACAAGACAATTTTCTGATTCAGTATATGGATGTACCTACTAGAGAAGGTGCAAAACTTGACCTACTCTTGGGAAATAAGGTAGGGCAGGTGACGGAGGTGTCAGTGGGGGAGCACTTTGGGGCCAGCGACCATAATTCTATTCATTTTAAAATAGTGATGGAAAAGGATAGACCAGATCTAAAAGTTGAAGTTCTAAATTGGGGAAAGGCCAATTTTGACAGTATTAGGCAGGAACTTTCAAAAGCTGATTGGAGGCAGATGTTCGCAAGCAAAAGGGACAGCTGGAAAATGGGAAGCCTTCAGAAATGAGATAATAAGAATCCAGAGAAAGTATATTCCTGTCAGGGTGAAAGGGAAGGCTGGTAAGGTATAGGGAATGCTTGATGATTAAAGAAATTGAGGGTTTGGTTAAGAAAAAGGAGGAAGTATATGTCAGGTATAGACAGGATAGATCGAGTGAATCCTTAGAGGAGTATAAAGGAAGTAGGAGCATACTGAAGAGGGAAATCAGGAGAGCAAAACGGGGACAGGAGATAGCTTTGGCAAATAGAATTAAGGAGAATCCAAAGGGTTTTTACAAATATATTAAGTACAAAAGGGTAACTAGGGAGAATAGGGTCCCTCAAAGATCAGCAAGGCGGCCTTTGTGCGGAGCCACAGAAAATGGGGGAGATACTAAATGAATATTTTGCATCAGTTTTTACTGCGGAAAAGGATATGGAAGATTTACACTGCAGGGAAACAGATGGTGACATCTTGCAAAATGTCTAGGTTACAGTAGAGGAAGTGCAGGATGTTTATGTATTTGGAAAGGCAAGGACTGATTTGGGATAGTCAACATGGCTTTGTGCGTGGGAAATCATGTCTCTCAAACTTGAGTTTTTTGAAGTAACAAAGAAGATTGATGAGGGCAGAACAGTAGATGTGATCTATATGGACTTCAACAAGGTTCCCCATGTGAGACTGATTAGCAAGGTTAGATCTCATGGAGTACAGGGAGAACTAGCCATTTGGATACAGAACAGGCTCACAAAGGTAGAAAGCAGAGGGTGGTGGTGGAGGGTTGTTTTTCAGACTGGAGGCCTGTGACCAGTGGAGTGCCATAAGGATCGGTGCTGGGCCCTCTACTTTTTGTCATTTTACACAAATGATTTGGATGCGAGCATAAGAGGTACAGTTAGTAAGTTTGTAGGTGACACCAAAATTGGAGGAGTAGTGGACAGCAAAGAGGGTTACCTCCGATTACAACAGGATCTGGACCAGATGGGTCAATGGGCTGAGAAGTGGCAGATGGAGGTTAATTCAGATAAATGCCAGGTGCTGCATTTTGGGAAAGCAAATCTTAGTAGGACCTATACACTTAATGTAAGGTCCTAGGGAGTGTTGCTGAACAAAAAGATACTTTGGAGTGCAGGTTCATAGCTCCTTGAAAGTGGAATCGCAGGTAGGTCGGATAGTGAAGGCGGCATTTGGTATGCTTTCCTTTATTGGTCAGAGAACAGAGTACAGAAGTTGGGAGGTCATGTTGCAGCTGTACAGGTCATTGGTTAGGCCACTGTTGGAATATTGTGTGCAAGTCTGGTCTCCTTCCTATCGGCAACATGATGTGCAAATTGAAAGGGTTCAGAAAAGATTTACAAGGATGTTGCCAGGGTTGGAGGATCTGAACTACAGGGAGAGGCTGTACAGGCTGGGTCTGTTTTACCTGGAGCGTCGGAGGTTGAGGGGTGGCCTTATAGAGGTTCACAAAATTATGAGGGGCATGGATAGGATAAATAGACAAAGTCTTTTTCCTGGGGTCGGGGAGTCCAGAACTAGAGGGCATAGGTTTATGGTGAGAGAGGAAAGATAGAAGAGAGACCCAAAAGGCAACCTTTCCACGTAGAGGATGGTACGTGTATGGAATGAGCTGCCAGAGGAAGTGGAGGAGGCTGGTACAATTGCAATATTTAAGAGGCATTTGGATGGCTATATGAATAGGAAGGGTTTGGATTGATATGGGCCGGGTGCTGGCAGGTGGGACTGGATTGGGTTGGGATATCTAGTCGGCATGGATGGGTTGGACCCAAGGGTCTGTTTCCATGCTGTACATCTCTATGACTATGAAAGTTTTGAAGAATGAGAGGTGATCACATGGAAATTTACAAAATATACAAAAAAGGGACAGGCAGGGTTGATGCAGGTATGATTCACCTGGTTGTGCAATCTAGAACTCGGACACAATTTTAAAATGAAGGAGTAGCGCTTAGGTCCATAGAACATCACAGTGCAGTACAGGCCCTTTGGCCCTCGATCTAAAGCGCATCTAACCTACACTATTCCATTATCATCCAAATGTTTATCCAATGACCATTTAAATGCCCTTAGAATTTTTTTTAGACTCAGGATTCTCTATAACAGAGAGCAGTGAACCTCATTCTTTGAGTATATTTCAGCTAGGGTTTGATAGATTTCTGATTACCAATGGCATAGAGAATTATGAGGATGGCATGGGCAAAAGGTGTTGAAGTGTTTGAACAGCCCTAATAGTGTTGAATGGGAGGGGAAGGTTGGATGGGCTGAAATGGTGAAGTCCTGCTCCCATGTTTGCAAGAAGCAAGAACATTCAGAAGATTGCTGTTGCTAGCAAAGAGAATTCTTATAGGTTCAAACCCACTCTAAGTGTAATTATTACCGTTGCTGCTCTGAAGCCATTTTCTTTTGTTCGTTCTCAGTTTGTTCAAGATGGGACATTTTCATTTCTTGCTGGGCTTTCAAAGCTTTCTCACGTTGTTCTTTCTCCATTGCTGCTTTTCTGAACAACTTGAAACTTTCACTCGAGGATTTTATTGTTGGCGGAGTTGTAATTGTCATTTTGCCCAAATTTGCCCACGAATTTGCATTCTTGACCTCAATGTCCTAGTAGCAAAGAAAAAGCAGCTTGTGACATTGTGGGTTGGTTGATGAAAGGAACCTCAACGCTAGTGACAAAGTCTTTTAGTTCAATTAATTTTCTTAATTAACATGAAAATATTGGATTTCAATTGTCACATTGCTATTTCTTCAATCAATCAATAAAAATGTCTGCACATAAGAACAACACTCTAGTGTACAATAGCACAGGGCAATGATGTAATGTGGAAGACAACATAAGAGCAAGCATGTAGACAATGGGAGAGAGAAAAAACACATAAGAAAATGCTCATGGGCAGCATGGTGGCACAGTGGTTAGCACTGCTGCCTCACAGCGCCAGAGACCTGGGTTCAATTCCTGCCACAGGCAACTGTCTGTGTGGAGTTCGCATATTCTCCCCGTGCCTGTGTGGGTTTCCTCCGGGTGTTCTGGTTTCCTCCCACAGTCCAAAAATGTGCAGGTTAGGTGACTTGGCCATGCTAAATTGCCCGTAGTGTTATGTGAAGGAGTAAATGGGTCTGGGGGGGCTGTGCTTCGGCGGGTCGGTGTGGACTTGTTGGGCTGAAGGGCCTCTTTCTACAGTGTAAACAATCTAATCTAAACTTCCTTAGTTTTTAAATGTAATACTACTTGCATTCTGTTTGGCCTGAGAATATTATAAAACATCTCATTATATTCAAAGTTTTGTCGGGTGCTTGAAGTTGGAGGTCTAACAAGTTACACATCGGTTCTTATTAGAGTTAAGAATTGATGCTTTTATTTACGAAGTCTTCTTAAAATATTTCAGACATGGAAGATGCCCATCCTGTTGAAAATAAAGCAAGTAGTGACAATAAACTAGACCCGGAATGGAAAACCTCACTTGTTCCCAATAAAGATGGGAGTAAAACAGGTGGCTTTAAATGTTTGTGATTGCCTAGGATATTAATGCAGATCTGGAAGTAGACTTGGCAACCTAATGTAAGAGTTAAGTGTTGCACCTTGAAGTTTGCTATCAAATGATTCAAATCAGCTTGTTTCATCTCACGGCTTTGGAATTCTTAAAAATGGCTTCAAGTAATCCTGCAAACTGATGTTCAAATACCTGGACATGCTACTAGAACATTAGCTTTGCAGGGCATTATGATTTTTCAACTGGTGGCAAATCAAAAGGATTTTAAAAAATTAAGTGCACTAGTGAAGCTGGTTTGTAAACAGAAAAATGTTTATTGTGCTGTACAGAGTACAAAACCCAAAGCCTATGGAAAACGGTATTTAAAAATCATGTCAGTAAGCAACCTCTTTACAGAACACAAGTCCCACAGCATTCTGTGGAAATACATAATTCTTGAAATATTCCCAGATTTTTATGTAAAGTGCTTTTGCATAAGAACACAATTTTTAACTGTACCTAGTTCATTTGTAGATTCTAAAGTATGTGGCCGACAATTGTCCACAAACTTAAAGCAACTTAACCTTCACAGAAACCCCATAACTGGAATACATCTTTCATATCACCTCAACTCTCAAATTCTTCTAGCAAAGGAACTGTTCAGGTTTTGATAGCTTCTCTGGCTAATTAATATCATTGGCATCATCTCCATGGCCTTAACCCTCTCTTTAAATGAGATTACCCAAAACAAATTTAAGAAGGAGACTAATTCGATTTGTTTCCACAGAAGTAGCAGTCCTCAACCATATGACAACTTCTGCAAAGATAATGGCTGTAGAAAGGCCAGCTCTTCCATTATTCAAAAGGTGATTAATACAAAAATCAAAGGAAAACTTGAATGATACAAATTTACTTCTATCTTTTCAGTTTGGAAAGATTGGCCACCTTTGCTTTTAAGGGGTCAATGTTCACAGACCTTAAAGCAACAATCTGACTGTCTTTGCGAAGACAAGTTTATTTTAAGACGACAAGTAGTGCGAGACATACATTACATCAAAAAATTGCTGCTTTGATGGCATAGTTAAGACTCTCTCTAGGGAAACATTTTAGTTTAACATCACAGTAAAGGTTAAAGACCAAAATAAGTTTCAAGACAAGTTCTCATTCAATCGTGCATGGACATGAAAATGGACATGAAAATGTTTCAAAATCAGTCAGTAAATTTAAATGCATGTACAAAATAAAAATAAAAATCCCACCTTCTTTGTAAGATGGCAGGCTTTAGCCTCCAAAGCTAGTTTATTGTCACCAGTTTCTTTAATTTCACCAGAAACGGAAGCCTCCACATCTGAAATATTTTTTAAAATGTTTCTGATTTTAGCGATGCTAAAATAACAAAATTACAAGGGCATAAATGTTTGAGTCAGCAATGATGCACTTATTTATGAATCCAAATAACACTACCCATAAAGACCTCAATCTATAGTGCATGAACTCCTCCTTTGGACTGTACTAATAATGAGTCACCAAGTTGGATGACAAGTTGACAAGCAGCAGCAGTGCTAACAAGAAGCAGACAGCCAGTCACACTGAAGTATTCACACAATCTAAAAATACTTAACATCCTAAATTTAAACGTGAATATAGAAAACAAATGATGGCTGAATTAACATACAAGCTTAAATAAAATGAAGGTGGACTTTTAAAAGGTGACAATGAAGAAATTAGATATCCCTAAGCATTAACTTAGCTTCTCAGGACCAGTGTACACATCTAACAGTAAATATGATATTCACATACTATTCAAATCTTTAAAACTCAATCTGCAATTTTCACTTTTAAGACTTTTACAGCATGAGCCACATAAAAATGTAAGCTCAAGGGAGTGAGGAGGAGGTATACATGTTTAAAACACTGAAATTGCTGGAGAAACTCAGGCATGGTAGCATGCTCACCTTCCACCCTACCAACCTTCGCATAACCCGTCCAACAGTAACAAGGACAGAACGCCCCTGGTGCTCACCTTCCACCCTACCAACCTTCGCATAACCCGTCCAACAGTAACAAGGACAGAACGCCCCTGGTGCTCACCTTCCACCCTACCAACCTTCGCATAAACCAAATTATCCACCGACATTTCCGCCACCTCCAAAAAGACCCCACCAGGGATATATTTCCCTCCCCACCCCTTTCCGCCTTCCGCAAAGACCGTTCCTTCCGTGACTACCTGGTCAGGTCCACGCCCCCCTACAACCCACCCTCCCATCCTGGCACCTTCCCCTGCCACAGCAGGAATTGCAAAACCTGCACTCTCACCTCCTCCCTCACCTCCATCCAAGGCCCTAAAGGAGCCTTCCACATCCATCAATATCACTTATTGTATCCGTTGTTCCCGACGCGATCTCCTCTACGTTGGGGAGACTGGACGCCTCCTAGCGGAGCGCTTTAGGGAACATCAACCACACCACTCTGTGGCCCAACATTTCAACTCCCCTCCCACTCTGCCGAGGACACGGAGGTCCTGGGTCTCCTTCACCGCTGCTCCCTCACCACCAGACGCCTGGAGAAAGAACACCTCATCTTATGCCTCGGAACACTTCAACCCCAGGGCATCAATGTGGACTTCACCAGTTTCCTCATTTCCCCTTCCCCCACCTCACCCTAGTTCCAAACGTCCAGCTCAGCACTGTCCCCATGACTTGTCCTACCTGCCTATCTTCTTTTCCACCTATCCACTCCACCCTCCTCCCTGACCCATCACCTTCATCCCCTCCCCCACTCAACTATTGTACTCCATGCTACTTTCTCCCCACCTCACCCTCCTCTAGCTTATCTCTCCACCCTTCAGGCTCTCTGCCTTTATTCCTGAAGGGCTTTTGCCCGAAACGTTGATTTTACTGCTCCTCGGATGCTGCCTGAACTGCTGTGCTCTTCCAGCACCACTAATCCAGAATCTGGTTTCCAGCAACTGCAGTCATTGTTCTCCATAGATGCGAGGTAAAAACAGAGTTAATTTTGTGATTCAAAATGTTAACTCTACTTTTAATCCACAGATCCTCCTGGATCAGGAGTTTGTCCAGCAATTTGTTTCCATTTCAAATTTCCAGCATCAACAGAACTTTTTTTTATAAAACAAAAGAAATCTTACTTCTAAGTCATTGAGTGAATTAAGCTCAGGTATTGGTTAATATTAAAGACAAATAGAATTACAGATCAATACTGGGTGGTATTTTCCTTTCTGATCCAGCAGGAAGGTTCCAAACAAAATTTCTTACAATTGGTCAAGTTTTTCTAGGATATGAAATAATATTAAAGTTGATTTAAATATTCTTTTAGTATTGCCATGCTTCACCAGGCAAAAACATCCCATTCCAAACAAAAGCTGATTCTATTCCATTCAGTGATACAATTATAGTTTTCACATACACCAAACATCTTTTGTAAAGGAAGATTGATATCTAGTGGAAACTTGGAATATTAAGATTTCAAATTTACTTCTAAATTCCCATTCCCAACTTATTTTTGCCATATAAATTCAAGCATATCTATGCTGGGGAGAAGGATAAATTGGTCAGCCATCTATACTGTTAAGATTGTTTGCCGATTAACCTGCCATATTTAGTTCTAGAACACAACAGATTATATATTTGAACTTGCACATTCAATGAACAATTATACATACGAAACACCAAAACTTACTTTGTTGCTGCATGACAGGCATTTGGTCACTGGATATTTCAAGAGGTGGCTTGGTTTGGTTAATTGCTAATTTATTAGATTCCTCTTCTGATAACTTTGGTTCCTGGAAAGGAACACTTGGTAAACTATTTTCTTTAAGATTTGTGCTGGTTTAAAAGGCATTTAAGAAAAAAAACAAATACAACATGAACTGATGTTACTTTACTTTGACATGGGTGGATGGATGAGAAAGATTCACTGGCAGACATTTAAATTTCAACAAGGGAGGTGAATGCAATGGGGACACAACTGCAGGAAGTCCTTAAAAACAAGAAAATTAAATGTTAAATCAGGTATGATCAACTTTTTTTGATATTTCAATTAATTAGTTAAAATTGAAATTAGAATTATTGACTAGAGCAGTTTCAAACATTTAAAGAAATCAATATCAAGTGAGCAGAAAGTTTTCTAAATGTCTAGTTACTTTTCTTCCCTTCATTTGCATCAGTAAGTGGCTTTCCAAGGCAAGACGAGTAAAGGCACCATTTTGCTTTTACAGCTCATCGTACTCAAGTTGGAAAAACTTCCATCCGCAACTGTGGTTAAAGAGGAGACATTTCCTCGAAGAACTCTCATCCTGGCAGTACTGTGGATGTATCTGTGCCAATTCAAGATGGCACTCACCACAACTTTCACAACAATTAAAGATGAACAACAAACCCTGATATCCCATAAAAGAATAAAAACCTACCTAAATATTAGCTGCTCTCAAACTCAGGTTTCACATATCCATTCATAATTTAAGACAAGTTAACAAATGTAGCGTGAATGGACTGCTCTGCATCAGGAATAAAATGACAGAATCTGCTAATGCAAGACTTTTTCACAACTTAGATTTTTTATTAAGCAAAATGCCACCAGCAAAAAATGTAGGAAAAAAAATTTGACTGACATCCAGCTCAGCTTGGATATGCAATCAGCTTTTACATCACAAGTGAAAAGAACTTCCAAAAGATACAACTGTTTTAAAAAAAGGAAACCTTTTAGATTGAAAAGCTATTCACAACTAAATATATGGATGGGCTGGAACATGGTTCTGCCTCTGCAATTGCTGAATTGGAGAAGATGAAATTAATGACCACTGCTATTGCATTTCAGGCTGTTGCAATATGCATTGTGACTTTTGTTTTATTCACTCATGGATTTGGGTGTCGGTGGCTGGACCAGCATTTACTGCCCTTCCCTAGTTACCCTTAAAAAGGTGCTGATCAGCTGCCTTCTTTGACCTTTACAGCCCATGTGCTGCAGGTAGACCCACTATGCCATTTGAGAGGTCGTTTTAGGATTTTGATCCATTGACACTGAAGAAACTGTTACATATTTCCAAGGCAGCTTGGTAAGGGGAACTTGTAGCAGTGGTTCTCCCAATGTATCTGCTACATTTTTAAAAAATTAGATTACTTAGTGTGGAAGCAGGCCCTTCAACCCAACAAGTCCACACTGACCCTACGAAGAGCAACCCACCCAGACCCATTCCCCTACATTTACCCCTTCACCTAACACTACGGGCAATTTAGCATGGCCAATTCACCTAACCTGCACATTTTTGGATTGTGGGAGGAAACTGGAGCACCCGGAGTGTGCCCATGCAGACATGGGGAGAATGTGCAAACTCCATTCAGAGAGTTGTCTGAGGTGGGAATTAAACCCGGGTCTCTGGCACTGTAAGGCAGCAGTGCCAACCATTGTGTCACCGTGCCGGCCACTCTTGAACTCTTGCTGCACAGATAGTGACAAAACAACACTTTTAAACATAGGCCAAGTCTTGATAGTTGTGGTGAGCTAGCCTGAAAAGTGTAAAAAGGAAAGACGAAAACACAGCTTTGACAAAAAGATGCCACTGAAATTCCAAAGCACAAGAAGCAATACAATAGAAGATACAATCCCACCTACGTGCTAAACAAAACCTGGAGTTCCAAAATCAGGGCAGTTATTCCATTACCATTCCTAAGGAGTTGCCAATAGATAAAGTATAGGCTGCAACATACAACACTGGCTCCATAACAGACATAAAATTCCACATAAGACGACATCAGAAGTCAAATGAACTTCTGACAAGCAATTACCCAGTGGAGTGGTGGTGATAATTTGGAGAATCGTACTTGAGAAAAGCTTAAGAAAAACAATTGCATCGTTAGATAATCTAATTAGTTCATTAATCCACTTTAGAGAAAAGAACTTGTGCTTTTTCCTAAATATAATCTAGACATATCATTCTTGCTTATATGATGTGGTTGACATCTAACAACGGTGAGGTGGTCTAGAAACCATTTTGTTCAACTGACAGGGACAGGTAACAACTTGATTTTAGCTCTGATGACGAGTATAGATTTGAAGCATTAGCTTGCTTTGTTTCCACGGATGCCACCTGATCCGCTGTGATCTCTAGCATTTTTAGAGTTTTCAGTAAAGATTTCAGCATCTGCAGTAATTTGTTCCTAATGTGTGTGTCCAGCACTGTTCAAGTTCCAAAAACAAACTTGTAAAATTTGTAGACTGTCTAGGTTTCTTTGAACGTTTGAACATTGCCACAACTGATTACTCAAATGAAAATTTACAGCAGGATTCTCAAAAAAAGCATACAAGAGGTATACAGGGTGGATATTAAATACTAGGAGGAACTTGGAGGAAGATTAAAGAGGCTGAAGCTTCTCAAGTTGGAAAGCAGGAGCTTAATAGGTTCAAAAATAACATTTTAAACACTGTAGGTGAAAACTGTAAACAGTGCTTTGAGAAAATTCTGGGCCAATGTTAAGTTCATGGCACAAGCTATTAATGTGATAAAGGAAAGCACGGTATTGAATGTCAAGGAAGAACTGCAATGCACCACAAGCTGCAAATTGTTACAATTTACTATGGCAGTAATCTTGTTTTAAAAAAAACACAGCATGATATCAACCTCCCATAATTGCCAAGAATTAGATTTGCACTATGAAAAATAAGGAAGTTAGAGTTGCACGTTTACTTTAACACTTTGTTAAGAGAACAGTTTACAAAGAATATCACAAATACTGTAATCAGGATGCAATTCAATAGGGGAAGTTATGAACGGAAACAAGTCAAACAGACCCTTCAGTCCAACCCGTGCTTGCCAACCAGATATCCCAACCCCACCTCATCCCACCTGCCAGCGCCCGGCCCATATCCCTCCAAACCCTTCCTGTTCATAACCATCCAAATGCCTCTTTAATGTTGCAATTGTACCAGCCTCTACCATATCCCTCTGGCAGCTCATTCCATACACTTACCACCCTCTGCGTGAAAACATTGCCCCTTGGGTCTCTCTTATATCTTTCCCCTCTCACCCTAAACCTATGCCCTCTAGTTCTGGACTCCCCAATCCCAGGGAAAAGACTTTGTCTATTTATCCTATCCATGCCCCTCATTATTTTGTAAACCTCTATAAAGGTCACCCCTCAGCCTCCGGCGCTCCAGGGAAAACAGCCCCAGCCTATTCAGCCTCTCCCTGTGGCTCAGATCCTCCAACCCTGGCAACATCCTTGTAAATCTTTTCTGAACCCTTTCAATTTGCACAACATGTTGCCGATAGGAAGGAGACCAGAATTGCACACAATATTCCAACAGCGGCCTAACCAATGTCCTGTACAGCCGCAACATGACCTCCCAACTCCTGTACTCAATACTCTGACCAATAAAGGAAAGCATACCAAATGCCTTCTTCACTATCCTATCTACCTGCGACTCCACTTTCAAGGAGCTATGAACCCGCACTCCAAGGTCTCTTTGTTCAGGAACACTCCCTAGGACCTTACCATTAAGTGTATAAATCCTGCTAAGATTTGCAAGTCCTTTAGGAAAACAAGGAAATGGTCAGTCATTTATAGCACAGAAGGAGGCTATTCGGCCCACTGACTTCATGTTGGAAACGCATTTAAATAGTACAGTAGAAAAAGAAAGGGAACAAGTATGATAAGCAGGTAGACCACTGGTTCCCCTATTCACTGAAGCCCTAGATATCCCACGAACTTTCCATTATATGGATTGCAGAAAATCAAGGAGGTGCTCACCACCAAATTCTCCTGGGAAATCAGGGATGGATGATAAATGTTGGCCTATCAACATCACCTATATCTATCCAAACAGACATCTAATTCCTGTGCGATGCTCATGTAACATTTCTATCGACAGCAATATCAGGCCATCAATATGCACTTACATAAACTTTAAGCACGAAATTAATATGTTCTCAAACAATGAGAAAAAAAACTTTAATGCTCACTACAAGTTGCTCCAATAAATTCTCCATCATTGTTTCAGACAGCAAAATGCTGGCAAGTTTCTATACTGCAAGACAGGCCACACTTCAATAAGTAATTGACTGTAGATTGCTTGGAGGTATCCAGAGCCTATGAAAAGTGTATTGTAACAAGGTTTGCATAAAGATTAGTAGCTCGGGTGCCAGTTGTTATAGTTGTGGGTATGCTCGCCAAGCTGGGAAGTTGATTTCCAGAGTTTTCGTCACTACATTTATCCTCACAACTATAAGTGTTCCGGCTTTACTACCCCCGTACCTTCACCCAACTGCCTCAACTCTCTCCCCTATCATTGGTTCCTCTGCAGCTCCAAACACCCCTAAACCCCTCAACCCTTCAGAAGTGCTGACAATTAGACACCAAGACTGTAATCATCTCTGACCTGTGACCAACATTGCTGAACAGTCCCTGGACATGACTGACCAGACCCATGACAAACCACCCCCCCCCCCCCCTCTCTGAACTGTGCTGGGACAGATTCTCAGACCTCGCACATTCCAACAGATGACTGATTGTAACAGAATCATGAGGGACAGTGTGGACTGTACCCATGACTGACGGTACCAATAATCCCCTTGACTGACTGAGGATTAGCTCCCAGCAGTTTCTGCCATACCCATTTGATTGAATAAAGGGTATTTGCTGCTCAGACAGCTGGCACATGCAGGTGTTACTTTGCCATGTCAATGTACTGTACAGCAAGATGTGCCTTCTCTACTCCCTCCAGCTGTGCTAATAAAGCCTCTTAAAGAGTAGTAACGACAGCCTTTGGCAGGTAGGTGCAAAATGAGCAAGCACTGAACACAAAGCAGCAGCCCTGAAATACAGCTTGGTCCACTCTGCGAGTTGGGCTCCATCCATCTGTGACAAGTGCCTTGCAGCACCATGGTATGCCTGCTTCTACCTTGAGAGAGCCCTGTCATTCTGTCAAGGAGATGCCATGATGGACTGGAAGGTGTTGGATACCACTGGACAAGAGGCATTTACAACTGACATCCATGCATCATGCATCCAGCAGCTGCTGCCTAGTGTGCGCAATGGGCTGTTTGGAGCCAGTGATGAGCTGGCTTGTTGTTGGCATCTCACTGCTGTGTGCTGAGAATCATGCCATGGTGCCTGCGAAAAGCTCAAATGATGGAGTGAGATGATCATCATGTCAAGATGGGCCTCAATGCACATCACCCAATTCTGCCATAGATCTTGCTTTAGCCCATATCACTGAGATGCCCCTCTACAAGATTCCATCCAATGTTTTTACTTCAGCCTACAAAGCAAGAGTGGTCATTCTCACCAAAATTACAAAACATCTTCTACCCAAATTGCAAATTCAGTACAAGGGTTTCTGAAAAATAGAATTTTTCTCATTACCAACCTCAGACATTAAATAGATTTGAAATTCAGCCCAAAAGGCCAAGTAATCAAAGGAGGTTAAAGTTTAAATAAAGCTCAAAGATCAGTGGAGTTGTGGATAATATAGAAGGCTGTCAAAGGATACAGCAGAATATAGATCAATTATAGACTTGGGTGGAGAAATGTCAGATGGAGGTTAAGCCAGGCAAGTGTGAGGTGCTGCACTTAGAGAGCAAATACAGTCATAGAGATGCACAACACGGAAAGAGATCCTTCGGTCCAACATGTCCATGCCGACCAGATATCCCCAACCTAATCTAGTGCCACCTGCCAGCACCCGGCCCATATCCCTCCAAATTAATCCTATTCATATCCCCATCCAAATGTCTTTTAAATATTGCAATTGTACCAGCCTCCACCACTTCCTCTGGCAGCTCATTCCAAACACGTACCACACTGAAAAAGTTGCCCTGTAGGTCTCTTTTATATCTTTTCCCTCTCACCCTAAATCCTATCCCTGATCCCAGGGAAAAGACTTTGTCCATTTGTCCTATCCATGCCCCTCATGATTTTGTAAACCGCTATAAGGTCACCCCTCAGCCTCCGACGCTCCAGGGAAAACAGCCCCAGTCTATTCAACCTTTCTCTGTAGCTCAACATCCTTGTAAATCTTTTTTGAACCCTTTCAAGTTTTACTACATCCTTCCAATAGGAAGGAGACTGGAATGTTAAGGAAAAAGTTAAGAAAAACCTTACAGTTAATAGTAGGATCCTGTATAGCATTGATCTAGAGGGATCTTGGGGTTCAAGTCCATAGCTCCCTCAAAAGGTAGGTGGGGTGGTGAAGGAAGCATATGGCATGCTTGCCTTTATTGGTCAGGGCATTGAATTCAAGAGTCAGGATAATATATTGTAGCTTTACATGACTTTGGTTAGGCCGCACAGAATATTGTATTCAAGTCCAGTTGCCACACAATAGGATGGATGTAGAGGTTTTGGAGAGAATGCAGAAGAGATTTACTAGGACTCTGCCTGGATTAGAGGTTATGAGCTATAAAGGAGGCTAGAAAAACTAGGGTTGCTTTCTACGGAGTGGCAGAGGGTGAGGGGAGACATGATAGAAGTCTATAAAAGTAATGAGATGCATAGATAGGGTTGACAAACATTATCCTAGAGTTGAAATGTCTAATACTAGATGGCATGTATTTTAGGTGAGGGGGGAAGCATTCAAAAGGAGCTGTGAAGGAAAGTGTTTTTTTTAAAAACACTGTGCTAGGTGGCTGTAACACATTACCAGGGGTGATGGACGAAGCAGATATGATTGGGGCATTTAATGGACTTTTTGATAAGCACATGAATATTCAAGGAATGGAGTGATGTGGACCAAGGGCAGGCAGAAGGTATTAATTTAATTTAGTGTCATATTTGGCACAACATTGTGCAGCGAAGGGCCACTCCTATGCTGATCTAGTTATTTCAAGAATGGAATAACTACCTCCCAAATCTTGGACTTCCCTTTTGGACAGCACTATGGGTCTATCTGCGCCATGGACAGCAACAGTTTAAAGACAAAACAACTCATTACCAACTTCATCAGGGCAATTAAGGAAGGATAATAAGTCAAATACCAGTGACACCTACATTCCACAAACAAATGACAAAGTTAGAAGAAGTCACACAACACCACGTTATGGCCCAACAGGTTTATTTAAAATCACAAGCTTTCAAAGCGCTACTCCGTCAGATTCAAACCTTCATCATCCCTCAAACAAAAAACATGTTGGAGAAACTCAGCATATCTAGCAGTATCTGCAGAGAGAAACAAAATTGATGTTTTGGGTCTTGCATGACTGCTTCAGAACTGAAAGGAGCTAGAAAATGGTGTTTTTTTAAAAAACACTTGACAGGGAGAGGAGATCTTTCCACTGGTGCTACCAGACTTGTTGGGTTTCTCCAGTACTTCTGTTTGTATTTAAGATTTCTACCTTCTACAAAATTTGACTTTTGTTACCACAAAAGCTAATTCTCACTAGATGCAAACAAATTGAGCAACATAATTTGCTCTGATGTTAAAGTAGAAAGTATAATCATTGCTGAAAGAGTTAATTGGTAAGGGCCTTGAATGTCATCTGAAATTGGAATAATTTACAGCTTTTATTATAATAAAGTTGCAAATTTAAAAATGCAAAGCATATCAGTTCATCCTATTAAATCTTCAAATCATACTCCATAATAGAGCTCAAACCGACTATAACAAAGCAAAGTCATTACCTTGAGGTGAAATAATGATCCGTGCTGACTCTTTTAATGACGCAAGTTGCTGAGACTTAGAAAGCTGCATCTTTGTTTGCTGATTACTGAACAAAGCAGATTGTCTATGCATCTGCTGGGAATCTGGTACCTTATAACCAGGCAATGGCTGCACTTGATGACAAGTATTCAACGTTGATTGCTGCAAAGAATATTTCATCTTGTAATTTAGATAGTTGTGCTTTTAAAAAGGAAAAGGTTAGTTGAAAAGACCAAATACAAAATTCTACACCACTGACATTAAAAATGTAAGTTACCTTTCTTTCTTCAACAGCAAGAACCTTACTTTTGCTCCATTTCTGCTTTGATGATTTTTCTGCAGAAATAAAGTTGAGAATAACACTAAACATTAAATTCATGAAAGTAAAAATACATTGGTACAACTTGTGGATGGCAATTTCTACTTTTACAAGGTAATGAAAGTCTGAAATCCCAAAAACCCATCAAATAAGTGGTAATGTATAATTCAATTTTTTAAAAATGTGTTTGGCTCCATGACAGGTTATGTAACCATGACAGCTTAAATGGTGGAGGCCAACACATCATAATGGTCAACTAGACAAGGAACTGAAATGTGTTCACCAAACTGCATCCCTGTTTCAGGAGAGGAGGTTGTTAAAAAGGATATCTTTATATAAAAAAAGAGCATGCATTTGCTAAAAGGTTTATAGAACAAAGAAAATTTACAGTCCAGAAACAGGCTCTTCGGTCCTCCAAGCCTGAGCCGATCCAAATGTACTGTCTAAACCTGTCAGTCAATCCCTAAGCATCTGTGTCCCTCTGCTCCCCACCTACTCATGCATCTGTCCAAGCGCATCTTAAATGAATCTACCTTGCCTGCCTCTGCTGGCAATGTGTTCTAGGCATCTAATATCCGTATGTGAAGTACTTTCCACATGTATCCCCCTTAAACATTTCTCCTCTCACCTTCAGCACATGACCTCTCATTATTGAATCCCTCACCCTGAGAAAAAGCTCAAGTCTATCCACCCCGTCTACACCCTTCATGATTTTGTAGACCTCAAATCAGGTCCCTTCTCAATCTCCTTTTTGCTAATGGAAACATGGGGGACATACAATGCAGAGGCAAAGGATCTATCTTCCCTTTTCCTCTGCAAGCTGCCCAAAAGTAGGTCTATAACACAATAGTACAATACATCATTGAATGCTGCAACAGAATTCACCCATTCTATGGTGGATTATTTGTCCATTGGGCAAACACTTGGAATGAAACAGCCAGAGTCCAAATTTTTCTCTACATGGACATGCATGAGTTCCTTTACACCTTTTTAAAGTACATTTCCATATTGTCTACTTCTTATTTTTTTAGGATACACAATTTTAAAAAAAATGGACAGGAAAAGTGACATGAAGACATCATAGTTAAAATACAATATTTAAGGAATACCAAATTATCATTTAACAATATGAAAGTGCTGAAAACAAAATAAAGTTGTGTGAGCTACATTCAATATTTAACACATTTTGGATAGTGAAGCATTGTTCTGGTGTACACAGACAAACTGGAATTCACAAGTCACACTTCGCCAGCTTTAATATAGATCACAAATGATAGTGGATGGTCAGAGAACTGTAGATAGATAGAATCCCTACAGTGTGGAAGGAGGCCATTCAGCCTATCTACTCCACACCAGCCATCCAAAGAGCATTCAACCCAGACCCATTCCTCCTTCTCTATCCCTGTAACCATTCATTTTTCACTGCTAATCGACCTACCCTGCACATCTTTGGACACTGTGGGTAACTGAGCATGGCCAATCCACCTAAAGTGCACATCTTTGGATTGAGGGGAGAAAACTGGACCACCTGGAGGAAACCCACATAAACAAGGGAAAACATGCAAACTCCACAAAGGAAGTCCCTTGAGGGTGGAATAAAGCCTGGGTTCTTGGCACTGTGTGGTAGCACTGCTAACCACTGAGCCACCATGCCACCCCTAGGTAGCCCTGCTTAAACTACTTCAATGTACAGCGAATATATTTATTCAATGTTACATACTTTACGGATATGAGGTCTATGTCTATAATTCAGATAGTCAGTTTCAAAACCCATTCATAAAACTTTTAGACCTAAACTGTAACATTATAGTACAGTGTACACCTTAAAATGACAAATTCTAGTTTTGTTGTTATAATAAATTTTACTTTTGCTGCAAATGTAGAGGGAGACACAGTAGCATTATAGTAAAGTCACTAACCACTCAAAATTCCTGAAACGTGCTTGAAACGTCGATTCTCCTGTTCCTTTGATGCTGCCTGGCCTGCTGCGCTTTTCCAACAACATATTTTTAAACAACTCAAGATGCCCAAGCTAATGTTGAGAGACAAGGATTCTAATCCCACCATAGAAGATGGAGTTTCAATTCAATAAAAGTCTTGAAATACAAACTGGTTTAATGGTGACTGCATAACCACTGTCGACTTTTGCAAAAGCTGATTGATTCACTAATATCCTTCAGGGAGGGAAATCTGTCTTCTTTGCCTAGCTGAGTTTATGTTTATCTCCAGTCTCTCAGCTTATTCAATAGCTTTGTCAAATGGGCTAGGCAGGCCACTCAGACACAGGAAGATTAGAGATGGGCAATAAATGCTGAGACAACCAGTGATGGTCACATCCCATAAATGGATTTTAAAATAATGACTAAAGGTTAACAGGAAAAACCATGATCTTTTCATAAAATGTACATTGTATCAAGCCACCAGCTGTAACTAGAGGCATGTACAACTACAGATAACACACATACGTGTCTCAGTGATCATACTCCCACTCAAGATTGTCGGTTCAAGTCTTATTCCTGTAGATTTATGCTAAACAACACTGACTACGAATACATCGCTCTAATCAGAGGTGATGTTTTTTGGATCAACATTACGGAGGCCATATAAAGTTGCACTATTGACAGAAGATAGAGGTCTTGTCCATTGTTTATCCTTAGTTGACACATGACTAGTAATTTAAATTACTCTTTGCGAAAGCTTGCTATGCTTAAAATGGCTACCATATTTTTAAATTAAAAATAAACATTAGTAATTTGATGTATCATTACTGTGAAGCACTTTTTATTCCTTTTTACTCACAGGATCTGGGCACCACCGTTAACACAGGATTTATTGCTCATCCCTAATTACCCTTGAATGGAGTGGTTTGTGCCATTTCAGAAGGCAGTAAGGAGTCAACCACACTAATGTGGATCTGGAACCAGCTCAAAGTGACATTACCTTCCATAAAAAGGTCATTAGTGAACCAAATAGCTTTTACAATAATTGGTATAGTTACATGGTTACCATTAGGTCAGGTTTTAACTTATTTTTTATGGAATGCAAATTCCACATGTGGGGTTTAAACAGGCATTCCAAGAATGATGGGCTGGGGATATCGGTTACAACTCCAGTGCATTATCACTGTGGTACCACCTCCACAACATAGACACTTAAAACAAATGCAGCAAATTCAAAATTTTATGTCAAGTTGATGAAAAATTTCTTATCACTGACAAGAGGCTGTAAATTATCTATTAATCCATTTATAGGGCATCATGGCTAGCACTGCTGCCTCACAGCTGCAGAGACCTGGGTTCAATTCCTTGGGCAACCATCTGTGGAGTTTGCTCATTCTCCCAGTGAATTTGTGGGCTTCCTCCAGGTGCACCAGTTTCCACCGTAGTCAAAGATGTGCAGGCTAGATGGATTGGCCAAACTAAATTGTCCAGTGTCCAGGAATGTTTTGGCTAGGTAGATTAGCTATGGGGAATGCAGGGTTACAGGGATAGGGTAGGGGTGTGGGTCTGGGTGGGACACACTTCAGAGGGTTGATGTGGACTTGATGGGCTGAATGACTCGTTTCCACATTATAGGAGATTCTACAATTCATAACTGTGGGCAGCTGCCAGCAAGGTGACAAGTCATTTCCTAAAGCCATTTTGATTGTTACTATTACCATCAGTTGAGGATCCTATCACTAATTTGAACTCAGTACAGAACATCCAGCCCTCTTCTGAACCTAAGAAAGGACATCTTTAACCTAGTCATTAGTTGAAATCAATTGTCATGCAAATGCCCCCCAAATTCAGCAATCTGTATCACAGTGAAGTTGATACATTGTAGCCTTGTAAAGAAAAGTTGAGAGGCTTCTGACCACAGGAGCTCAGAGTTACATTACAAAAATACCAATATCAAGGTACTGTAAATACCACAAACGTTATCCCTGGGAGACAAGTATCATCTTGAAGTATCGTCTTCAGTTCGTCATTTGATGGAATTTTCAGCCACAATTTAGCATTCACTTGCTCATCCATAAAATATTTTCTAACGTTATGCTGTACAGTATTTCACGCAGGTAATCAAAGATTTTGAACTGACTGAGAATTTGCTATTTGCTACTAATTAGGGGCTGCCCACAGTAACTTCCATAAATTTTCAAGGAAGTGAGAGTTAATTTAGTGCTGCAAAATTAATGTAGTCTCAATTTTACATTGTTATCTTTCACACTTCTAGTGAAGACTGCCAACATATGTTGAATGCATTTTATCTTTTTAGCCATTAAGATCCAGGTTGATTTCATTGTGGAAAGAATGTCAAATAAGAACACAGAGGTTTCTTGAGATAAGTAATGATTATACTGAGAATCATTCTCTTCCTGATCTCCTTACTTTCCAACAACTGCTTTGCTTTAATTAACTGTACTTTTCTCAAGTAACCAAAGACTGACCAAAACAAAATTCTAGTAACCGAACTTCGAGGTAGTCTGCCATACAAGATATTGTCACTTTAGGAATTCAATAGAATTATACACAAAATAACTTTAATGATCAGTTTTAATCAGTTTTGAAGAATATGGAGAATAGAACCAGAAAGTAAACATACTGACCTGACATATAGAGAAAACTGCAACTACAAACATTAAAATAAACAAAAAGCCAATCTTAGAAGACCTGAAACTTGAAATTACTAAACTTGCATACAAGGTCCAGTGTTGAAAATCCAGTCTAGACCATTCGGGTAAATGCTCCCCATCTTTGAGCTGTTAGGGATTTATATAAAACACATTGATGAAATCTTAATCCAGTTTCTAATAAGCACAAGCCTACAGTTTAAAACTACCCTGTGGATGGATAATGAGGGCAATTGGAAGAAAAATGTTAGCTTGGAGAAGGGGGTGACCTTCTGGTTTAGGACTATGGCAGAGCTGAGACAGACTTTCTCTGTATATAGCTGTGAATACCTAACCCAAATGTTTGTTAAAGACTCTGGATGCAAGAAAGAAGAAATCCATTCTCCATTAACAACCCTGAATAATGCATTTATATTTAGAAATCAACTGTGTCTGTGAGAGTTTCCTCTGGGTGTTTCTGTTTCTTCCGTCAGTCCAAAGATGCGCACGCTAAATTACACCTTACTGTTCAGGTATGTGCAGGTTGGGCGTGGTAAATGGGGGGGGGGGGGGGGGTGATGGGGTGGGGAGAGCTGGGTCTGGATTGGATGCTGTTTGGAGGGTCAGTATGGAATCAATGGGCCAAAAAGGTCTCTTTACGCACTAAGGGTTCTATTATTCTATTCAAGAGGTACATATAACTACAGTAAAACCTGACCAAGAGAGCTTCTAGACATCAACATCCCTCAAAAAAACTCTGTACAAAGATCAACACACCTAAAATCAAAGTAAATAAGTAATACAAATGTAATGCAAGGGGCATACATATCATTTATGCTTTATTTACAGCATAAATATTTGGATATTGTAGTATTTGAGGCATATAAAATTTGGCAGTTTATCAAGAATGCTGGTTGATAAGCTGCTGGTTAAAACAAACCGTTTGCTGTAATAAGAAAGATAATCGAACTGGATTGCAACATTGAGGGGAAGAGAGGAGGTAATTGTACTGTTCCAATATCTTCAGTAGATAATATTCCTCGACAGCAACAGGTTTCTGGTTGGCTGCTGTACTACTTTCTGTTTGAAAAATAAACTATGACCCATTCAACATACACGATACAAGTTAACAGATTAAAACAATATTATATAAAAAAAACACTTGCCACTACCACTCTGGAAGTTAATAGCAATGAATATAACATGGCTAAGATTTTGATGTTAAGTCATTGTCCAAATTAATTATCCTTGCGCCCATCAGATAAAAGGACGTGTCTATTGGGCATCAATTCTTTTCCCAAAAGCAGCTAAAAAGAAAAACAAATGTAGAAGTGAACAAATTAACCACTACATTGAATCTTGATTTTTATTGTCAAATGTATTTTTACTGAAAAATTACAAGATACAATGAAAAGCTTTCATTTGTTGCCACAAATTGGCATCATTTTGAATAAGGATGAACTCATCGCTGCATACCTCAACACGGTCCTGTCCACCTTAGTCCAAGAACTCCCCACTTACGTTCGGGACACCACCCATGCCCTCCACCTCCCTCATGATTTTCACTTCCCCGGTCCCCAACGCCTTATTTTCACCACGGACATCCAGTCCCTGTCCATCTCCATCCCCCATCACGAAGGACTCAAAGCCCTCCACTTCTTCCTTTCCCGCCGTACCAACCAGCACCCTTCCACTGACACCCTCCTTCAACTGACTGAACTGGTCCTCACTCTGAACAACTTCTCTTTCCAATCCTCCCACTTCCTCCAAACCAAAGGAGTAGCCATGGGCACCCGCATGGGCCCCAGCTATGCCTGCCTCTTCGTAGGATATGTGGAACAGTCCATGTTCCGCAGCTACACTGGCACCACCCCCCACCTTCTCCTCCGCTACATCGATGACTGTATCGGCGCTGCCTCGTGCTCCCACGAGGAGGTTGAACAGTTCATCCACTTTACCAACACCTTCCAGCCCGACCTCAAATTTATCTGGACCATCTCAGACTCCTCCCTCCCCTTCCTAGACCTCTCCATTTCTATCTCGGGTGATCGAATCAACACAGACATTTACTATAAACCGACCGACTCCAACAGCTACCTGGACTACACCTCCTCCCAACTGGCACCCTGTAAAAACGCCATCCCATATTCCCAATTCCTTCGTTTCCGCCGCCTCTGCTCCCAGGAGGACCAGTTCCAATACTGAACCACCCAGATGGCCTCCTTCTTCAAAGACCGCAATTTCCCCCCAGACATGATCGACGATGCTCTCCACCCCATCTCCTCCACTGCCCGCTCCTCCGCCCTTGAGCCCCGTCCCTCCAACCACCACCAGGACAGAACCCCACAGGTCCTCACCTACTACCCCATCAACCTCCACATACATCATATCATCCGTTGTCATTTCCGCCACCTCCAAACAGACCCCACCACCAGGGATATATTTCCCTCCCCTCCCCTATCATTGTTCCGCAAAGACCACTCCTTCCGTGACTCCCTCGTCAGGTCCACACCCCCCACCAACCCAACCTCCACTCCCGGCACCTTCCCCTGCAACCGCAGGAAATGCAAAACTTGCGCCCACACCTCCTCCCTTACCTCTCTCTAAGGCCCCAAGGGATCCTTCTATATCTGCCACAAATTCACCTGCACCTCCACACACGTCATTTACTGCAACCACTGCACCCGATGTGGCCTCCTCTATATTGGGGAGACAGGCTGCCTACTTGTGGAACGTTTCAGAGAACATCTCTGGGACATACGGACCAACCAACCCAACTACCCCGAGGCTCAACACTTCAACTCCCCCTCCCCCTCCACCAAGGACATGCAGATCCTTGGACTCCTCCATCACCAGACCATAGCAACATGACGGCTGGAGGAAGAGTGCCTCATCTTCCGCCTAGGATGAACTCATTTCTCCAGTTTCCTCAGGTCCCCTCCCCCTACCTTGTCTCAGTCCCAACTCTCGGATTCAGCACCATCTTCCTAAACTGCAATCTTCTTCCTGACCTCACCGCCCCACTCCCACTCTGGCCTGTCACCCTCACCTTAACCTCCTTCCACCTATCGCATTTCCAATGCCCCTCTCCCAGGTCCCTCCTCCCTACCTTTTATCCTAGCCTGCTTGGCACACTTTTCTCATTTCTGAAGGGCTCATGCCCAAAACATTGATTCTCCTGCTCCTTGGATGCTGCCTGACCTGCTGCGCTTTTCCAGCACCATTTTGTACAATTTAAGAATATGAAAAAAAAGACACAGCTTGGAGAGAGTTGCCCAGTCCTGAACCAGCTCATCACCAAGGACACCTGCAATTGCTTTGTGCTGTCTACATTGGACCCAATCAATATCGAAGTTACTGATCCTCAGATGTCACCTTTGCTTCTCGGCCAATACTCCTCCACCACTGCCTTGTTGTCACTTGCACCGGAGTCACCAACGTCAGTCATATATCTCGCCACTGGACCCACCTTATTGATGTTGTTGTGATGTCCTTCTGCCATCGCCAGCACCAGACCCAATCAACAATGAAGTCTCTGATCCTCAGGTACCATCTTTTGCTACTGGGCGTATTTCACCAATGTAGATGCAGCTACATCGCAGGTCCAATACTTGCTCTGGAAAAGTAGGTAGGGATTCAGTCTCCTCCCTGGTAAACCTGTTCAAGGTCTGGCCTTGGGCTCGCCTAAAGTTCACGCTGGGTCTACTAGAGGTCTACTCGAGGTCCGCACACCGAGGTCTTGCTGCCTCAGATGCCATCCAAGCTCAGGACGAAGGTAAGTAAAAGAAAACAAAAAAGTGGGGAAAAAAGAAAAGGGGTGGGAATGGAGGAGATTCGGCAGTGTAGCCTTACTCTGCTGCTATCCTGGACATATACACAATCTTATACTCCTAGCCATTTGTTATTATGTCCAGGATGCTTGGAACTAAGAAGTGAAGAATAATTCACAAAGGGGATAAAACGTTCCTCAACCAATAAGATTACTCTTGCCAACAACAAATCTATGCTTCAGTGAAAAATGCCTCAAGAGATCAGTTTTGGGATCAGGGGAATGACAAACATAAAATCTTCCCAATGTACTAACTGTTTTTAATCTACTTCTCCAAGTCAACTTGTAAATATAAACAATGTTCTTGTGGTCAGTTTCTCTATAGTTTAACCTTCTGCAAGATCTAGATTCAATTTAATCAAATACTGATACAAGGTTATTCAACTTAGTTAGTGGAAACCAAGTGATGTAGGCCGAAAATTAATATACAATGCACTTCACATTAAAATATTGGCCCATTTAGCATTCAGTATCCAAAATACTTGAGTCACCTAATTAAATTCTTTCTGAATTCAATACTTCGCGAAAAAAAAAGCTACTGCTGCAAATAAAACTGCATCAATGTTAAACAATTGGAGAGTAATTGTATTAACTAAGCTACCCACAGCAAGGGATCTCTCAGGGACCTGGGGTGGAAGTATAGTGATTGTAATGCGATCAGCCAGGTGGACTTCAAAGGCTTCCCTGATTGGACCAGATTAACAGCCCTAATCAGGGAGCCCTGGCTGACATACGAACAGGGTACTAGATCAGTATCAAGAACTCTCCACATGAAAACAAAGGGTCACACTGTGTCAGGATAGTGGCCTCAAGTCATTTCAGAAGGTATTGCAAGCAGTGGTCCCTTACAACTGCAGATTACGGCAGTTCACAGGCTCTCAGCCCAATAGCACTGTGGAATCTGTGGACCTCGCGTATTGGTTATGGGTATTTTAAATATTTGAAAAATCCATCTATTGTGCTTTTGGTTGCAGCTCAGCTCTGTGCTCCTGATCTTTGGGAACTCAGTGTGGAAAGGTGAAGACAGATCAGAGGACCTTCTTGTGGGTCTGCTCCTAGGGCTGGCCGGACGAGACTAACAAACAAACATGGGTCCAGGCAACAGGCCATGAGGAGTATCATCTCTGCCAACTGACTACCCCACTTCCATGGTTACATTTGCTCCCCAGGTGTCATTGGAGAGGGAACATGTCATGTTTACCAAAGCTCATGATGCCTTTAGGGAGTGGTGGGCAACATGGAGGTGATACAGTGCTTTACTTCCCCCTCCAACTTCATTTTGATTTAGCTCTCTCCTCTCCCTAACTTCACCTTCACTTTCACTTTCTAATGACATCATTGCCCTTAACAGGCTTTGCTTGTAAATGTTTCATTTCCTTGTGGTGGAAAAATTGAACAATAAAGTATATACACAAAAGAAAAGTGAAACCCTAAAAAGGGTTATGCTTATGGGCTTGAAGCTAACTTTGATGCAAAGCTTGCTTCAAGACCAGAAGCATTCATACAGCAATGTTTGTTTTATTTACTATATCAATATGCTTTGCAGGAGCAATATAAAACATGATACTGAAACATAAGAGTAAAAAAGGTCAGATGATCAAAATTCTTGCTAAGGAAACAAACTTTAAGGATTGTCTTGAAGTGAGAAAAGTGAGAAACGAGAGATAGGCAGAGATGTAGGTAAGGGGAAAAAAAAGTGAGGACTGCAGATGCTGGAAATCAGAGTCAAGAGCATGGTGCTGGAAAAGCACAGGTCAGGCAGCATCCAAGGTGCAGCAGAATCGACGTTTAGGTAAGGTACTCAGAGCTTGGGACTACCCAGAGGGAGAAGTCAGTTAAAATAAAAGTAATCCTGAAGCAGACCAAATTCAAATCCAGCAAGACCAGAACATGCCCAAGTTTAGGTTGACAAGTGGCAAGCATCAGTTGAGGTGCATAACTGTCAAACAATGAGCAGCTCCAATAAAAATATCTAACCAACATTCCTGGATGTTTAATGGCTTTGATTTTTGAGATGATGATTAGAGGCTCAAGTTGGAGGTTCAGGTTGTAAGTTTACTCACCAAGCAGGTAGATTTGTTCTTAGAAGTTTCATCACCATGCTAGGTAACATTATCAGTGAGCCTCTGGTGAAGCGCTAGTTTTCAGTCCTACTTTCTGTTTGTGTGTCTTGGTCGGTTATGGTAGGTAATATCATTTCCAGTTCTTTTTCTTAGAAGTTGATAAGTGAAATCCAAATTGAATGTGTTTATTGATGGAGTTCCAGTTTGAATTCCAGTCCTTTAGGAATTCCCATCCAATTCTCTTTTTAGCCTGTCATAGGATGGTGTCCTTCTTCATCTGTGTGTAAGGATACGAGTGATAGCTGGTCATGTCTTTTGGTAGCTAGTTGGTGTTAGTGTATCCTGGTGGCCAGTTTCCTGCCTGTCTGTCCAATGCAGTGTTTGTTGCAGTCCTTGCGATGTATTCTGTAAATGACATTTGTTTTGCTGGTTGTTAGTACAGGGTCCTTTAGGTTCATCAGTTGCTGTTTGTGTTAGTAGGTTTGTGGGCTACCATGATGCCAATGGGTCAGAGTAGTATAGTAACCATCTCTGATATAATCGATCTTCAATGTATGGTAGTGTGGCTAGAGTCTCAGGGTATGCTTTGTATTTGGGTTTGTTGTTTAAGAATTGCACCCATTGTTCTATACAGCGTATTCAAACAAACACTACATTGGACAGACAGACAGGAAACTAGCCACCAGGATACACAAACAACTAGCCACCAAAAGACATGACTAGCTATCACTAGTATCCTTACACACAAATGAAGGAGGACAAGTGAAACAGCGACATAGACGGGAATTCCTCGAGGACTGGAATTCAACCCAGAACTCCATCAACAAATACATCAATTTAGACCCCACTTACCAGCCTCTAAGAAAAAGAACTGGAAATGATATCACCAAGATACACAAATAGAAAGCGGGACTGAACGCCAGCGCTTCACCAGAGGCTCACTGATAATGTTACCTAGCATGGTGATGAAACTGCTGAGAACAAACCTACCAGCTCTGCAAGCAAATTTACAACCTGACATTTAGTGATATTACCATTACTGAATCTTCTGCTAGCAACATCCTGGAAGTTAATATTGACCAGAAATTGAACTGGGCCTGTCATACAAATACAATGGCTACAGACGCAGGCCAGAAGCTAGGAATCCACAGCAAGAAAATCCCATCCTGTCTCCCAAAAGCCTACGGCCATGGCACAACTAAGGTGTCTGATGGAAGGCTCACCCTGCAGCTGCAACAACATTCAAGAGGGTTACCACCATTCAGAACAAAGCAGTTCTCACGCACTACAGAAATTCACCAAGGCTCATTAGATAGCATCTTCTGAATTCCCATCATCAGCTAAAAAGTCAGCAGTCGATGCATGGTACACCATCACCTGCAAGGTCCTTCCAAGTCATCCACCATCCTAGCTTAGAAATGTCACTAAAATCTTGGAACCTACACCAAATAAACTGCAGTGGTGTAGCTGTCCACCACCTTCTCTCAAGCAACTAGAAATGGGCAATGAACGTTCACCCAACCAATGACACCCCATTCCACAAATGAATATAAAAACTATTAACTGAGATAGAAGCAAAGTCATATAATAGCATGAGGATGAAAATACACAGTCTTAAGGATAATGGTAATCCATGGATGGAAGGTCAGATCAGAATCAAATGACACCAAAAGTTCTGAATAGACTAGCTTAATCTTGTGGTGCTACCATGCAAAAGGATGGCATTGGTCTTTAGGAAATGGAGTTTGGTGCAGAGAAAAATAGCTTCAGTTTTCTTAGTATTTAATCGGAGAAAATGTCTGTTTAGCCATTGCCAGATATTAAATAAGCAATGTGATGGCAGCAACACAATGGGCAGCACATTAGCTCAGTAGTTAGCACTGCTGCTTCACAACACCGGGGACCCGGGCTCAATTCCAGTCTTGGGTGACTGTCTGTGTGGAGTTTGCACATTCTCCCTGTGTGGGGCTTTCCTCCCGGTGCTCCCATTTCCTCCTACAATCCAAAAATGTGCAGGTCAGGTGAATTGGCTAGTGTTAGATGCAAATTAGTCAGTGAAAAATATAGGGTAGGGAAATCAGCCTGAGTGGGTTACACTTCGGAGGGTCATTGTGGACTTATTGGGCTTCCATACTGTGGAGTGGATTGGTAAAAGATGGTAGTAAGGTAGAGATGGACATCAGCATACAATGTAAAGACTAGTGTTATGCTTTCAGACAATGTTGTCGTTGAGAAACAGAACATGGTTACTGAAAAATCCTTAAGGGAATACCAAAAGGCAGAGAAGAGGAGATACCACTGCAAATGATACACTTGCTGTAATTAGATGGAGAAGAATGGGACAGGGTGAGTGTAGTCTCACCCAGTTGAAAAACAGTGGGGTGTTATTGTAAGAGGAAGTTGACAATAACTTTGTCAAAGGTTGCAAAAGGCTGAGAAGCAGGAGGAGAAAAAGTTTATATTTTGCACAATCATGGAGAAGATCATTTATGATTTTGATGCAATCCATTTCTGTAATGTGATGGAGATCCAATTTGAGGGATTAAGCATGCAGTAATTTATACAGAAAAGTGAAATTAGTACAAAATCAAAATACCACAGATGTTCTTAATCTTGAAATTTGTTTGGATTGTTTACTATTTAACTTTCAGGGAATCACCAGTGCCAGTTAGCTTTATTAATTCATATTAATCATGAAGCTTTAGTATATTATTCAAATAATTTGGGAAAACAGGCAATTGCAAATTTGCAACAAAATTGGTAATAAATTTTCTTGATATGGTGCATCTGAAAAACATGGGAGAAATAAAGTTAAAGACAAGGAGGAAAAATATTCTAATTATTTTTCTGATGGTTTTGGTTTAAGTTTCTATAAAATCAGAAACTACAAGATATGAGTGAAGGAAGAGCAAAGAACATAGGGAGTGGCAGACAATTTTATCTACTGCAATGGAAGATAATTTAGATTTTGAAATTAAATAGCAGTTTGATTTCAAAACAATTGTACATTGTTGAGCAAACAACTGTTTATTTACTATCCAATTAAAATGTATAGTTACTTAGTTGAACATTCTATTCCTGAGATGCTGCCTGGCCTGCTGTGCTTTGACCAGCAACACATTTGCAGCTGAACATTCATTATGACAGCTCAGTATTTAATTTTTTTTGTGGCATGAGCTTTGAAGGATTATGGCAAAATAGATGAATTTCAAGTTTTGTGGATGCCTTTTTTTTCCCTTTTAAAAACATTCCCAATGAAAGGTCACAATTGAACTTTAGGTTGAAAGACCTACAAATATCATGTGACTTCAGCTAATTGCTCAGACTTGCTACACAAATCTCTTTCCTGTGATTTATGGATGCCCTGTTACGATATTGTTTTGGATATCAGTTGAGGAAGGTCAGCCCAGCTTATCTCTCTGCCTTCTGAAACATCTTTGTTTCCCCATGTTAAGTTTGATTGTTCTCCTTAAGAGCAGCTTTGCAATGCTGTTTCCGGAGAAAGCTGCATCGACAAAGACCTCAATCAAAACTGCACTCTTCTCGTGACTTGCACATCTACACAAGATGGATAACCAAATGAACAGTCAACTATTTGCCTATTCCTTCAAGAAACAAGCATCATTTGTCAAAGGTGCTCTCCCTCCACCAAAGTGAATCTCTAGACAGAAGTGGAGTTGCTTCCCTTTACTCTTTGCACGCATGCATGTGTTGCAGTTTATTAAGAGGTGTAAAATTTACATTACAAATTGTGTTGGCCAGTTTTGTCTTTGTTGAATAAATTTGACTTAAATAGAACAATAATGTTGCATTTATTAAAAGAAACCTGCTCGATGGATCTTTTTATTCCAAGTCAAATATAGGGAAAACATACCATTTCATCATTTCTGGTCAATTATATTATTCTGCATACTAAATACCACTTTCATTAAGTACATGTCACACAGAAATGGAAAAGGCTCAACTCCAAATCCAGTAACAAATTTTTGTTCACACTAAGTTGCTCAGTTAGGTTGGACTGAAATCTGCAAATTTTCCAATTTAGCAACAATAAAATTTTTGAACCCCCTTCCATCATTTGGTAACTCTTAAACATCTAACAAAGAATACCAAAAAAAAGTTAGAAAAATTTAGACAAAATAAACACATTCCAAACACTACAAAGCTTTTCATTTGGAAATACTGAGATTTCTAATCTTAACTTTGGTCCCATTGTAAAATAAATTAGAATTACAAATCTAGTTATTAGATGTGAACAAAATGACTTGGGAGTCAGCTGACTTTCACCAACTGTTTAAAAAAAGGTTATAAAGATTGAGTGGCAGACTGATTAAATCAGGGAGAAATAATCCATATTTGTAACACTAAGGATAGATACTGACTGGCAAGGGGCATCAGATTCTGTAACAAAACAAAGTATATTATGTTAGAATATACTCAACAGGTCTAGAAGAACTCGCTGCTCAGCTCACTATCTAGCAAAAACAAACACCAAAAACTGACCAGATATTTATACCTAGAAGATGCAAACACTTTTCTTCTACCCCAAATCTCCTTCCAACCTGAAAAACAGTGTAATTCCATTGAAAATACATCTTTTGTCAAATTAAATCTTACAGAAGCCAATTTAAATTCTTTCAGAGTGAGCATCTTTAAGACTCTAGTAACTATATATTTCATTCTCAGCATTGACCCTACTCTAATCAGCAAGAACTGTAAGAACCTGTATTAGTGTAGCCAAAACAGAAAATATCTTTCAACTGACAAATCCAGAAAACATGATTAACACACCTCTCAATCTACATGGAGTTTTGAAATCACAATAGTTGCAGCATTACATTTAATGTGGAAGCATTCATGGTTAACTTATTAGGAATGACAAAATCAAAACCATACACAAGATATTCAAGCGAAGTTCTACTCAACATCAATTTGAAAATAGCTGGAAAAAGCAGCATATGCTACATATACAAACAGGTCAGCCAGCAGCACCTACAAAATGAAACACCAAGTTTATATTCCACAAATAAGCCTTCATCACATGATCAATTGAAATTTGATAACCAATTTTTCTATATGACGACTAATTTCTTGTGCATTAAGAGTTTGCAGCTTTTATAAGATGTCAATTTGTCTAACTTTACTGTTTATATTATTTATAAAATCTTTCTACCTTAATTGAGTTCAACATTTTCAGGCTTCTTAAAAAAATTTTGGGAATGGCTGATGAATCAGTTGGTCTTTCCCTGCCATTGATTTTGCATTTTGTACTGGAATA
This sequence comes from Hemiscyllium ocellatum, assembly GCF_020745735.1. Lineage (NCBI taxonomy): Eukaryota > Metazoa > Chordata > Chondrichthyes > Orectolobiformes > Hemiscylliidae > Hemiscyllium > Hemiscyllium ocellatum. The sequence goes on from NC_083409.1 coordinate 97,749,752, forward strand.
TACTGCATTTCAAGCAATATAGATTATATAATCGAATGGTTACTGTTTAGCGTAAATGGACAAATCAAAATGTCAAAAGGATACTTCAGCTTCCAATACAACATTGTGCAAAATCTAACATTAATAACTAGCTCCATTTTCTATACTGCTGGAAAATAACAGATTTGAGTGAAATTGGGAGGATAGTACAGATCAATTGTACCTGGCTGTATACATTTATGTACAGAGGTTGATACCTAACCTGATTCAGTGTCATTGCTATCTGAAGAACTAGATTCACTACTGCTGCTGTCACTTTCAGAGTCTGAGGAACTGCTGCTGCTTTCACTTAATCTTGAACATTGGCCCATATCTATAGCTGGATTATTCTTCTGAGCTGTAAAAAAAAGTCAAAACATTTAATTTGAAGACAAAAAGAAAGGGCATGGTATTACAGTTTAAGCATACCAAGTACATACAGTTTTTTTGTTTTTTTCCAGCGTTCAGGTGCCCACTCACATCCTGTAATCTTTTTTCCAGCTCTTGCTTTTTCTCCAGTTGAATTTCTTCTTTAGATTTTCCTGAAGACTTTTTAGCTACATAATGCAGTATCCAAAAATGCATTAGACTCAGCATCATTCTAGATGAGAATATCTATACTGTCGAATTTCATACTTACGGAAAGTTTTTCTTTGCTTTTTTCTTAGACAAGTATTAACATGTCTTTCCAGGTCTCTCAATGTAGAGGACTTTAAAGTTTCAAAGTCAATTTCTATCTCATCTGGATTAGAGTCCTTTAAGGACGGTTCTCGTGCCTGTATTATATGAACGATGCGCCCCAATTTGTCACCAGGAAGCTTGTTTATATCAAGACTTAATCGTCTCTTTTCATCATAAGACATTGGCTTAGCATCATCTTCTGATTCACACACTGGCATATGCTGCTTAATTTTCTTTGATGTTCTGCATTATAAAATGCATTTATTTAAATAGATCCAGTCAATAAAAGATGCATTATAAACATTTCTTGCCTATGTATGGAAACTCAAAGCTGCAATGCTTGGCTGTGATGATGGAATCAGATTTTTATAAAATTGAGCACAGTTAAATATATGCTTCACAGAATCAGAATAATTACTTATTTGGTCCACAGGCCATCACTAAAACAGCCATTAAAATATAATTTGTTTATGGAGTTTTCTTGTAGAAATGTTTACAATGCTGAATGTTACAGTCTGTAATCGACAGCAATATAATTTGTAAGCAGTTGTCCGAATGGGTCACAAAGTTGCAGTTACAAGACCCATGATTAAGTACAGTAGCACCTCGACTTATGAACTTAATCCATTCTGGGACCCGGTTCGTGAACCGAATCAATTTTTCCATTGTTCAGATATAGAGTAAGAATGCTTGGACGTAGCAACGAACGCTGTTCGCAGTGCACGCGCCAAAGACGAACTGAATGAAGTCACGTGGGGCCCAAGAGCTTTTGCATTCAACAAGCGTGTAGCAAAGCAGAACAATGAAACCACGTGGTCGCTCACAGGCTTTTTGCATTCGTACCTTCGTTGGTACCTTGAATTTTGTACATACGGTGAAGCAAAATTTTACGTACAATCCTGTTCATAAATGGGGTCGTTCATATGTCGAGGCGCTACTGTATTATAATTGGGATCATTTTATTTATTTACATTGTTTCAACAATAATGGTCAACCTCCTGGTGATTATGCAAACTAGGAGCAAGAATAGGTCACTCAGCTGTCACACCTGCTGGGATGTAAGAAAATAATGGATAACTAGAATATTCTATTTTCCCATCTACCAGAAATAACACTTTACCTCCTTATCAAGAATCTGGTCTCTCGGTCACCATAAACACAAAGACTGTGTGTGTGTGCGTGTGTGTGTGTGTGTGTGTGAAGTGATCTCCAGTTCTATATTGTGCCACAAAAGGAAACATCCTTTCTAAATGCACGAGTCTGCCTTGTGCGATCTTTCCTCATCCCTCCTGAAGGGTTTATGCCCTTCTCCTGCTCCTCGGATACTACCTGACCTGCTGTGCTTTTCCAGCATCACACTCGACTCTGATCTCCAGCATCACACTCGACTCTGATCTCCAGCATCTGCAGTCCTCTCACTTTCTCCTCATAAGATAACCTGCCTAGTCCAAGGATTAGTCTAATAAAACATCTCTGAACTACTTCCAAATTTATATTCTTCCTTAAATAAAGAAATCAATACCCTGTGCAGTACTCTACATGAAGTTTCAAATGTTTCATATAACTGAAGCAGAACCTCCTTAATTTTGCATTCAACTCATTTGCAATGAAAGCATTCTGTCAGACCTGTCTTATTGTTTACTATGCCTACATGCTAACCTTTTGCAATTCATACATTAGGAAATAGAAGATGACAATTAATTGCAGAAATTCCAAAACTCAACTGGCCTTCAAGAAGTTAGGGGAGTGACAAGCAAAAGCATAGAATCAATGGTTTTGTCAATCATGATCAAGAACAGTTCACACAATATGAAATACCATTGCAGTAGAACACAAGATTTAATATTGTTCCTGTTTAAGGTTCCTTGAGCCTATTCTGCTATTCATTATGAACAAAACTGACCTGTTCCACACAACTCAATTCTCTGATAAACTGGAGTATCAATGTCTTAGCCTTTAATATAATCAACCTTTAAGTACTGACAACTCAAATCTTGAATCCAAAAATCTAAACTCTCAATTTTGAATGAAGAAATTTCAAACCATTTTACACTTTACCCTGAGACTGTGTCCCAATGCATTAGATTCTTCAGTCAGAGGTGGTAACTTCTATGTCCACTCAAGCTTCTTCAGAATTATGTAAGCTTCAATGAGATCACATCTCACTCAACTCCGACTCTATGCTTTCTTTTTTTTTAAAAATAGGCCAAATAAACTATTTCTCATACCAGGTACAAATCCAGTAAAACATGTGACAAAACAATTACCCTTGGCAAAACATCTTTGCCTCCTGAAGGTTACTGCCTTCCAACACCAACATATAGGTGGTAGATCAGCACAGTAAAACTGTTCATGACAGGTTAAAATAAAAAAGGTACTGTCTAAAAACTTAGAGGGACAATTTATTGCCAATTTTACTGGTCCTTTATGGGTTTCCAAGATTTGCCTTTACTGGTTGTAATAATGCCATGAATTCAGCAACCAGTGTTCAATTGATAACCTCTTGTTGAGGATGAGTTTTACACACTTTGGTAAGGCCCATGGCAGAACAATGGAAAATGGTCCAGCAGATTATAAAAGTTTAGTCATCAGGTATATTCAAGACTGAGATTGATAGATTTGCAGGAACTAATAACATCAGGGGATATAGGGCTAGTACAGGTAAATGGCATTAGGTAGATGATCAACCATGATCTTGAATGGCAGAGCAAGCTCAAGCAGGCTGAAGAGAGATGAGACTGGTGCTGAAAAAGCACAGCAGGTCAGGCAGCATCCGAGGAGCAGGAAGATTGACATTTCGGGCAGGAGACCTTCTTGATGAATGTCTCCTGCCCGAAACGTCGATTTTCTTGCATTTCCAGCACCACTCTAATCTTGACTCTAATCTCCAGCATTTGCCCTCCTCAGTTGCACCTCAAGAGGCTGAATAGTCTGCTCATGTTACAAACCAGGGTGAATCAGAATTCTGCACATTCTTCATGATGCAAAATAGTGATTTCAGTTTTTACAATTAATAAATCAAGTCATTAAAGACAACTTCCTTGTACTTTTTGCTCCAGTAAGCAAGGCTGTTTCAACAAACATATTAGTCAAGTACCATTGTGTACTTTTTGCATGCTATTTAAACTAAAAAAAATTCAATCAGATAAATTGATAAATTAACAGCGTCGGATGTACAGCAAGGAAACAGACCATTCAGTCCACCTTGTCCATGCCAACCAGATGTCCTAAAATTAATCTCATCCTCATTTGCCAGAACTTGGCCCATATCCTTCTAAACCCTTTCCATTCATGCACCCTTCAGATGCCTTTTAAAATGTTGTAATTGTAGCAGGTTCCAGCACTTCCTCTTGCAGCTCATTCCATAAATGCATCACCCTTTGTGTGAAAAAGTTGCCCGGGGTCTCTTTTTTAAATACATATTTTTATTGAAAAAATACAGGAAAATTTTTAAACTTTTTATAAACTTACAAAATAACACAGACAAATATAAATGCTAACATTCTATTAAATAGTCAATAAATAACCAAAACACAACAGACACAAATGAAAATAAACCACTCAACTAGGAACTAATTTAATGTACAAATAACCAAAGCATAACAGAATATCTTACATTACTCAAAAAAAGAGAGATAATACAGTAAATAAATAATGAAGTACAAGCTCAGAGTGAATTAACATCAAGATTTAATAATAAAACCCGTATTCATATGGGATTCCTCCCCTGGGAGCCCCCGGACCAGCCAGAACCACTACCACAACTAGATAAAAGCCCTTAACAATATGGCCAAAATATCTGTATCTATATAGTTCAGGATGGGCTGCCATATTTTATAGAATTATTCAGTTTCTTGGTGCACCATATTTGTGAGGAAGTCAAGGAGAATACATTCCATGATTAACCTGTGCCAATTCGAAAGTCCTGGAGGGCCCTCAGCTACCCAATTTATTAAGATATTTTTCCTTGTACAAAAGGAGAGAATGGAAAATAATTTCCTCCCATGCACACTCAAGGGGGCGCAGGTTCGAAAAGCCAAGGAGAAGAGATACAGATCTACTCCAATTTCTGCTCCCAAGATTTCTGTCAGCACATTTGCTACTCTGGTCCAGTATTTACAGATCTTATGACATCGCCATAAGCAGTGTGTGAGAATGCCCACTTCTATTTTACATTTAGGACACACTGGAGATGTCCATGCTCTAAATTTTGCCAATCGTTCCCGTGCTATATGAGTCCTATGGAGTATCTTTAGTAGGATGGCTTGTGTTCTATTACAAATGGGAGATCTTTCTGGCATTTTCCCAGATGTCGCCCCACATCTCTAAACAGATTTCCAACCCCAATTCCTGATTCTATGTTTTAAACAACTGTTCCATGTCTTTCCATACTTCTTTCTGTATGGAGTGATAAAGAGTGCTGACTGAGGGTGGACCCATTGGCCATACCACACTTTCCCTATCCGATTTAGAAGAGCTATCCAATAATGTGGTCTTCTTCTGTATATAATCTCGAATTTGGAAATATCGATAAAGGTCTCCATTAGGCAGTCCAAATTTCTGGTGCAGCTGTTCAAAAGACATCATAACCTCCCCATTGAACAGATCCCCTGAAGCAAGAAATATCCCTGGACCTCCAGGTTCTAAATGTAGGGTCTGTGCACCCCAGTTGAAAATCCCATGCTCCCACTATAGGAGTGTAAGGAGAGGTTTTTTAGTGAATTACCCTTGTCTTGCATTATCCTCCAAGTTTTAATTGTATTTAATACAATGGGTTTTATAATGGTCCATAATGACTTTCATCTTATCTAAAAATAAGAGATCAACGAGGGGACACTGCTCGAGAAGCCTCAATGTCCAGCCAGATTGATTGCGGGTCACACGAGACCCAGTCGGGTACATTGCTTAGAGAACTCAGCTGGTACTTTCTAAAGTCTGGAAAATCCAGTCCTCCCCTTGCTTGTGGGAGCTGCAGCTTCTTTCATTTAATAAACAGCCGTCTATGAAGCCAAATGAAAGAACCAAGCCAACCGTATAGTTTATGCAATGCCAGCCTCGGGAGCATTCTCACAGGGTATAAGAGACGAGACAAAATATTCCTTTTAATTAGAGCTATTCTGCCTAACCAAGATATCAGGAGATCCCTGCAGCGTTGAAGATCTTTATCCTCTCTAATAGGTGCACAAGATTGGCTTTGTACAGTTGACCAAAAACTGGGGTGATAAAAATCCCTAAATATAAAATACCATCCAGAGACCACCGAAAGGGAAAGCAAAAACCGTCCAATAAATTGGACATACTAGCGAGACCGCCCATCAGCATGGCCACCGATTTTGTTAAATTGATTTTGCAGCCTGAGAACGCACTGAATAAATTAATTTCTTGGATCAAGCAGGCACAGATATCAAAGGATTACTAAGAAAAAGAAGATCATCTGCATAAAAAGGTAATTTTATGTTTACCTGAACCAACTTTTGGACCCATTATATCAGAATCGGCCCGTATATCTTCCGCTAGTGGTCCAATTATTAGCGTAAATAATAGCAGTGAGAGGGAACATCCCTGACGACAGCCCCTACCCACACTGAAGCTATCAGAACCTAAACCATTAGTAATCACAGCCACTTTGGGGTCACTGTACAGTATTGAGACCCATTTAGCAAATAGCACTCCGACACTGAATTTTTCCAGTATGTAAGACAGATATGACCATTCAACCCAATCGAATGCTTTCTCCACATCTAAAGAGACTACTATTCCCGGTATTCTTTCCTGATGACAGACTTGAATCACATTTAAAACCCTTCTAATATTATTAGATGGTCTGCGGCCCTTGATAAACCCCATCTGATCCTCTTTTATAACGTATGGTAGAACCCTCTCCAGCCTTAATGCTAATGTTTTAGAAAGAATTTTAAAAAATCTACATTTGGCAAAGATATTGGCTTGTATGACGTGCAATCTTCTGGGGCCTTTCCTTTAAGGATGAAAGAAATATTTGCTTCTCTCAAAAGGTGGGAGGCAGCCCAGACCATATGAATAATTGTACATGTCTACAAGTGGACCAGCCAGTACCCCTTTAAACTTTGTAGAATTCAGCCTGGAATCCATCTGCGCCAGGTGCTTTACCACTCTGAAGCTGCCCGATTGCATCAAGTATTTCCTGGGTTGTCAGGGGGGCATTCAGGATCAACCCCTGTTCCTGGTTAAGTCCGGAAAGGCCAGGCTTTTAAAAAAAGGACTCCATCTTCTTAGCGCTGTCTTCACAATCCTGTGATTTATACAGATCAGAATAAAACTTTCTGAAGGCTGTATTGATCCTTTTCTGGTCATGAGTCAAAGTAATCAAAGTACCAGCACTTTCCCTAACAAATGCGACAGCTTGAGGGGCCTTTTTCCTTCTGGAAAGATAGGCTAGGTATCTACCAGGCTTATTGTCGTATTCATATTGTCTTTGTTTTGCAAATAATAGTTCCCTCTTTGCAGTTTGGGTAAGTGCGGTACTCAAGGTTGTCCTAAGAGCTGTAATTCTTTGTAATTTAGCAATGGAGGGCCTATCAATATGTGCTATCTCAGCTGCCTTCAAACGAGCCTCGTGCTGCTGTTCTCCCTTTAGTTGTGTTGCAGAGTTATGAAATAATGAGACCTCGCACATAGGCCTTAATGGTCTCCCACATCATCGACGGGTTACTGGCCATGCCTAAATTAGTTTCCAAAAAGGTTTTAAATTCTTGAGAGAAATATTTTATGAATTTATTATCCTTCATTAAGAAGGAATCTTAACGAATCTTAACGATACGCTTGTCTCATCGTCCCTAGTCTTAACTTCCATAAATACTGGAGCATGATCAGAGATTATTACATTACCTATTTTGCAGAATAATATGGAGTTCAAAAAGGTCAAGGGAACAAAAAACATCAATTCTAGTATGACACTTGTGGGTTATAGTAGAAAATAAAGTCTCTGCCCTGCAGATAAAGGCACCTCCACACATCTATTAACCCTAGCTCCTTATTCAAATCTGTCAATTGTCTGGATCTAGGAGATATACCCGCAGTACTCTTGGGTATCCTCTCTATCTCTGAGTCCATAGTACAATTAAAATCTCCTCCTATAATTGTGAGACGAGCCCCAAAAGCCATCAATTTGGAGAACGCTTCTGTTATAAATTTGAAGGGGTGTGCCAGGGGACAATAAAGATTCAAAATTCCATACTCCTCTCCATTTATAGAGCTTTGATCAGTATATACCATTCAGATTCATCTTTTATCTGATTTAAGATTTTGAAAGGAAGGTTCTTCCGAATGAGAATGACTATGCCCCTAGTTTTGGGGCTAAAAGATGAAAAGAAGGCCTGACCGAATCCTCCTTGTTGTAATTTTAAAGTGCTCTTTATCCAGTAAGTGCGTCTCCTGTAAGAGAGCTATATTAACCCTTTCTTTTTGAGGTTTGATAGTATTTTCTTCCTTTTGATTGGAGAATTACTCCCCTTGACATTCTAGGTACACCACCTAATCGAATGACTAACCATGATCGTCCAGGCAAGTCAGAGATCCCCTGGGAGGAAGAACCCCACCCAAAACACCCCAAGCACAGACCGTAGAAAATTCACACGAGTAGAAATGCTTTAATACTCCAATGCCATTAAGTTAAAAACTAATTTCTAAACAAGAAAAATATAAAACACATTTAAAAGGAGACTTTCCCCCTGTCCCCAGGGGGCATCACGACTTATCAATAAACCCACTGTATCCTCTCCCAACCAGTGGCCCGCCTTCGACCCAGACACTTGAGAGAATAAATTCACGTGTACTATTAAATGAAATTTTAACTTGAGTGCCCCACCCTCCACACCCCCACCCACACTTGAATACGTTTAGTAAAGATAATACAAACATATAAAACCATAAAGTTACAATCCCAGCCAGTAATAAAAGAACCCCACTCTGAAAAAAAATTTGAAGTAAGACAGAGCGAATGCCTCTCTCCACCCCGCCCCCCATCCCCAACACGAATCAACTAAGCCGCCAGGCCTGTAAACAATAAGAAAATCGCAGAGTAGGTAACAAATAAATAAGCCCCCCCTCCCTGCTCCCCAGAGACAATATTAAACAATAAAGGGGATGAAAAGAGAAAGAAAAGATGAACCAGGGAAAGAGGGGGCAAAATAGCATCATTAGCCATACGGTTTAATTCTTATAGTCTATTTAAGAGAGTCCAAAGATTCTTTAGCCTTCTCGGTTGATCCGAAGTTATAAACAAATCCTGTTTATAACTGAAGTGCAGCGTTGCTGGGTAACGCAAGGAATATTGGATGTTTAAGTGTCTCAGATGCTTCTTCGCCTCATCAAATGCCCTCCTTTTGTGGAGCACAGCTGGAGAAAAATCCTGGAATAGCATAATCCTAGAGCTCTTGTACACTATGGCCTGGGGAATCCTTCCCCAGGATTCAAGCAGCTTCCAGGAGCATCCATTTCTCTCTGTAGCATTGGAGCTGGAACAGGACCAGGCAGGGGTGCTGGTCCGACCCGGGCCTGCTTATAGCAACCCAGTGGGCCCCCTACTCTGCCCACACTTGACCTAATCCGGATTCCAGCTTTAATATTTCAGGGAGCCAATGCTCCAAAAAAAAAAACACAGCCAGCTGGCCTTTCTCTTCCCATTCGGGAAGGCCCAGCAATTGAATTTTTTTTGATGACCTAGATTATCGAGGTTGATGTGCTCCTCTAAGTTCCAGACTTGTGTTCGAGAGCCTGGACCCGGCCCATGGCCGATTCAGTGGCAGTCTCCGAGGTCGTGGCCTTTAGCTCTGCCCCTCCAATGCGATGTTCGTGCTATTCAATTTCTCGGTCGTGCTTTTGCAGCGCGACCAAGAGTTCCTCCCACCTGCCCCTGGATTCTTCGATGAAGGCACCGATCCTCTCCTGCAGCTTGTTAGTAAGGAGATCAGGCTCGCCTCTGCAGCTAAGTCCCCCCGAGGCGGTCGCGAATGTCTCTGCCGCTGCTGGAGGGAGTAGGGGAGGGGTCCCTGCCTGTTGCGAGTTGTGGCCATTTTTTCCTTTAGTAATTTTAAGCACAGCACCAAACTGTTCATGTTTGGTGCTAAATTACTAAATATGCTGGGTAAAAGTTATTTTAAATGTTTTAGAGGACGTGGTGGAGGCAGACACCCCACTTTGCCTGACTCAGACTTGCTAGGTTGCCGCCATCTTGAATCTCCTCCCCGAGGTCCCTTTTAAATCTCTCTCCTCCAACCCTAAACCTATGCCCTCTAGTTCTGGACTCCATCACCCCAGGGAAAAGATCTTGTGTTTACCCTATCCATGCCCCTCATGATTTTATAAACCTCCTTTAAAAAGTCACCCCCTCAACCTCCAACACTCCAGGGAAAATAGCCCCAGCCTAAATCAGTCTCTCCCTCCAAGCCCAGCAACATCCTTGTAAATCTTCTGAACCTTTTCAAGTTTCACAACAGGAGTCCTATAGGAGGGAGACCAGAATTGCACACAATATTCTAAAAATGGCCTAATCAATGTCCCTAAAAGCCACAACATGACCTCAACTCCTATACTCAATGCTCTGACTAATAAAGGAAAACATACTAAACATCTTTATGAAAAAAAACTTTTTCCTCCCCCAATTACAGGGCTTTATCAGCAGGTCAACAACCTGAAATGTTGTTGTCCCTCTTTCCATAGATGCAGCTTTGCCAGCCCTATTCAACATATTCCATTTTCAAATTTTCAACATAGTCAGTACTTGATGGTGGCAGAGTATAACACTTCAGCCAGAGCTCCTCTGCTACACTTGTTCTCTTTTCAACTTTTGACTTACCCAGAGGGAATGGAGGTGATGACTCTAGACCAGAAGCCGCCGATGAGTCACAGAAGAGAGTTGACAGAGCAGAGGCCAGCAAGGGGGGAATGCAAGCCCCGGAGAAAATTTACCTTGAAGCAGCGATGAGCTGGTACAGAGCAAACTGGAGGCTTGCAGCAGAGCGGAGCAGAACAGTTGTTGGACTGGGGCCCAGTACGATTATCTGTGAAAGCCCCTATGCGGAGGTACTGCCATGTAATGGGGTTGCAGTGAGAAAGAGAGAGACTCAGTGAAATCCTTGTATAAAAGAGGAGGGAGAACTTCAAGGCAGGCATCCTTAAGAGGATTCACAGTAAGGTTAAAATCAACAAGGTGGAGGTAGGTACTGCAGATGCTGGAGATTAAATTCAAGATTAGAGTAGTGCTGGAAAAGCATAGCAGGTCAGGCAGTATCCCGAGGAGCAGGAAAATCAATGTTTTGATTTTATAGCCCTTCATCAGGACTGTAACTTTTATCCTTTTAACTATGTCATACTTCTATGTTATACTATGAATTACTAAATTAAATGTAACTATTTTTTCTTTTTTTATCCCTCCTTTTGTATTGAAGACTTTTACTTGAGTACACCGTACCCAAGATGGCATCATAAGAGGTGACATTGTAACATTCACTGTACTCCCCTGTACTTGAGGACACGTGACAAAAGGATAGTCTATTGTTTTGCTTTTTATAACTTTGGTATATTAAGCTGACCCACTGAAGTTAATCATCCCGAGTACATTCTGCACCCTCAGTGCTTCCAAGTGATGGTCAAAACTGGAACATGGGTGGCACGTTTTAAAAATCATCATTTGCTATGGAGCATTTCACAGAAGATCCCAGAATGCAACTGATGCATTATGAATTTTTTTTCTAACTTGAAAGAAATGAAAAGCACGGGTTGCTGTTCCATTTGCCAGGTCACTTTAGCTTACCTTAATATTAAATAAAATAACAACATTTTAAAATCAAACTGCAGAAGTTGATTTTAAAAGCAAATGTTTTTACTAGATTTAAAAGAAGAACTATTGACAACAAAATAGGACAACATTCTCACTCGTACTTTACAATCTAAGCGCATCAGTGTCTTCAGGAATAGAATTTCTGCTATTTGGAAAATATGGTGACAAAAATCCACTTGTACCTTCTTTCCTCAGAGCTTTTCTTGTATTTCTTTTTCTGCAATTGCTTGGATTTAGTTTTCTTCCTTTCACAGTTTTTCTTAAATTTCTTATTTTTTCTCCTCCTTTCCTTTTTGACTTTCTTCTTTTTCTTCAGTCTAGACAGTGGAGCTCGAGTTAACGCTTTGAGCTGATCATGCACGGCTTTCAACTGTGGAAGATCATATTGAAAGTAGTCAAAATCTCCACATAGTGAGTTAATATTGCCATACTGAGTTTGATTATCTCCAAAACTAGTTGTCAGAACAAAATTGATTTGGCCTGCCTGCTCTCTGCCCCATTCTCCTGAACAGCACAATAACCTGAGATTCCTTTGTAGATTAAAATCTGTCGACTTCAGCACGGAACCCATTTTCAACTCAATATCCATTGCTCTGTTGGAGAGAATTCCAAGAACTGACAGTCCGAGAAACAAAATTCTCCTCACGGGCCTTTTAAATGGAAGCTTCCAGATTTTTGAATTCTGGATATCAGAATCTCATTTGCTGTGAACAGCCAATGGAAAATGCTACATAATACAATCTGCCAGTTTGTGTCATATAGTGAACAGACTTGCCATCACACCAGTACAGAAATTCATACTTTTTTAATGCATTCATGAGATGCCAGCTGTGCTGTTTGGGCCACATTTATTGTCCATTCTGAACTACCCTTGACAATATGTGCAGAGCTGCCTTCTTGGAACACTACACAGTCCATTTGGTGCAGGTACACCCACAATTCTGTTAGGCAGGAAGTACCATAATTTTGACCCAGTGACAGAGGAAATAGCATATATTTCCAAGTTAGGTTGGTGATTTGTTTAAAGGGGATCTTCTAGGAGGCAGAGTCTAATTTACCTGCTGGCCTTATCCTATTGGCTCTGGGGTTAGAAGTACTGTCCAATTAGCTTTGGTGAATATCTGCAGTGACTCTTGTATAAAAGGTACATACTGCTACTGAGCATCAGTGGTGGAGGTAGAGAATGCTTGTTCATGTGGTGCCAAATCAAGTGTGTTGCTTTGACCTAGATTGTATCAATCTTCTTGACTGTTGTGGTCTAATTCAGACAAGTGGGTAGTATTTCATCACATTCCTGACTATGATTTGTAGATCACAGATGTACTTTATCCTCTGCAGAGTTCTGAACTTCTAACCTGGTCTTACAGCCATAGTACTTTTTTGGTCATTGTAGTTCAGTTTTTTGACTATTGTAATCTCCAGGATGTTTCTAGTGGGGGATTCAGGGATGATAATGAAAGTCAAGTGAGTGGTACAGGATTTTTGTTTTGAAAATTCATTTGTGGGAAGTGAGAAGTGGGTATTGCTAGCTGGGTCAGCATTTATTGCCAGTCCTTTGATGCCCTTGCAGCGGTGAGCAAACTCCTACAAAGTAGGGTCTCCCTCCCTCCTCTAACCTAGATTAGATTAGATTAGACTTACAGTGTGGAAACAGGCCCTTCGGCCCAACAAGTCCACACCGACCCGCCGAAGCGCAACCCACCCATACCCCTACATTTACCCCTTACCTAACACTACGGGCAATTTAGCTTGGCCAATTCACCTGACCCGCACATCTTTGGACTGTGGGAGGAAACCGGAGCACCCGGAGGAAACCCACGCAGACACGGGGAGAACGTGCAAACTCCACACAGTCAGTCGCCTGAGTCGGGAATTGAACCCGGGTCTACAGGCGCTGTGAGGCAGCAGTGCTAACCACTGTGCCACCGTGCCGCCCAACCTAAATTAAGAGTCCACAGACTTGCTACAAAAAGAGGGTCTAAGGAAGTTTTTATTCGAAGAGTGAGGCTTCAACTCAGGAGTCTTTGACAAGGAGGTTGAATGAAGTGATTATGCCATAGTTGAAGAGGGTGAAGACACAACTGCCAAACTGGTTCAGTGCGCTACGTGCTTGATGTGGGAGGTCAACGACTCTGGTGTGTCTGGCTCGTATATGTTTGGAAACTGTGTGCACATTCAGCTATTGACCGAGCACAGGTGACCGACTGTGTGGAGTTTGCACGTTCTCCCCGTGTCTGTGTGGGTTTCTTCCGGGTGCTCCGGTTTCCTCCCTCAGTCCAAAGATGTGCAGGTCAGGTGAATTGGCCATGCTAAATTGCCCGTAGTGTTAGGTGAAGGAGTAAATGTAGGGGTATGGTGGGTCGGTGTGGGCTTGTTGGGCCAAAGGGCCTGTTTCCACACTAAGTAATCTAATCTCACAAGAAATATTGCAGCGCTGATGAAAGAACTCGGGGACCTTAGGCTCATCCAAGAGAACAAGATCTTTCTGGACAAGACCTTCAGCGAGATTATTACACCAATCATGCCAGAAGAGAGCGGACGATGAGGAAGGCAGAGAGGAGACAGGTGCAAGAGACCCCAGGAGAAGTACCTGTCAGGAACAAGTTGAAGCTTTTGGAAACAGTAGAGACTGATGACACTGCCAGTCCGCAAAGCGGCCAGGTCTGTCAATCAAAAGTTGGCGCAGAGGCAGAGTGGAAGAGTCAGACATCGCACAGAGCCATGGTAATAGGGGACTCCATCATGAGGGGAACTGACCGGGGTTTTTGTGGCAGCAGATGGGATTTAAGGATGGTGTGTTGTCTTCCTGGTGCCAGGGTGAAAGACATCACGGACAGAGTGCAGGAAATCCTCAAGGACGAGGGTGAAGAGCCAGAGGTGGTGGTACATGTCGGCAAGAAGAGGAAGCACATACTACAGCGAGACTTGAGACTAGGAAGAAGGCCGAAAAGCAGGACGTCCAAGGTGGTTATCTCTGGTTTGCTTCCAGTTCCTCGGGCTGGAGAGGCCAGAAACAGGGAGATAATGGACTTGAATGTGTGGTTGGGGAACTGGTGCAGGAAGCAAGGATTTCAGTTCTTGAATCACTGGGGTATATTTTGTGGTAAACATAAATTCTACAAGAGAGACGGTTTGCACCTTAATAGGTTAGGGACCAGCATTCTGGCAGGCAGGTTTTCTACTGCAACACCGCTACATTTAAACTAAGTAGCGGGGGGACAAACTGGATGCATAAAAAGGAAATCGAAGGGGAAGTTAGAACAAGTCAAGAAAGACAACTGTATCAATGAGGCAGAAAACTCGGAAAGGGATCATGCTGTAAGGTTGAGTGAAATAGGAGTTGATGGGAAGGGTGAAAGCAGTAACAAATTAAAAATACTGTATATGAATGCGCGAAGCATTAGAAATAAGATTGACGAGCTTGAGGCTCTTTTGGAAATTGGCAGATACGATATTGTGGGGATAACTGAGACGTGGCTTCAAGTGGACAGAGCATAGGAAATGAATATTCAAGGCTACACGTGCTATCATAAGGACAGACTGACGGGCAGAGGGGGTGGAGTGGCCTTGTTGGTAAGGGAGGATATTCAGTCCCTTGCACGGGGGGGGGGACCTAGAGTCAGGGGATGTAGAGTCAGTGTGGATAGAGCTGCGAAATATTAAGGGTAAAAAGACCCTCTTGGGAGTCATCTACAGGCCCCCAAACAGTAGTCTGGAAGTCGGATGTAAGTTGAATCAGGAGCTGAAATTGGCCTGTGGTAAAAATGTTACTACAGTTGTTATGGGGGATTTTAACATGCAGGTAGACTGGGAGAATCAGGATGGTATTGGACCTCAAGAAAGAGACTTTGTGGAGTGCCTCAGAGATGGATTCTTAGAGCAGCTGGTGCTGGAGCCGACCAGGGAGAAGGCAATTCTGGATCTGGTATTGTGCAATGAACCAAAATTGGTCAGAGACCTCGAAGTGAAGGAGCCATTGGGAAGTAGTGACCATAATACAATAAGCTTCAATCTGCAATTTGAGAGGGAGAGGGTACAGTCGGAAGTGACAGTACTTCTGTTGAATAAAGGGAACTATGGAGCTATGAGGGAGGAGCTGGCCAAAGTTCAATGGTGCAATACCTTAGCAGGGGTGACTGTGGAGGAACAATGGCAGATATTTCTGGATATAATGCAGAAGATGCAGGATCAGTTCATTCCTAAAAGGAAGAAAGATCCCAGGAGGAGGCATGGGTGGCCGTGGCTGACGAGGGAAGTTAAGAAACATAAAAAGTTAAGAGAAAAAGTATAACATAGCAAAGGTGAGTGGACAAACAGAGGACTGGGAAGCTTTTAAAGAACAACAGAGGATTACTAAGAAGGAAATACGCAGAGGAAAAATGAGGTATAAAGGTAAACTGGCCAATAATATAAAGGAGGATAGTAAAAGTTTTTTTAAGTATGTGCAAGGCAAAAAAATGGTTAGGACTAAAATTGGGCCCTTGAAGACAGAAACAAGGGAATATATTACGGGGAACAAAGAAATGGCAGAAGAATTAAATGGGTAGTTCAGATCTGTGTTCACTGGGGAAGACACAAGCAATCTCCCTGAGGTAACAGTGACTGAAGGACCTGAACTGAAGGGAATCTGTATTTGCCAGGATTTGGTGTTGGAGAGACTGTTAGGTCTGAAAGTTGATAAGTCTCCGGGGCCTGATGGTCTACATCCCGGGACACCGAAGGAGGTGGCTCGGGAAATCGTGGATGCGTTGGTACTTATTTTCAAGAATTCGATAGATTCAGGATCAGTTCCTGAGGATTGGAGAGTGGCTAATGTTATACCACTTTTTAAGAAAGGTGGGAGAGAGAAAGCAGGAAATTATAGACCAGTTAGTCTGTCCTCAGTGGTGGGAAAAATGCTGGAGTCTATTATAAAGGATGAGATTATGGCACATCTGGATAGTAGTAATAGGATAGGCCAGAGTCAGCATGGATTTATGAAGGGGAAATTGTGTTTGACTAATCTTCTGGAATTTTTTTGAGGATGTCACTCTGAAGATGGAGGAGGGAGATTCAGTAGATGTAGTGTACCTGGACTTTCAGAAAGTCTTTGATAAAGTTCCACATAGGAGGTCAGTGAGTAAACTTAGGGCGCATGGTATTGGGGGCAAAGTACTAGATTGGATTGAAAATTGGTTGGCTGATAGGAAACAAAGGGTAGTGATAAATGGCTCCATTTCAGAATAGCAGGCAGTGACCAGTGGGGTACCCCAGGGATCAGTGCTGGGACCGCAGCTTTTTACAATATATGTTAATGGTATAGAATATGGTATCAGCAATGACATTAGCAAATTTGCTGATGATACAAAGCTGGGTAGCAGGGTGAAATGTGATGAAGATGTTAGGAGATTACAGGGTGACCTGGACAGGTTAGGTGAGTGGGCAGATGCATGGCAGATGCAGTTTAATGTGGATAAATGTATGGTTATCCACTTTGGTGGCAAGAACAGGAAGGCAGACTACTACCTCAAGGGAATCAACTAAGGTAAAAGGGGCAGTACAGAGAGATCTGGGTGTTCTTGTACACCAGTCAATGAAGGCAAGCATGCAGGTACAGCAGGTAGTGAAGGCAGCAAATAGCATGCTGGCCTTCATAACAAGAGGGATTGAGTATAGAAGCAAAGAGGTGCTTCTGCAGCTGTACAGGGCCCCAGTGAGACCACACCTGGAGTACTGTGTGCAGTTCTGGTCTCCAAATTTGAGGAAAAACATTCTGGCTATTGAGGGAGTGCAGCGTAGGTTCATGAGGTCAATTCTTGGAATGGAGGGATTACCTTACACTGAAAGACTGAAGCGACTGGGCTTGTATACCCTCAAGTTTAGAAGACAGAGGGGATCTGATTGAGACATAAGATTATGAAAGGATTGGACACTCTGGCAGCAGGAAACATGTTTCCGCTGATGGGTGAGTGCCGAACCAGAGGACACAGCTTAAAAATAAGGGGTAGACCATTTAGGACAGAGATGAGGAGAAACTCCTTCACCCAGAGGGTGGTGTATGTGTGGAATGCTCTGCCCCAGAGGGCAGTGGAGGCCCAGTCTCTGGATTCATTTAAGAAAGAGTTGGATAGAGCTCTCAAAAGATAATGGAATCAAGGGTTATGGAGATAAGGTAGGAAGCGGATACTGATTAGGAATGATCAGCCATGATCATAATGAATGGCGGTGCAGTCTCGAAGGGCTGAACGGCCTATTCCTGCACCTATTGTCTATTGACAAGTGATTGTGGGTAGATTTCAATGCAGGTGTGGTGCCAGGTACGTAGGCCACATGCCCCAAAGCCTAATCATATCATACAGCATATCGTTCAACTGTTCATAACAAGATAGATATTCATTGTACACAAACAGCCCACTCTTGCAAAACTTGTAACCATGTCCAACAATATATTTTCTTTTTCCAGAATCACATCTAATGTAATAGAACAGTCCTTTGGCCCAGTATGTCCACACCAAACATGATGCCATTCTAAATAAATTCCATATACTTGTGTATGGTCCTTCTATTCCTTGCCTGCTCATGGATGAAAAAGCTCAATGTGCCTTAATGATTACCACCCAGTTGCTCTGACTTCCATAACCATGAAGTGCTTTGAGGGGCTGGTCATGCCCCACATCAACTCGAGCCTCCCAGCCTGCCTTGATTCCCTGTAATTTGCTTACTGACTTAAGTCCACAGTGGATGCCATTTTCCTAGGCATGCACTCATCCCTAGAACATCAAAGCAACAAAGACACCTATGTCAGACTCCTACTCATCAACTACTGCTCTGCCTTCAACACCGTAATCCCCTCCAGACAGATCAAAACTTCATGACCTAGGTTTCAGCTCCACCCTCTACAACAGGATCCTCGGTTTCCTGACTTAAAGACCACAATCAGTGAATACAGACAACTGCACCTCATCCACCATAACCTTCAACACTGGAGTCCCCCAAGGATACATGTGTAGTCCCCTGTGCACCCACAACTGGGTAGCCACAAATTCCAAACAAATGCCATCTACATGTTTGCTGATGATACGCTGCACTCCCTCAATAGCCAGAATGTCTTTCCTCAAACAACGAGTCAAAATATAGGAGAGAGAGTGAGTTTGGTGCTGTACTGCAATGATAACATCTCTCAATGTTTGCAAAGCAAAAGAACTAATCAATGACTTCAGGAAGAAAGGCCCCCATCTACGTCAACAGTGTGGAAGCTAAGAAGGTTGGGTGTATCACGTTCCGAAGAGTGACAATAACCAACGTGTTCTGGACTTCCCAGCAGATGTAATAATCAAGGCGGCACAACAACTCTTCTTTCTCAGGCAGCTGAGGAAATTTGGCATGTCCAGAAGGACTCTCAACTTTTACAGATGCACCTTAGAAAGCATACTATCTGGGTGCACAATATTTTAGTACAGCTACTGCTCTGCCTAAGTCCATAGGAAACTACTGAACGCAGCGTGCACTGTCCAGGAGGAGAAAGTGAGGACTACAGATGCTGGAGATCAGAGTGGAGAGTGTAGTGCAGGAAAAGCACAACAGGTCAGGCAACATCCAAAGAGCAGGTGAATCGATATTTCGGGCATAGGCCCTTCATCAGGAATGAGGCTTGTGGTCGGGGCTGACATAAATGGGAAGGTGGGGGTGGGGGTGGGGAGAGGAAGGGGGAAGACAGCTGAGAAAGCGATAGGTGGATGAAGGTGAGGGAGAAGGTGATAGGTTGGGGGAGGAGGGTGGAAGTGATGGACAGTTCTGGAGAGTGGTGGGGGAGGGGGAGAATTGAGGAAGCTGTTGAAATCCACATCCATCCCATGTGGTTGCAGGGCCCCAAGGCAGATTATGAGGTCTTCCTCCCTCCCGGTGTTAGTGGTAACAGTTTGGCGGTGGAGGTGGCCAAAGACTGCATGTCCTTGACGGAGTGGGAGGGGGAGTTGAGGTGTTCAGCCATGGGGCGGTGGAGTTGGTGGATGTAGGTGTCGCAGGGATGTTCTCTGAAACGATCCACAAGGCGGTGTCCTGTCTCCCCACTGTACAGGAGACCACACCGGGTGTAACGGATGCAGATGACGACATTGGTAGGAGGTACAGGTAAATTTCTGACGGATGTGGAAGGATCCCTTAGGGCCTTAGACAGAGGTGAGGGGAATGGTTTGGGCACAGGTTTTGCACTTCCTGCAGTGGCAGGGAAAGTTGCCAGGAGTGGAGTGTGTGGACCTGACAAGGGAGTTGCGGAGGGATCTCTCTTTTCGGAACACTGATAGGGATGGGGAGGGAAATATATTTCTGATGTTGGGTCCGTTTGGAGGTGGAGAAGGATGATGCATTGTATGCAGAGGTTGGTGGGGTGGAAGGTGAAGACCAGGGGGGTTCTCAGACTACACCAAGTCCTACCCAACCTCCTGTAAAAAAAAACACCATCCCTTATTGCCAGCTCCTCCACCTCCGCCACATCTATTCCCAGGATGACTGAATCTGCCTCAAAGTCCCAGATGGCCTCCTTCTTCCACAATCGCTACTTCCCTTCCCATGTGGCTGACAATGCCCTCCAGTATATGGCCTCCACTTCACACACCACCACCATTGAATCCTAACCCTCCCAATACAAGGAGGAACCTCCACCGTCCCGGTCCGCACCTTCCGCCCCACACGACCTCTGCATACAAAGCATCACCCTCCGCCACCTCCAAATGGACCTCAACAGAGTTATATTTCCCTCAACATTCTTATCAGTGTTCCAAAAAGATCATTCCCTCCACGACTCCCTCGTCTAGTCCACACCCCTAACCAGCCCACACCCAACTTCTGACTCCTTTCCCTGCCACTACAAGTAGTGCAAAATCTGCGCCCACACCCACTCCCCTCACCTCTGTCCAAGGCCCCAAGGGATCCTTCCACATTTGTCATAAATCTACTGTACTTCTACCAATCTTCCGGAATTTTTTGAGGATGTAACTCTGAAGATGGACAAGGGAGATCCAGTGGATGTAGTGTACCTGGACTTTCAGAAAGCCTTTGATAAAGTCCCGCATGGTATTGGGGGCAAAGTACTGACTTGGATTGAAAATTGGTTGGCTGACAGGAAACAAAGTAGGGATAAACGGCTCCCTTTTGGAATGGCAGACGGTGACCAGTGGGGTACCGCAGGGATCAGTGCTGGGACCGCAGCTTTTTACAATATACATTAATGATATAGAAGATGGTATTAATAGTAACATTAGCAAATTTGCTGATGATACAAAGCTGGGTAGCAGGGTGAAATGTGAAACATGAGAAGGATGTTAGGAGATTACACAGTGACTTGGACAGGTTAGGTGAGTGGACAGATGCAGTTTAATGTGGATAAATGTATGGTTATCCACTTTGGTGGCAAGAACAGGAAGGCAGATTACTACCTAAATGGAGTCAAGTTAGGTAAAGGGACAGTACAAAGAGATCTGGGTGTTCTTGTACACCAGTCAATGAAGGCAAACATGCAGGTACAGCAGGTAGTGAAGAAAGCTAATAGCATGCTGGCCTTCATAACAAGAGGGATTGAGTATAGAAGCAAAGAGGTTCTTCTGCAGCTGTACAGAACCCTGGTGAGACCGCACCTGGAATATTGTGTGCAGATCTGGTCTCCAAATTTGAGGAAAGACATTCTGGCTATTGAGGGAGTGCAGTGTAGGTTCACGAGGTCAGTTCCTGGAATGGTGGGACTAACTTCTGTTGAAAGACAGGAGTGACTGGGCTTGTATACCCTTGAGGTTAGGAGACTGAGAGGGGATCTGATTGAGACATAGAAGATTATTAAAGGATTGGACACTCTGGCAGCAGGAAACATGTTTCTGCTGATGGGTGAGTCCCGAACCAGAGGACACAGCTTACAAATAAGGGGTAGGCCATTTAAGACAGAGAGGAAGAGAAATTTCTTCACCCAGAGAGTGGTAGCTGTGTGGAATGCTCTGCCCCAGAAGGCAGTGCAGGCCCAGTCTCTGGATTCATTTAAGAAAGAGTTGGATAGAGGTCTCAAGGATATTGGAATCAAGGGTTATGGAGATAAGGCAGGAACAGGATACTGATTGAGGATGATCAGCCATGATCATAACGAATGGTGGTGCAGGTTAGAAGGGCAGAATGGTCTACTCCTGCACCTACTTTCTATTGTCAATGTCATCTACTGCATCTGTTGCAGCCCGATGTAGAGGAGACCACATCGGGAGACAGGACGCCTTCTTGCGGATTGTTTCAGAGAACATTTCTGGACACCCGCACCAACCCCACCATCCCCTCCCACTCCAAGGACATGCAGGCCCTGGGCTGCCTCCACCAAACAGTTACCACCCGACGCCTGGAGGAGGAATCCCTACAACACACGGGATCAATGTGGATTTCAACAGCTTCCTCATTTCTCCCCCCCCACCCCCACATTATCCCAGTCTCAAGCTTCCAACTCTGCACCGCCCTCCAGACCTGTCCATCACTCGCCCCTCTGACCTATCACCTTCTCCCTCACCTTCAACCACCTATCGCTTTCTCAGCTACCTTCCCCAAAACGCCAATACATCCCAGTTATCTCAGCCCCAACCCACATTTCTGATGAAGGGGTTATGCCCGAACCGTCGATTCTCCTGCTCCTTGGATGCTGCCTGACCTGCTGTGCTTTTCCAGCACTACAGTCTCTACGGTCTGCCCAGTCCAGACAGTCACAGAAGCCCCCCGTACATAGACTCCAATTACATTTGTTGGCACGGAAAGGCTGTAAACATCCCATCCCAGTAATAATCTCCTACAACCTCGTCAGTCAGGAAGATACAAAAGCTTGAAAACACATACACAAGTACGGCTTCTTCCTTGCCATGACTAGACTGCTAAATCGATTCTCTGACTTCAATAATTTTGATCTTGTTAATGTTGATTTTAGTTCTCACACCTGCGCAGTGTAACCTATATGCAACACACTGTCTAAATGCCCTACAATCTGTACGTCCTTGCGTTATATGATTTACCTATACTGCTCGCAAACAAAGCTTTTCATTGCATTAGGTACATGTGACTACAATAAATCAAATGCCTCTTAAGACGTTGCTAATGTATCTGCTTCTACCAAGTCCCCTAGCAGCACATTCCAAAACACTTACCCTCTTGTGTAAAGATTTAACTCATCTCACTTTAAACCTGTGTCCCCTATTTTTTCACATTTGTACCTTGGCGTACGACTACCCACACTATTCAGGCTTCTCCAATTTTAAACACTTGTATCAAGCCTCAGCCTCCCACACTCTAGTGCAAACAATCTAATTTTGTCTATCCCCTCCTTTTACAGAACATACTCCAACCAGGCAAAATCCTGGTGAACCTTTTTTGCACCCTCATCCTTCATATAGTGCTGTGACCAAAACTGCATACAATACTCCAAATCTGGCCGAACTAAGGTCAAATGCAGCTGCAATATGATATGTCAACTTTTATACTTCTGTGCCCTTACCAATGAAGGCAAGCCTGCCGTAGACCTCCTTTTATCACCTCATCCACTTATGTTGCCACTTTTAGGGAGCTACGGACTTGCTACCCAAGATGTCTCTGTATATCAATGTTCCTGCCATCTACTGTATACATTCCCCTTGCAAATGACCTCCCGAAATGCATCACCTCTCACTCATCAGGGATTAAACTCTGCCATTTCTCTGCCCTACTCTCTAACTGATCTATATCCTATTTGACAACCTTTCTCATTATCCACAAGTCCACTACTGTTTGTGTCATCTACACGTTTACTAATTAGACGATCTGCATTTTCAACTAAATCATTTATATACATTACCAACAGGTCCCAGCACTGATTCTTGAATACACCACTGGTCACAGTCCTCCAGTCAAAAAAAAACTCAACTCCCTCTGATTTTTATGACCAAGCCAATTTTGCATCCAACTTACAACTCACCATGAATCCTATTGCCTTGATCTTCTGTATCAGCCTATCATGAGAGACCTTGTCAAATGCTTCAGCTAAGCCCCTGTAGACAACATTCACTACCCCACCCATGTCAAATATCTTCTTCACGTCCTCAAAAACTCAAATTTGAGAGACAAGACCTCCCGTGCACAAAGCCATACTAATCTCTAATAAATTTGACATTTGCTCGATAATCTGAAGTTTACGAAGAATTATGCTGATAACCAATTTAGGATCATCAGTTGGACCTATGTGTAATGTGCTTGCATGAACTGGGAGCTATGTATATTAAAACCCAGGACCTTTGCCTTTGCAGACAAGAAAATATGTTCATGCACTGCATCTATTCCAACTCAACAAAACAGGTGACAACCATTTGCTGGTTCATTTCTTAGGGCAATGACCTGATCAATTACAGCCAACCTGCTTCGTTTAATATTTAAACAAAGCCTGCAACTATTTGTTGGTCATTAAAAAAAGTGCCTTCTCCATGTCATTACCCTCTACATTTAGAGTCCACTTGTCAACCAGTGAACATTTACTCATGCAGTCCAAAAATTGGTTTTCTCCTTGAACTGAGGGTTGTCCTGGTTAATGCAAGATGACTGGATGTGTCTTTTTCAGCACTACTCAAGTCATGCACTATTTGTACCCTTAAGTTTGAAGATATTTTGATCACCATTTCCCAAATGTTCTCCCACTGTTACATGCTCCATTTGTTCCATTTCATTCCCAAACAGACTTTACATCCTTCTGGAGTAGGAAACCCACAGGCAAGAAAGCTTGAGAACACATTTCAGGAACCATTCCCTCTCTTTGCCCTGTGCATTGCCATTTCCTATTTTGTGGTAAGAAAGTTGTTCCTTTTAAGGCAATCCGCACCATTTCTCCCAGTAAGCAGATTGTGAGAGGTGTTTTTGTACAGTCAAAGAAGTCTGTTCTTTAGAATGAAGTGGCAGAATAAACAAGAGGCTGCAATGAAGAAACTGAAAAAAAATGGTAACCAAATATATGGATTAACCTTGACCAAAAAATACAAAACAGAACTGGTGAAGTTTATAGAATCCATATATGTTTCTAATGGTGGAGTGTGGATATAGATTTGAAAAGTCAAACATTAATGGTCACAGATACAAATCCTAGCGGCAGAGAGGCTGGGGCTTCAACCGAGAATATGCTACAGTAACTCACTAGTGACAGCCTCTGCTTTTGGATAAAAGTCAAAACACGCCTCAACAGCTAAGTAAATGAAACCACAGAGAAAAAGAAATGTTCTCAACTCAAGACGTGAATAATCAGGAACCAATCTTGGAATAACATGCCCCAAGAAAATGAAGTACCAACAGGCAAACATAGTTTTACAATCATATGAACGCCCAGTTACTGTACACTTGACAATCAAGAGTGACAGAGTGAGAGATTAGTGGTACTATGACAATAATTTAAGTGAAATTGTATTTAAAAAATAAAGATTCTTTTCTTTTTAGAAATTCTTTTTCAACCTGATCTTGAAGCTGAGCAAGGCGATCCTTCTGTTCTTTCATTAAGCTGTCGGAGCTACTTTCAGCAGAGTAACTGTCACTATCTTCACTTGATGATTCAGTAAAATGAGTTGTGGATTGTGCCGATGGTGGAGCTTTAACAGGCTCAGATATTTGTGCATATTGCATCTCAAAAACATCCTGTTTTAAAAAAAAGTGGATACAGATTAACTGGACAATAGTATAAAAGGGTTTCTTCCAAAAGGATTGTTTTTCTCGGTAAGTTTATGATTACATGTTACCGAAGAAGAAAGGTGACAGTTTAGATTAAATATAGCATGAAAGTTTACTCCCAATCCTCCCTCACGCTGCTGCACTAAATTACTTGCCTTCAACTCAATAGACTAGTGCATAGAAATAAATGTGTTGGGGTAACAAAATCATTTAAGAATCCGCAAATGCCATTCCAAACATCAATGAAAAATTCATTTTTTTGTTAAAGCTCAGATGTGCCTAATAATTCAAGCTAGTGTAACAACTTTAAGTATAGGAAGATGTTAGGATTTATAAAATCAAAAACATTTCTCTTGACATTGACATTGAAATTTTATTGTAATCAGTGGATCTCCCTTTGTATTACATCCACTCAACCTAACCCAGCATTAAGATTACTTGTGTGGGGTGGGAGATGGAGGATCCAAAAAGGCGTGCAAAATTAAGATTGCTCCATGGTAATATTCAATTTACAGAATCTAAAGACTCAAAATTGTTCTATTTGCTAATTGTCAATCTCCTACAAACAGTGTCACCTACAGGCATGAATGATCTTGCAGGCAATAGTTTTACAATGCAGGAGATAAGATTTTGCAAAGCATTTTTCTAGGTAATTCAGAAAAACATTAAACTATTGATTATAAAAGGTTTATCATGACCATGGATCACAACCCCAGATTCAACTACAAATTCAGCTTTTTATTACAATTGGTTTTTTTTAAAAAATGTGGATATACAGCCAAAATATGACTGAAAATGTAAATAGAGTAATTTAGTTCAATGACTGACTGGAAGGCCTGTATTGACTATCCCAGCCTCAAGACAGACCATGGAATGTTATGCCTGATGGGCGTCAAGTGAATTTCAATAAAAATGAATATGGTTGTAACACTATTTTTAAACTACATCACCCAAGAGTTTTCTCAATGAAAATACTGGGATTAAAAAAAAGAGAGCTTAAAGTCAGAATGCAAATGAAACCTTCGCCACAAGGAAACAGGCCTAATGCCTATCAGCTGACCTACAAAGACAAGCATCTCAAAGTCAACTCTGGGCTAACAACATGGCTGCCCTACCCAACTCAGGAGATTTAATTATGTATCTTTATGCAAATTTATTGGATTCACTTCATTTGATCTCTCTGTACGGAATGGATTATGTGTTTAATAACTAATAACCTCTCTTCTATTAACTCAAAGGAGCCTGTTTAAGTCAGCAGCTATTAAAATGTGCAATTTATTTATTTGACTAGTCACATCTGGGAAAAAGGCATTTACAAAATAATGGATCCTTTTTAAATTAAATCTTTTTGTGACCAGCCAAGGAAATGGATGAATGAATCAAGAGGAGAACCAGTTCATCCTTTTTTTGCTTGGGAGTTGCACAATTTGATGTATTCCACCTGGAGTCTTAATAAATCGGTTAACCTCACCCAGGGATCGGTCACAACTAATATTAATCTTTCATGAATGGTCATAAACTCTTACCTGAAGTTTTCTTCCCATAGCTACTACTTCATGGTCTGGAGGATTATACTTGTAGCAGTTGAAAAACATTAATCTCACATCTGCAGCAAATTCCTGGCTACTTCTGTATTCTTGGTTGTTCATTTTTCTCTTGCAAAAGAAGTTGAAACAGAATTATTACAGTATCAAGTATATCAAACTTAGCCCTTGTTGATTTCAGAGCAGGATACCTGCCTGGATTTCCTCCCCTGAAAATAAGGATTTGACAGTCATTGAAATTTGCAACCGCGCTTTAAGTAGAATAATGATCTACAACGTAGACTCCACAATAATCAAATATAAATCACAACTCATGTGTGATGCTTTGCATTAGTTGACCTCAACTTATTTTTAGTAACAACACAAATCATTGATACTAGCTGGAGCAACTCAAGGTCAAGGTCAAGAACAAGCTTTGTCATGTTGCTTACAACTAAAAATATAATTGCAGTAACAGATTGCATTGAAAAATGTTTTAATTTTATTATGCAGACCACATCAAACATGTCAACACTATAATGGAGTTATATTCATCATGCCAAAACTAAGCACTTTGATGTTTTTCATTACTACGTTTCAAAATCAAGCTATAATCTGACTCCATTATACTGGCACTTTCAGGTTCCTGTGATGTCCTTCTTTTACAGTCTTAAGCATCAAGGTGCAAACGTTTAAGTTAACTGTGTTGAACATTGCCTCATGTGGCTCAAGAAACTGACTCTGGTAAGACAGTCTGTTGCATTTGCTACAGGAGGTGACAGTAGTCCAAAAAGATACTCGAGTCATTGGCCTGTTTTCTATAAGTCTCTTCTCACCAACCCATCTTTGTTTGTCCACAAGCTCTTCCACTGCCTGTCGAAACAATTAGCCTCCAGTTGTCGTAGCTGTCAGCAACATGTAGTTTAAGTAAATTGAAGGTTTATGCCTGGATGTCTTAATAGAAGAATTTTTTTTAATTTAAAAAAAAGGAAGCAAAATGAAAAGTTTAAAACAAAGAATTGTGAATGCTTGACATCTGAACAAGAACAGAAATTGCTGGAAAGCCTCAGCAGGTCTGATCACACCTGTGGAGAGAAAGCAGAGTTAACATTTCAGGTCCATTGATCCTTCTTCGGAAACCTGAAGTTTCAGAAAATAACAAATTATTCAGTTTTAAGGGGATCCTGAATCCAATAGGTGACTGCATTGATGCAAGTTTATCCAGTCATCTTTCCAAACCCGGGGAGGGGGGGGGAAGTGGGCGGGCTACACAATTACCGGTATCAACATTATTCCGGTCTTCATCAGTTAATTTCCAGTCTTAGTAATATGTCATGACACAATGGCCAGTTCACTGTTCAGAAGGTCAATGGGTATGTACTCATTATCCATTCAACTAACGTGGCTCAGTAATTATTTTATATGGATGGAATTAATTTGGTCCAGAACCTCTGAATTAGTTATTTTGCTCTGCCAAGAGAAGTCAAGGATAGAGCTCAGAAAATGGCAATGAAAAATGTTCAACCCTTTCTCCTGCTTACTGTGTCACTCAGATCTTTTGCAACACTGATTCTGGCATCAAGTGACAGATTGCCGGCAATTGTGGAGTCAAGACGTCAATCACCTTCAGAATCACCAGACCCCAACATGTTCCTTCTAATATTCAGCAGTATCAGGAATATAATAATCATAATAATATAATAATTTTATGTGGCAATAGTAAACAAGGTTAAGATT
The DNA here is from genome assembly GCF_020745735.1 of Hemiscyllium ocellatum. Lineage (NCBI taxonomy): Eukaryota > Metazoa > Chordata > Chondrichthyes > Orectolobiformes > Hemiscylliidae > Hemiscyllium > Hemiscyllium ocellatum. The sequence goes on from NC_083409.1 coordinate 97,778,198, forward strand.
AATTTAATACAGCTTAATACGTTACCAAAAATTGAGGGCTTAAACAATAAGAGTTAGTTCAAAACAGAGATAAACAAATAAGGAGTTTTAAAAACCTTTGCCTGTGACATGGGCATTGCTGATTAGGTCATTATTTATTGCCCCTTGTTAACTGCCTGGAGAAGGTGGTAATAAGCTGCCTTGCTGAACTACTGCTGTAGGATGTAGGGACATGCTCAGTGCTGCTAAGAAGGGAACTCCAGGATTCTGGTATAGTGACAAGTAATGGCGATATACTTCCACATCAAGATGGTCTATGGCTTCGAGGGGTACCTGCAAGTGGTAGTGTGCCTATGTATCAGCTGTCTCATCCTTCTAGGGGTACATTACAGGTTTGGAAGTGCAAGCAGTCTTGGTTAGTTACTGCAGTGCATCTTGTAGATAGGATATACTGTTGACTGTGCACTGGTGAAGGGAATTAAGGTTAAAAATGTTGAATGTGGTGCCAATCAAGTAGATTGCTTAGATGGTGTCAAACTTCTTTAAATGTTGTTGGTACACAGACTGCTTCAGTATCTGAAGAATGATCAGCACCATTCACCATTCCTGACATTAACGAATGGAGGAAAGGTTATTTTTGATACACTTGAAAATGGTTAGGACCAAGGCAATACCTCGAGGAACTCTAGTAGTGATGTCCAAGAGCTGAAATGATTAATCAACAATCATAACCACCCTTTCTGTCACCTGTCACTCCAACAAATGGTAAGCTTTCTCAGATTCCTACTGACACTAATTTTGCTGGGGATTTTAAAATGTCTATTTTGTTGACTGTGGCTTTGATGTCAAGGGCAGTCACTAATCTCTCATTTGGAGTTAACTCTTTTGTCCACGTTTGCATCAAAATTGCCATGAGATTAGAAGCCAAGTGGTTCTGGCAGAATCCAAATGGTACACAGTGACCAATTATAGCCTTTGTAATGTCCACTGCCCTCATTCTCTTACTGATATCACATGGAGTGAACCTAATTGGTAAAAGGCTGGCATCTATGATGCTGGAGACTCTGGAAGAGGGAGAGATGAATCTTAACTTGGCACCTTTGGCGACAGATGATGCAAGTCCTTCAGGCTCGTCTTTTGTTCTGATGTGTTGGGCTCCATTTTCACCAAGGATGTGGATTTTTGTGGAGCCTCCACCTTCTGATAGCTATCTATTTGCCCACCATCATCCACAATATGGCAAACTACAAAGGATAGGGCTAAGATCCCCCACAACCATTCTTTTGAACCCTGCTTCCACTGGATGACATGTAAATAGACCAGTGTTGTAGGCTGACCAGGTTGAAACCTGAACTTTAAATATGTCTGGTGCTATTGCTGGCATGCCTTCTTACACTTTTCAATGAACAAGGAATGAATGTCTGGCTTGTTGGGAATGGTGGAGTGGAGAATGTGCTGAGCCCAGCGATTACTGACGGTTGTTGAATACAGCTCTAATGACTCACAGCACTTTATAGACACCTAGTCTGAAGTTGCCAGATGTGATTCAGTCTGCACATTTAGCATGGTGGCTGTCTTGCAGATCTTGTGACAACCCTAGTTGGAATAGTATGCTGGAAATGAAGTCCCACTTTTCTCAGTCATTGCAAATTGAAATATAAGTGTTTTAAACTCTGGGATGGTTCAGGCCCGACTGGGGCCATCTGAGATGAAAGAAATTCTCAACAGTTTTAAAGAATGGAAAAGGAAAACAAAAAATATTGTAACAAGTGCACTCTCTGACATGAGAAAAACAGATTACTAAATGCAAACTTAAACTTTACCCCCTTTAAATCAAAACATTAATTTATACCCCAAATGAATAAGGCAGTACACTTAAGGAGTACTGTGGCAGAAAACAGACAAAAATGTCAAAGGCCATGGATCAAATTCAAAGTCAATGGAATGAGGAAGCTTTTCCCAATTTTCATTGCTGCTTTTGGTGTTGACATCACACAGTCAATTCGATAGCTGGTCTTGGCTAGTGTTAGAAGTTTTCTTTCCCTTTGCAGTCTTAGATCTTTTTTCTTTCCAATTAAAAATCTGCACCTATTTCACTTGTTTTTTTCTAGGTCGACGTCCGTACTGCTCCTCAGGTCTGTTATAAAGTGTCACTTAAACCAACCCAAACCCCGTTTCCAAGCTGTTTTCTTTCATTGACATCTCATACCAGTGAATCGCATATGTATCAAAATCTAGCTTCCAGCGAAGTTATATGCCCTTGAGTAACCATTAAGTGACCACACAGTTCCACTTCCCTTTGAATGGTGAAGAAAACTCCAAATTCCCATTTTCTGGTTTCTATTTCCCAAACAAGATTTGTAATCTAAGGAGAAAGTGAGGACTGCAGGTGCTGGAGATCAGAACTGAAAAAGTATTGCTGGAAAAGCGCAGCAGGTCAGGCAGCATTCAAGGAGCAGGAGAATCGATGTTTCGGGCATGAGCCCTTCTTCAGGAATCAGGAATGTAGTCTAAGGGCATCTTTGATGTGGTAATGGGATTTTGTCTCTGAAAGACTACAGTGGTCTCTACTACTGATCATGGCACAGTAAATGCACTTATGACAAGTAGATTGATGAGGGTGTGATCAAGTAAATTTCTCCCTTGTTGGTTCCTTCACCACATACTGTAAACCCAGTCCAGTGGCCCTGTCCTTCAGGACTCTGCTAGCTTGGTCAGTAGTGGAGCTACCAAGCAACTCTTGGTCACAGACATTGAAATTCCCCACTTGCAGTACATTTTGTACTCTTACCACTTAACTGGTCTGTGGGTCAGGTCTCCAAACTTTGGCACAAATCTCCAATGTTGGCAAAGATGACTTTGCAGGATTAACAGGGTTTGAGATTGTTTTTGGTGCCTAGGTTGATGTCAGGTGCTCCATCCAGATTTATTATTTTCTTTAATCTTTGCCTGGGTTGAAGTAGTTTATAAGCTTTGGTCAAATTCCAGGCGGAGACAGTATGAGCAGATACTGTTGGAAACTACTTGATACAAGTCTCCTAGAACACTTATTTTAATCATGATGCAACTTAAGTAAACTGAAAGTTTATGCAATGCCAAAAGAGTATAGATAATGACATTTTACAAGGGGTGAAGAACAGGACTGACATGGATCAAAGTATCAGAAACCTTGACCTGTGATTAAAATTTTAAAACAAAAAGTTCTACAAAACCTCTCCTGTTGCAAAGTAATGATGAGCACAAATAAAACGTCAACGATCATTGGCTCAAAAGATAGTAGTTTCAAACTTAAATTTTCTTCTTGCATGCCCACAAAACTAATGTTTGGACATTCAGCAAACCACTATTGTAATGGTCTCAAAGTTCTGACATAAAACACAAGTAATTCAATTATGAAACTAATCCATCATTTATGAATCATGGCCTTGACGTAGATGCAAAATTACTTCACTAGAGATGGAACATTAAAGTGAATACAATGAAATACTTCAACTTACCACAACTCATTGGAGGGAAGCATGAAGAAAACAAATTTTCTGGTGACAAGATTATACTGCAATGTTCTGAAGATTCTCCCCCACCACCCACCCTCCCTCCGATTACTGCACAGGATAAATCTTGTGTGTTGCTGGTTTAAATTAAGCAGGAAGTTTTACCCAGTGACATAACAATTGAGAGTTGTAGTTCAAAAATATTGTTACAAACTGGAAAAAAGTCAGAATATATGTTCTTATTGGAGAGCATTTCTAATTATGCATGACACAGTCAGAAAACAGTTAACATTTTGAGCCCAGTCTTCACAGATGTTGCCAGACCTGCTGTCATTCTCCAGCAATCTTTGTTAGCTTCAGATCTCCAGCATCCACAGATCTCTGTACAGTATTTGGTCATGATTTACATGATCCGTTTCGCTTGGAATTTTCCCACCTTATATGTTTTACTACATATTCCAGTCACCACTACTAGCCTCTTTTTCACAAATACACCAAACACAAATTTCATGCTTATAAAACAAGCAATGTAAATACTCCATAGCCCCCTAAGGCTCAGATCATGATGGTTGCAAGGTTTGTAGCTCAGGTTGAGGTTAAGGGTGTAGGTATGATCGCTGAGCTGTAGGTTTGATATCCAGATGTTTCATTGCCTGGCTAGGTAACATCAGTGGCAACCTCCAAGTGAATCCTAGTAGCACACAAACCCATCAACACACAAACAAAAACAACTTAAAAGACCCAGTAGAACCCATGGACAAAACTAATGTCGTCTACGAAATTCCATGCAAGGACTGCCACAAATACTACGTAGGACAAACAGGAAGAAAGTTAGCCACCAGGGTACACGAACACCAGCTAGCCACAAAAAGACACATCCCTCGTAGCCCTACACACAGGAAAAAAAAACACCATTTCAACTGGGACAACACATCTATCCTGGGACAGGCTAAGCAAAGACATGCCAGAGATTTCCTAGACGCACTCCAACCACAACGCCATAAACAAACACATATCTAGATACCATCTATCAAGCGCTCAGAAAATGAACAGGAAATGACATCACCACAAACCCCAGGAACCCCATCCAGGACAAACATATAAATAGAAAGGAGACAACAGCTTCACTTCACTTGGAGGTCACCACTGATGTTACCTAGCCAGGTAATGAAACGTCTGGATATCAAACCTACAGCTCAGCGAGCAAACCTACACCCTAAATCATGATTGTTGTTAATGCACCAACCTACTTTAAGATAAAATTGACAATGAAATGCATCACAGCTTCAAAATTTGAAAACATTTAACCTGGTTATTCAGGATCAAAAGAACACATTCAAAATATGGTTTGTGGAAATTTACTACCTCATGAAATAGATTAACACTTTCCAATTTATTCAGTATTGAAAGATCTGGAAGGTGACAAGAGAATAAATGAACTTACTTTCACAGAACTGAGGTCCATGGGGTGCTTAATAATATCATGATAATCATGAAGTCCCAATGCTTCAGCATCCACTGGCTCATAGAAAGGCCACGCATATGCTGCATGCTTCTTTGCAAACATTTCTTTGAGAATATCATTGCAAAGTTGCAAATTTGTTGTCAACTTGTCTTTTTTCCCAGTTGGATGCTGTTGAGAATCTGGTAGATCTTTTGTGGGTGGCTTACTTAATTGACTGCTTTTCTCTGGGGAGCAGGTTTTTGTAGGTTTGCGCTCTGAGAGGATTGGTGAGGACCCACTACTTAACGTAGGAACTGAAGTAGTGGGTGTAGTAGTGTCTGCCTTCCTTTTAATACCTTTCTTTGCCTTAAAAGAAAAAAATCAACACATTAAAGACAGCAAGTTCAAAAATGAAACATCAGGTGATCAAGCCTTTTCCCTAAAGTTGATTGCATCTATTCACATCATTCTAATATTTTCTCCATTACAACATTTCCAATTGCCTATTCAAACCCACAAAAGTTTGGCAAGCAGACGCATTTGCTGAAACCTAGTGCTTGAATTAATTCTCAAAACCCAAGTAACCTCATCTAAATAATTAGATTTGGCTTGTGCTTTCATTTAAACCAATTTAGGATTATTCCTTCAGGTTTTAAAGAGAGTTTTCAAAGTAGCCAACAGGAGAGCTGAAAAGACAGTTTAGCTCACACTTAGCTCAAGAATTCATTTCAAGAAGGTAGAGTTCAGAACATTGATTTGGTGGAGTTACATGCCTTACTGTTCACTACATTGCCTTCTAATAATCATCCAGGCTGCACAGTATTTTGGTGGACAGCATTAAAAGTCAATACATTTCCCTAACAGCAGCCTGAGGAGCAAAGAAATTGTTGCTCAGCATTTGAGCTTTACTTTAAAAGGCAGACTCTTTACCTAGTTGTTGGAGGTTCGAAGAGACCTTTTGAAATGTATTTGGAAATTTTCTGGGACACTTTGCCAAGACTTAAATCACTACTTATTCTGGAAATACTGTAAGGACTTTGACTAATAAAAAGTGTCATGTTATTCACCTCGTAGGATTCAAGAGAAAGGAGTCACAGGCCCTTCCCTCAAATTGGTGGCATCTTCATTCATGGGATGTGGACCATCTCTGGCCAGGCTAGCCTTCATTAGTTATCTCCAATTTCCACGGAGATGGATGTGTTAAATCACCTCGAAACACAATAGTCTCTGGGGTGTGGTGCGGTTACGAAGGCAGCTCCAGGACTTTGACAGTAAAGGAACAGATTTAGTTCCGAGTCAGGATGGTGTGCAGCGTGGTGGGGAACTTGATGGTGGCATTCATATGCATCAGCTGGTAGGGGTTGTGGATTTGAAAGATGGTACTGAAGGAGCCTGAGTGTCACTGCCATCTTATAGACAATACACACTGCTGTCAGTGTATTGGTGGTGTAGGAAGTGAACCGAGTTCCAATCAGATAGATTGCTTTGTCCTAGATGGTGTTAAGTTTCTTGCATGCTATTGGAGCTACATTCATCTTGGAAAGTCACACATGTGACTTGTGCCTTGTAGATTGTGGACAAACACTAAGGGCAGAGATGATTACTCATTGCAGAATACTTAGCCTTAACCTGCTGTCGTAACCTCATGAGATACAAGCTCTGGCCAGTTTGATTTCTGGTGAATGGTAACCATAGGATGTTGATAAAGAAAGCTTCAGTGATAGTGATGGATAGATTTCTTTTGCTGGAAATCATTTCCTGGCAATTCTGTGGCATAAATATTACTTGCCACTTAACAACTTAAGCCAGAATTATAGATACAAACTCCTCAGCATGAGGAATAGCAAATGGTGTTGAACATTGAGGATTTTCACTGATTGCACAATTTGATCTTATGGTGGAGACACATTCATTGGAGCAAAAGGTCAACCTTCACTCTAAGCTGTGTGGCTGTGCTGCCACTGGTAAGCTCCACTCATGTCAGCTGCAATGCCCACAATTAGTTTCTGCTAATTTCAGAAGCTGTTGCTGGGCATGGACCTTGGGAGGTCTGCATAGTATTTCTTTAGAGAACTTTGCTGAAGGTCATGATGCAGAAGTGCCTGTGTTGAACCAAGTCAGAAGTCACACGACACCAGGTTATAGTCCAACTTGACAAAGGAGCAGCGCTCCAAAAACTTGTAATTTCAAATAAACCCAAATGGACTATAATCTGGTGTCATGCGACTTCCAACTTTGAGAAGGCGGAGTCGTCTAAGAAACTACCCTAACGAACTTGTGCAGTGATTTCTTGTGCTGAGATGATTTGTTAAACCAATGCAACTATTGGCCTTGTTTGTTAGATGTGACATCAACCAATATCTTTTCCCAATAAATCCATTTTTTCTACAGTCCTTCAATACCACATTCTAATGTGGCCTGGGGACATTACAGTGCAGTACAGGCCCTTTGGCCCTCAATGTTGCACTGATCTGTGAAAACGATCTACCTCTGACATTTGTCTTATATTTACCCTCAATTTTTTTTTTAAAAAAGGTATGCCCCCTTGTGCTAGCCACTCCCATGAGGAAAAAGGCACTCTAATCCTTTGATCATCTTGTATGGCTCTATTAAGTCACCTCTTAACCTTCTCTCTAATGAAAACATCCTCAAATCCCTCAGGTTTTTCCTCTTAAGACCTTCCCTCCATACCAGGCAACATGTTGGTGAATCTCCTCTGTACTCTGTCCAATGCTTCCACATCCTTCCTATAATGCAGTGACTAGAACTGTACACAATACTCCAAGTGTGGCCACACCAGGGTTTTGTATAGTTGCAACATGATCTCATGGCTCAAAAAGTCAATCCCTCCACCAAGAAATGCTAACACACCATACGCCTTCTTAACAACCCTGTCAACCTGGATGGCAACTTTCAGGGATTTATGCATATGGACAGAGATTGCTCTGCTCATCTGCACTGCCACGAATCTGATCAGCCCAGTACTCTGTATTCTTGTTAGCCTTTCCAAAGTGAATCACCTCACACTTTTCTGCATGAAACTCCATTTGCCACCTCAGCCCAGCTCTGCAGCTTATTTATGTCCTTCTGTAACCTATAACATCCTTCGGCACAGTCCACAACTCCACCAACCTTAGTGTTATCCACAAACTTATTAACCTACCCTTCTAGGCCCACATTCAGGTAAATTTATAAAAATGACAAACAGCAGTGCCACAAAACAAATCCTTGTGGTACAGCGCATTAACTGAACTCCAGGATAAACATTTCCCATCAACCACACCCTGTCTTTTTACAGCTAACCAATTTCTGATCCAAACTGCTAAAACCACCTCAATCCATGCCTCTTATCTGCAGTAGCCTACTGTGAACCTTATCAAAAGCTTTACGGAAATCCCTATAGACCACAAACAGGTGGATGAGGGTAAAGTGGTTGGTCACTTTCTCAAAAGAACAAGATTTGTGAGGCATGACCTACCCTTCACAAAACAGTGTTGACTATCCCTAATTAAATTATTCCTTTCTAGATAATTATAAATCTTATCCCTTATAAACCTTTCCAAAACCTTGCCCACAACAAAAGGAAGGCTCACTGGTGCATAATTACCAGGGTTGTCTCTATGCCCCTTCTTGAACAAGGGGACATCATCTGCTATCCTCCAATCTACTGGCAATATTCTTGTAGACAATGATGACAAAGATCAAAGCCAAAAGCTCCGCAATCTCCTTCCTAGATTCCCAGAGAATCCTAGGATAAATCCCATCCAGCCCAGGGGACTCCTCTATTTTCACACTTTCCAGAATTGCTACCACCACCTCATGAACCTCAATCCCATCTAGTCTAATAGCCTGTATCTCAGTAGTCTCCTCGACAACATTGTCTTTTTCCTGAGTGAATACTGATGAAAAATATTCATTTAGCACCTCTCATCTCTTCAGACTCCATGCACAACTTCCCACTACTGTCCTTGACTGGCCCCTACTCTTACTCTAGTCATTCTTTCATTCCTGACGTACCTACACAAAGCTTTAGGGTTTTCCTTGATTCTATCTGCCAAAGACTTCTCATGTCCCCTCCTGACTCTTCTTAGCTCTCACTTTAGGTCCCTACTGCCTAACTTGTAACTCTGAAGTGCCCTAACAGAGCCTTCACATCCCACTGTTACATAAGCACCCTTCTTCCTCTTGACAATGCTTTGGTCTCTCTGGAATTCAGCTCTTTTGTCTATGTTTGGTACAAGTTAGTAATGAGATCAGGTACCAAGGGACCTGGGAACCCAAACTTAACATGTTATTCCTTTGAAAGTGCCACTTGACAGCACTGCTGATGACCCTTTCCATCACTTTGCTGATGGCAGAGAGCAAGCTGATTTGGTAGTAATTAGATTTGTTCTGCTTTTTGTGCATAGTACATACCTGAGCAATTTTCCACATTACCAGAGCAGACCTATGGCAACAATGGAGTCCAGTTCAGTCCCTGGTGACATCGGCATTGACAAGGTCCAGCAAGGACTCTGTTGTGAGGGATCGGTGGAGGTAAGATGGCGCCAAAGTGTTGCATGTTTGTTCCAGCAGCGGTGGTGCAGAGAAGGGGACTTGTGCCTGCCACCAGGCCCATGCCCAGAGTGGAGCACTTAAATGAGGGCTTAAAGTTGAACACTCACTCATTTTTCTGCCTTCATATTCTGTTTTGGGTTTATTTTTGCATGTTTTAAGATGTTACCACACTCTGGCACTACTATACAACAACACTTTCCACAGTAAAAATACATACAACAATAAATCAAATGAAATCAGATGTTGGTGTTGTAGTGGAACACTAATCTCATTTTACGGTTAGGCAGGACCCAAAAATTGAACAGGCAAACAAACAGATACACTGCTCAGACCGCAGGGTTTTAAAAACAAAAGCAGCTACCATTTTAACAGGTTTTGCAGGGAAGAACTCCAAAAACATTCTGTACAGATATAGAAATACTTACTTTCATAACAGACTGTCCTGTTGGTGTTAGAGGAGTGTGTGTAGTGGCTGACAACAATGGTATTCGTGACTGAGGTGGTAGTGCAACCACTGGTTTCTGACTTCCAGCTACAGATGTGGGTGGACATAATTTTGATTGTGCAATTGAGGACACTGCTGGCACTATAACAAGAACAAAACTATTCACATAACAGTCTAGAGATATATACACCACCATCCAAGTTTTCAACATTAAATTACTCACGTAAAAGCTAGAGTGGTTAGGTACACATGAAAAGAAGTGCAACCATGATTATCCCTAAGCAAATGATACAATTGCAATTGGAACAAGTTAATTTAGACATAACTGTGTTAATGTAGTTATGTTTACATGTGTAGAAATATTTGAATTGATGCAGGTCAGGAAATATCAATTTGCTCAGAACACTTGTTAGACCACATTTGAGTAACATTGGCAGTTTGGGATCCCTTGTTGAAAAAAAGTCAAAGGCATTGCATCCATATATTGGAAAGTTAGAAAACAGTTTCTGGACATGGGACACTAGTTATGGAGTGACTCGTGACAGTAGGACAACCAAAGCTGGATGAGAAAGTATAGTTAAGAATGGATTTGTGCATTTCACAGAAGACTACATAAATACACAAGTCAGAAAATGATAGAAAGGTAATACTGACAACATTGAGATAAATTAAGGTTGGACAAAACTTGTGTGGAGCAGCGACAGGTATAAGCGCAGCAGGTCAGGCAGCAAGAGGGCAAGAGAGTCAACGTTTCGAGCATGAGCCCTTCTTCAGGAATGAGGAAAGTGTGTCCAGCAGGCTAAGATAAAAGGTAGGGAGGAGGGACTTGGGGGAGGGGCTTTGGAAATGCAATAGGTGGTAGGAGGTCAAGGTGAGGGTGATAGGCTGGAGCGGAGGTGGGGGCAGGAGAGGTCAGGAAGAAGATTGCAGGTTAGGAAGGCCACATCGGGTGCAGCAGACTCCTCTATATTGGGAAGACAGGCCGCCTACTTGCGGAACGTTTCAGAGAACACCTCTGGGACACCCGGACCAACCAACCCAACCACCCTGTGGCTCAACACTTCCACTCCCCCAAGGACATGCAGGTCCTTGGAATCCTCCATCACCAGACCATAGCAACACGACGGCTGGAGGAAGAGCGCCTCATCTTCCGCCTAGGAACTCTCCAACCACAAGGGATGAACTCATTTCTCCAGTTTCCTCATTTCCCCTCCCCCCACTTTGTCTCAGTCAAATCCCTTGAACTCAGCACCGCCTTCCTAACCTGCAATCTTCCTCCTGACCTCTCCTCCCCCACCCCTACTCTGGCCTATCACCCTCACCTTGACCTCCTTCCACCTATTGCATTTCCAACGCCCCTCCCCCAAGTCCCTCCTCCCTACATTTTATCTTAGCCTGCTGGACACACTTTCCTCATTCCTGAAAAAGGGCTCATGCCCGAAATGTCAATTCTCCTGCTCCTTGGATGCTGCCTGACCTGCTGCGCTTTTCCAGCAACACTTTCAGCTGATCTCCAGCATCTGCAGTCCACTTTCCCCCAGTGACAGGTATAGACCAGCTGTGTCAATCATGTTTTTACGCTGTAAATTCTATACACTTTCAGCAGAAATAGTCAAGATTTAATTCAAGGTTACTCACGATCATAATAGGAAGAGTAGGCCATTCAGCTCCTTAAGTCTGCTTCACCATTCAAAAGAATCACAGCTGATCCCAACATTCTCACATCCTCTTTCTCTATAACCTTTAAATTCTCTTACTGATAAAGAATCTTCCTCAGCCTTAAATATGCACAAGAATCTGCTCTCACAGATCTCAGTGGCAAAGAATTCCAAAGACTTTCAACCCTCAAAAGAAATTCCACCTCACCTCCATCTTAAATTGGCTCCACATTAAATTATGATTGATGGGGCTGAAAAACCTATTTTTCCCCACTTTCTCCCCATAACCTTTGATCCCCTGGGCAATCAAAAATTTATCTGTTTAAAATATATTCAATGACCTGCCCCTCCACAGACTTCTGTGGCAATGGATTGCACAGATTCACCACTCTCTGGCGAAAGTAGTTTCTCCTTATCTTCGTTCTAAAGGGTCTTCCCTTTACTCCAAGGTTACGCCCACAGGCTCTCATCTCTTCTGCCAATGGAAACATGCTCCCAATGTCCACTCTATCCATTCTGAGCAGTATTCCAAGTTGCAATCAGATTCCCACTCCCCCCTCCCCACCCATCCTTCTATGCCCCATTGAGTATAGTCCCAGAGTTCTCAAAACGTTCCTCGTAAGTCGTTAAGCCTTTTGTTCCTGGGATCAGTCTCATGAACCTCCTCTGGACTAGCTCCAGAGTCAATACATCCTTCTTGAGGTATGGGGATCAAAGATGCTCACAACACTAATTGTGGTCTGACCAGAGCCTTAAGGTTCTGAAGTACATACCTGCTTTTACATTCAAGTCCTTTTGAGACGAATGGCCAAATTCTATTTGCCTTCCTAACTATCAATTCAACCTGTAAGTTTACTTTAAGAGAAACCTGGACTAGGACTCCAGTCCCTTGGCACTTTGGATTTCTGAATTTTCTCTCCATTTAGAAAATGGTCTTGGTCTCTATTCTTCCTACCAAAATGCATGATCTCACACTTTCCTATGGTGTTTATCATCTGCCACTTCTTTGCCCACTCTCCTAACCTGTCTCAAATTTTGTGCAGCCTTCTTGCACCCCCCCACCCCCCCTCCATACTACCTGCCCCACCATCTATTTTTGTATCATCTGCAAACAGCCAGAATGCCCTCCGTTCTTTCATCTAGCTCATTAAATGTATAAAGTGAAAAGTTGTGATACCAACACTGACCTTTGCAGAACCACTAGAAACTACACTTGATCTTCCAAAATTGCCTAGATTCTGCAATCAGTGTATCCAATATCCCTAACTACTGCATTTAGAACCCAGGGATGAAGCCAATCAGAACCAGGGTATTTGTCATGTTTTAGACCATTTCATGTTTGCAGTACATTTTCTTTACTAATTTGAAAACATGAAGCGCCTCATCTTGTGAAGGCAAAATGCATGTTTAACCTCCTGCCACACACTCATTTCCTAATTGTTGTCCTGCCACAGCCCCTAAGGAATTAGTGTTATCTTTGTTATTCGTTACCTTTAATTACATTCCAATTCAAAGCCTCTATACAGAGAGCTATTGCAAAATAGAAAAGTACTCTATAATGCAACACATTCACACAGTGGTTGTTAACATTGCAACGTTTCTAGAAATTTGGAAAAGATAACAGTCGATAATAATGGAAGTATTTTGGAAAAATAAGATTCGTTTTAGATTACTCTAGCATCGAATTAACTTGGGTGGATTGAATAGCATCTTTCCAGGAGTAAAAGATCTATGGTTCCAAAACAATGAAGGCTAATAATATTCCCAAACAGGTGAAGTAAAGAGAAGAAATGCGTGGTCATACAAATTGGTATAACCCCTAAAGTTGAAGAAATACCCCATTAACATCAGTGGCAATTGGTATTTTAACTGCATCAGCCACAGTAACTATTTCTACATGTACAGGAATTACAAAGATCACCAGAAGAATAACAGAAGTACTTATTAGCATTAGAATGTGAATTCACCAGAAGGTGATGATTATGGTAAATAACATTACTAAAAAGACAATTTTCAGAGGAAATTGGAACAGAATTACATAGTTATACATGACTCATTTTAATGAAAAATTTTTGACTCCATAAATGCAATCTTAAAATGGTTTTATATATTAAGCCACAAATTACAGGAACCTTCTAATTATATACATATGAAACAGCACAAATGTTACAATAAATATCAAAATTCAGTATCCTTTCATCCCAATCATCATAAAATATTTGAATTTGCTTTCTCAAGCCAAGTTTTCACACTCCTTTTTACAAATTTAAAAGAAAATTGTGCTGAAAGGCAGCCGCAAAATTGGCAATGTTCCAGCACCATTAATCACCACCTCTAATCAAGCCTTCAAGCAGGTTGTTAAAATAAAACTAAGTTTCCTTTAATGGAAGAATTAATGCTCTCATCCCAAATAAAAAAAAATTACATGAACTTCCATAAGTGCTATGCAACAGATTCAAAAGTTTTGAAATAACAGGATTGTAGAGTGGAGGAGTAACAGGAAACAGTTAATGGCTGATTTTCAGCCATTTGAGAGAGTCAAAGATTTTCAGCATGGAAACAGACCCTTCGGTCTAACCTGTCCATGCTGACCAAATATCCCAACCCAATCTAGTCCCACCTGCCAGCACCTGACCTATATCCCTCCAAACCCTTCCTATTCATATACTCATCCAAATGCCTTTTAAATGTTGCAATTGTACCAGCCTCCACCACATCCTCTGGCAGCTCATCCCATACACGTACCACCCTGTGTGTGGAAAAAGTTGCACCCTAAACCTATGCCCTCTAGTTCTGGACTCCCCGACCCCAGGGAAAAGACTTTGTCTAGTTATCCTATCCATGCCCCTCAATTTTGTAAACCTCTATAAGGTCACCCCCTAGCCTCCGGTGCACCAGGGAAAACAGCCCCAGCCTATTCAGACTCTCCCTGTAGCTCAGATCCTCCAACCCAGGCAACATCCTTGTAGATCTTTTCTGAACCCTTTCAAGTTGCACAACATCTTTCCAATAGGAAGGAGACCAGAAATGCATGCAATATTCCAACAGTGGCCTAACCAATGTTCTGTACAGCCACAATATGACCTCCCAACCCCTGTACTCAGTACTCTGACCAATAAAGGAAAGCATACCAAATGCCTTCTTCACTATCCTACCTACCTGCGACTCTACTTTCAAGGAGCTATGAACCTGCACTCCAAGGTCTCTTTGTTCAGCAACATTCCCTAGGACCTTACCATTAAGTCCTGCTAAGATTTGCTTTTCCAAAATGCAGCACCTCTGAATTAAACTCCATCTGCCACTTCTCAGCCCATTGGCCCATCTGGTCCAGATCCTGGTGTAGTCTGAGGTAACCCTCTTCGCTGTCCACTACACCTCCAATTTTGGTGTCATCTGCAAACTTACTAACTACCTCTTATGCTCGCATCCAAATCATTTGTGTAAATGACAAAATGTAGAGGGGCTAGCACCGATCCTTGTGGCGCTCCACTGGTCACAGGCCTCCAGTCTGAAAAACTACCCTCCACCACCACCCTCTGTCTTCTCTGGATTTATAAGAGAATTCCCTAGGAATCTGTGATAGCACTCCCATTCTTTGATGCATCATAACAACTAGACTCCAGGGTAGAAAGCACAATTTCAAAAATCTGCAGACAATACAAAACCTGGAAGCATTGTGAGCTATGCTAAAGACTGTATAGAATTTCAAAGGTTAGACAGGTTGATTAACAATGCAGAGAAGTGTGAAATGAAACACATGGAGACAACAAAAAATGGAGGGTACAATTCTAAAACAGGGTGCAAGAGCAGAAGGACCAAGATATGCGTGGGTAAAATTTACATAAAATTATTCAACCGGTCTACCTGGTTGAGAACACAATAAATGAAGTCCTGAATGTCATTTGCTTTAATAATCTATCTAGGTACTATTCTTTAGTTATAGAGAACAAAGAGAAGTCTCAATAGTATGATATCAGCAGTGAAAGGAGTAACTTTAGTATGTGGAATTGTTCGAGGAGAGATGGTCAAGAGATTTGACAGAGGCATTCAGAGTCATGAAAAACCTGGATAGACTGATCAGGAGAAACTATTCCCATTGCTGAAGAGACAAAAAAAAGTGACACTTAAAATTTGGCAAAAGAGGCAAACGACACAAGATGAAACTTGCTTTAATTCAAATGGTTGGTATCTGGAATGCAATGCCTTTACATGGAGGAAACAGGGTCAGGCATTCAAGGGTATTTTGGATCATCATTTTAATGAAAATAAACACACGAGGCCAGGAAGATGGTGAATGGCACTAAGTGGATTAATATTTCAGGATAGACAGAGCATCAAAAGGACTCCGCCTGTGCTGTAACCATTTTAAGATTCAATATATTTGAGTGCACTGCCACATCAAATAACAGTAGTAAGCTATAACTTATGCTAAAAAAAATTGTGATGAAGGGCTTTTGCCCGAAATGTCAATTTTCCTGCTCCTCGCATGTTGCCTGACCTGCTGTGCTTTTCCAGCATCATTCTAACCTCAACTCTGGTTTCCAGCATCTGGAGTCCTCACTTTTGCCTACTATGAAAATGCAGGCTAATGTAGTCCCATGGAGAAAATGAGGACTGCAGATGCTGGAGATCAGAGCTGGAAATGTGTTGCTGGAAAAGCACAGCAGGTCAGGCAGCATCGACGTTTCGGGCACGAGCCCTTCTTCAGGAGAGTGTGCCAAGCAGGCTAAGATAAAAGGTAGGGAGGAGGGACTTGGGGGAGGGGCATTGGAAATGTGATAGGTGGAAGGAGGTTAAGGTGAGGGTGATTGTCCGGAGTGAGGGTAAGGGCAGAGAGGTCAAGAAGGTTGCAGGTTAGGAAGGTGGTGCGAAGTTTGAGGGTTGGGACCGAGATGAGGTTTGGTGGGGGGGGGGAAAGAGGAAGGGAGGGAAAATGAGGAAACTGCAGAGATCTGAGTTCATCCCTTGTGGTTGGAGGGTTCCTAGGCGGAAGATGAGGCGCTCTTCCTCCAGCCGTCGTGTTGCTGTAGTCTGGCGATGGAGGAGTCCAAGGACCTGTATGTCCTTGGTGGCATGCAATCCTCACTTTTTCCTAAAAGATTTTAACCTACTGCGAATCCTCTTGCAAGGATGCCTTCCTTGAAGAAGCTCTCTTCCTCCCTCTACAAGGATTTCAGTGAGTCCCTCTCTCACTGCACACCCCAGGTCATCTCCTCTGCCCAGAAGCTCTTCAGCCACGTTCTTGAATAGACTCGCTACCACAGCCACATCTCCTTCCTCAGCATCTGCCTACAGAACCGACTGACCCCGCACGGACTCCGGACTACATTCAGACCAACAAAATTTGGACCCAACCAGGACAACCAGTACCTCCAACAAATCCGAAGTCTCCAACAACAGACCTCCCTCCGGATCCTCCGTTCCACACTGGCAGCCATGTACCGATAGCTACATTCCCCCTACCCCAGCTCAGGACAACACTCTCAGACCTGCAAAGGACCTCTACTGTTCTTCATCCACAGAAGAATCCATACACTAAACAAACAGTTCTTCCTAGCCATATTGGAAATTCAAGACAGTAAGTACTAAAACCTTTCATGTACTTACCCCCACAGTCTGGGTTCCTTAACTGTTCCAGAATCTTCCATCGGCCTCTGAAATCACTCAGGCGCCATTAACCACGCGGCCGCTTCAGCGCCCGCGGCAGCAACCGCAGCCATGAACAATGACGTCACATCCGCCCCCACCGACCATGCAGCCTCCGCATTCGCCGCCCTGACAACCGCCTCCACGATCGCCAGGAAGACCATTGCCGACAGATTCGCAGCCTCCACTGCTATCGGGAACACAGTTTCTGCCATCGCCACAGCCACTTCCGCCCCCTGGGTTGCCATCACTGCAGCCACTTCCGCACCCAGTGACATCACTCACCTGCACAACGACCACGCCGCATGCGTCTCTGCCCCCACACCAATCTCCGTCCGCACGCCTAAACTCTCTCCCACGCCGAACCCCACCCCTACGCCGATCTCCGTCCCCACCCCGATTCCCACCCCCACACCTAACCCTGCCCCACACCAGGTCCTAGCTCCCAGCCCTGCCATGTTTTCTATCTCCTGCCCAAAATCCACAAACCTGACTGCCCCGGTCAGCCCATTGTCTCGGTCTGCTCCTGCCCCACCGAACTCATCTCTGCATACCTCGACACATTCCTGTCCCCCTTAGTCCAAGAACTCCCCACCTACGTTCGGGACACCACCCACGCCCTCCACCTCCTCCATGATTTGCGCTTTCTCGGTCCCCGACGTCTTATCTTCACCATAGACATCCAGTCCCTGCACACATCCATCCCCATTACGAAGGACTCAAAGCCCTCCGCTTCTTCCTCTCCCGGCGTACCAACCAGTACCCTTCCACTGACACCCTCCTTCAACTGACTGAACTGGTCCTCACTCTAAACAACTCTTTCCAATTCTCCCACTTTCCCCAAACCAAAAGGAGTAGCCATGGGCACTCGCATGGGCCCCAGCTATGCCTGCCTCTTCGTAGGATATGTGGAACAGTCCATGTTCCGCAGCTACACTGGCACCACCCCCCACCTTCTCCTCCGCTACATTGATGACTGTATCGGCGCTGCCTCGTGCTCCCACGAGGAGGTTGAACAGTTCATCCACTTTACCAACCCCTTCCAACCCGACCTCAAATTTATCTGGACTGTCTCAGACTCCTCCCTCCCTTTCCTAAACCTCTCCATTTCTATCTCGGGCGACCAAATCAACACGGACATTTACTATAAACCGACCGACACCTGGACTACACCTCCTCCCACCTTACCCCTTGTAAACACGCCATCCCATATTCCCAATTCCTTCGTCTCCGCCGCCTCTGCTCCCAGGAGGAGCAGTTCCAATACTGAACAACCCAGATGGCCGCCTTCTTCAAAGACCACAATTTCCCCCCAGACGTGATCGATAATGCTCTCCACCGCATCTCCTCCACTTCCCGCTCCTCTGCCCTTGAGCCCCGCCCCTCCAGTCGCCACCAGGACAGAACCCCACTGGTCCTCACCTACTACCCCACCAACCTCCATATACATCATATCATCCGTCGTCATTTCCGCCACCTCCAAACGGACCCCACCACCAGGGATATATTTCCCTCCCCTATTAGCGTTCCAAAAAGGCCACTCCCTTCGTGACTCCCTCGTCAGGTCCACACCCCCCACCAACCCAACCTCCACTCCCGGCACCTTCCCCTGCAACCGCAAGAAAAGCAAAACTTGCACCCACACCTCCCCCCTTACTTCCCTCCAAGGCCCCAAGGGATCCTTCCATATCCGCCACAAATTCACCTGTACCTCCACACACATCATTTACTGCATCCACTGCACCCGATGTGGCCTCCTCTATATTGAAGAGGCAGGCCGCCTACTTGCGAAAATGTTTCAGAGAACACCTCTGGGACACCCGGACCAACCAACCCAACCACCCCGTGGCTCAACACTTCAACTCCCCCTCCCACATCACCAAGGACATGCAGGTCCTTGTCCTCCTCCATCGCCAGACCATAGCAACACGATGGCTGGTGGAAGAGTGCCTCATCTTCCGCCTAGGAACCCTCCAACCACAAGGGATGAACTCAGATTTCTCTAACACTGCAAGAGTGGCTAGCAAGTTTTTTGTGATTCAGTCCTATTCCAAAACAAAGTTTCTTAGTGATCCTTCTAATTTCTGGATCTAAAATTAAAGCCTCTCTCGATTCTAATTTATTTCAAGAAGAGACCCCATTTCCCCTCCCCCTACCTTGTCTCAGTCCCAACCCTCGAACTCATCACCGCCTTCCTAACCTGCAATCTTCTTCCTGACCTCTTGCCCCGCCCCTGCCTCCACCCCCACTCCAGCCTATCACCCTCACCTTAACCTACTTCCACCTATTGCATTTCCAACACCCCTCCCCCAAGTCCCTCCTCCCTACCTTTTATCTTAGTCTGCTTGGCACATTTTTCTCATTCCTGAAGAGGGGCTCATGCCCGAAACGTTGACTCTCCTGGTCCTTGGATGCTGCCTGACCTGCTGCACTTTTCCAGCAACACATTTTCAGCTCTAATGTCGTCCCAAGCCATTTTACAAGAGTGTTATCAAACAATTTGGTGCTGTTTCACAAGGAGATATTACAAGTTTGGTTACAAAAGGTAGGTTTCAAGGACTTTCTTATAGGAGCAAAGTTGGGGAGGGGTGAATTTCAGAGTTTATGCTGCGACATCTACAAGCATGATGATCAATTTAGAGTCACAGATGTACAGCACGGAAACAGACCCTTTGGTCCAATTTGTCCATGCCGACCAGATACCCTAAGTTAATCTAGTCCCATTTGCCAGCACTTGGCCCATATCTGTCGAAACCCTTCCTATTCATATACCCATTCAGATGCCTTTTAAATGTTGCAATTCTACCAGCCTCCACCATTTCTGTCAGCTCATTGCATACATGCACCAGCCTGTGTGAAAAAGTTGCTCCTTAGGTACCTTTTATAACATTCCCCTCTTACCCTAAACCTATGCCCTCTAGTTCCGGACTCCCCCAACCTAGCAAAAAAATCTTGTCTATTTATCCTATCCATACCCCTCATGATTTAATAAATCTCTCTAAGGTCACCTGTTAGCTTCCAATGCTCCAGGAAAACTGTTCCAGTCTATTCAGCCTCACCCTTTAATTCCCCAGTGGCCCTTGAGACTGTGATAAGCTGCCTTCTTAAACCACTGCAGTGCACGTCGTGTGGATATACCTATAGTGCCATTAGGGACGGTGTTACAGGATACTGATCTAGCAACACAAAGAACAGCGATATATTTCCAAATCAAGATGATGCGTAGCATAGAAGGGAATTTGCAGGTGGTGGTGTTCCCATGTATCAAATACCCTTGATACAAGTTGGTATGGTCATCCAGCCGAATACACCCACATCCCGTGAATGAATAACCAAAAAATAATTGCAGAAGGATGATGTGAAAATGATCAGGTATGCATTGAAATAGTCATGTCGAGAATGTACAATAGCATGGATGAGGATTTCAGCAGATGAGCAAAGGGCAGAGTCAGGTAATGCAACAGAAACAAGTAGGCTTACTGTTACATAGTTAGATTTTAACTAAGAGACACTACGACATCGAGGTTACAAACACGTCTTGTTCCACCTCTAACACTGCAAGAGTGGCTAGCAAGTTTTTTGTGATTCAGTCCTATTCCAAAACAAAGTTTCTTAGTGATCCTTCTAATTTCTGGATCTAAAATTAAAGCCTCTCTCGATTCCAATTTATTTCAAGAAGAGACCCCATAAACTCACTCCTCCATTCCAATTAGGAATGGTGCTCTTCTGGTTTCAAGTTAAAGCAAAGCACACAGGTTTAAGGCAGATGTTTGAGGATGCTTTCTGCCTCACCATTCCAAACATTTTCAAAGTGGCATGTTATAAATACTTTTCAATTGATTACCTGATCCTTTCCTTCCTTTGCCATTCCCTCCTCTTTTGTTAGCCACAGGAAGCTCTATTTCTTCTTGTGGCATTTGTGACACCTTCTGTAGAAAAAGCTTCTCCAAGGTTTGTGCCATTACAACTATGTCATCCCCTGGCTATAAATAGACACTAGTTAAATAATTTTAAATCAACATAACACAAGAAGCATTTCACAATTATATAAGGTGTAACATACCCGATTATATACATAGCAGTTAGTAAACATTGTATTTATGTCCTCTATACACTCCATAGCTTTACAGTAATATTTATTTTCCAAGCGTTTTTTGATGGTACCCAAATCCATTGGGTTCTTTGTAATCTGATAGTAATCCTGTGGGGAGGGAGAAAACAAAGAAACAGGCAGAGCAGCACCATCCATTTATACATGTTTTTCCAATTATATTGTGACTTTAATTGCAAAAATTAGTTTCCAATTTTAAGTATTCTTAAATTGGTTGATGTAACAACACATTTTTTTTTAAACAAGCAAAGGTTTCTTTTAAAAAAGAACTGGTGTTTCTTTATTATGTCAGGTACTAGCAAATATTATATTTCTCTTTCCAAGTCTTGACACATGCTAGCAATTGTTTTAGAATAAAATTTAGATAAGAGTTGAATGGAAAGATTTTTGAAAACATAAAACTACATTGCATCTGCTGCATTCCATTTATCCAATGTCCACAGATTGGGAGAAATCAATTTAGCACCTCAAGGAGGATGTGACATGAAATAACAGTACAATACAAAGCAGTTTAATTAAAAACAACTAGTTTTGAGCTTTGCTCACATTTCACATGTCAGGCCATGCATTTGTACTTGGTATTAGTAAATGATTTTGACTTTAATATGAAATGCAATCTTAAAATTTACTGACAGGATGAAAAAAGGTTCTACTGAAAGAATTTGAACAGTTAGGAGTCAAAGTAAACAGCAGAACCTCCAAGATAATCTTCAGATTATTATCTGAGCCACAGACAAACAGGTAAGTCAAGTCAAGGAGGTAGACACATGGCACAATGATTGGAATGGGTTACTGGCCCAAAACTGGGTAGGAGGAATCCATATTCGTGGGATAAGCTTAACATGAAGCATGCTGGGACCAGTGCCCTGGTGAAGCCAATAACAAAGGGCTGACAGGGTTTTAAAATAACTAGTTTGATGTAGAGGGTGTGACAGTTGGAGGAAAGGAAAATATTGACTTACAAAGCAAAATGATATTACAGTATTACAGTATAACTATTTGGATAACAATATCCAGAGAGAGAGAGGGGAAGGGACAAAATTTACAAAACATAGAATATGACAATAAAAAGGGTTAAAGCAACAAAAATGAAATGATCTCTATTTGCATATAGAGTATTTGGAACAAACTAAAAATTCATAAGAAGGAACAAAAAATGTTTATAGATATGATCTATAACAGACATGGTTGCAAGGAGATCAAAGCTGGGAGCTAAATAGTCAGGTGCATGCCTTTTTGAAAAAGCAAGAAATTATTTTGGATAAGAAGGTTTAATATCCATATGGCCGATGTTCTTTTTAAATAGAACAATAAGCACACTGGTAGGAGTAGCCTATAGGCCCTTAACAATAGCTATACAATAGGACAGAATATCAATCAGGATTGGATGACAGCATATAAATATGCATTAAAAATCACGGGTCATCTTAATCTTCATGCAGATTGAGAAAGTCAGATTGGTAGAGATATCCACGAGAAACTAATAGAGTTAATGGGGTTATTTTGGATCTTGTGTGTAATCAGGCAGATTTAATCAAATACTTCCTCATAAACGGTGACCACATGGTAGAATTTAGCAGGAAAAACTGGAGTTTGAAACAGCTATACTAGAGCTAACTACAGATAATTACTAAAGAACAAGGCCCATGTTAGCTCCAGCAGCTCCTGGGAAAGGAGTTTAACATAGACAAGCAGAAAGTTGAAAGAACACAGCAAACCATGCAGCATCAGAAGGTGGAGAAGGCAGTGTTTCAAATGTAATCCTTCTTCACAACTAGGGGAATGATGGAATGGATGGTTAACAAACTAGTTCATGGCTCACAACATCAATATATCCCAATCAGAAACACTAATTGCAGGAAGGGGATAAATCAACCATGGCTAAAATCAGGAAAGTTGAGAGCTTTCCAATTGCAAGAAAACAAAATATGCAATGTGACAAAATAGTGGTAAACAAGAGGATTTGGAATACTTAAGACCAACAAAATAAAGAGGGACAAGTTAACTTAATGTGATTGGAAAAATGGTAGAGTCGAATGTAATATCACAACATTCAGAAGTACATCACATAATCAAGCAGAGTCGGAAAAGCTTCAACGAAGGGGAAAGCTTGCCTGAAATGTAATACAATTCATTGAGAAGGTAACAAGTAGGATAGTGGATGTAATATGTTTGGATTTCCAGAGAGTATTTGATAAGGCACCACACATCAAGCTACTTAAGATAAGAGTACATGGTGTTAGATATCGATTAGTAGCATGAAGACAGGAATGTTTAACTAACACAAATCAAAGAGTTGGGATTGGTGGGGGGATGGGGAAGGTGGGAAGAAGTTCAGGACAAAACTTGTAACCAGTAGGAGTACCATACAAATCACTATGAATGCCATGTTATTTACATAATATATAAATGACTTAGAGGGGAAAGCTACAGACACACCAAATCCGCAGATCTCATGAAAATAGGTGGGAAGGCAAGTGGAGAAGTTGACACAATGAGTCTATTGGGGAATATGGGCAGGATGAGTAGACAAAAATATCGTAAATGGAATATAATGTGGGAAATTGAGGGGTTATGCATTTTGGAATGATTATTTATTATGAAATATTTAAGTAGAGAAGAATTGCAGAAAGCTACAGCACAGATTCGGGAGAAAGCTAGCTAACAAGTTCAGCAGGTAATATGGAAGGCAATGAAATGTTGACATTTATTAACAAGGGAATGGAGTATACAAATAAAGAAGTCTTGCTAAAACTATACAAGGCACTAGTGAGAACACAGCTAAAATACTGAACCGTTTTGAGCCCCTTACCTAAGGAAAGATATACTTGCATTGGAGACAGCCAAAAAAGGTTCACAAGATTGATTCTAGTTAAGATGGGGTGGGGGGGGATTATCTTGAGTAGGATCAAGTTAGTTTATCTGTATTCATTGAAGTGAGAAGGAGGAGGAACAACGTTATTGAAACATATGTATTTGGGGACATTACAGGGTAGATGTGGAAAGATAGTTTCTCCTGGGAGTGTCTAGGAACATGGGGCATAACCCTATTACAGGTCAAAGAAAGCTGAGGAGGAATGTCTTCTCAGTGAGCAGTGAATTTGTAAACTCTTCATCACAAGGTTTTTGAGATTGGATTGTTAAGTATATTCAAGGCTGAGAAAGACAGATGTTTCGTTAATATGGGAATCAACGGTTATGGGGAAAGAGGCAGGAAGTGTAGTTGAGGACCATCAGATCAGCCTTGATGATTCTGAATAGTGGAGCAGACTCCAGTAGGCCGAATGGCCTTCATCTCTTCCTCCATTGAATGATCTTGTGGAGGGAGGTTTGCTGGCAAGTAACTGGAGGGTATTTTAAGAAATTAAGAGGTGCAAATGTCACTGTGTGGATACAGTGAAGGATTACATTCACAAAGAAGAAAGAGGACAGATTTAATAGAAAGAGAAATAAATGGAAGTCAGGATTCAAATTCCTCAGTATAAATATAGGCAGAGAAAGACAAAAATGGCCAACAGCTATTGGGATTTTAAAAATAGATTCTATATTATTACAATAAATTAGTTGTGAATTTCTTCAAAAAAAAATTGAACTATAGAAAATTTCTACATTGATTTTGATATCACACAGTAAGCCACAGATCTGAACAGATAAAAATCAAGGAATGTAAATTCAAAAACTGGCTTAAGAATTTATAATTCAGTTTTAGAAGAAAACACCAAAAGGAGAAAATTGGTTTCAGTTATAACTTGACAATGAAATTATCAGAATGTCAAAACCCCAACTGATCCACTAATCTCCTTTTGAAAATGAAACTCACTGTTCTTATCTTAATCACTACTGAAGCAATTCAAAGAAGGCCCACTAATCTCAGAAAAATTAGGAGCAGGTAATAGATGTTCCTGCCATCGGACAAAAAAAAAAACCCTATTTTCTAGCTGGCTTACCAATGACACTTAATTTAAAATAACCACTCTTCTTTTGCTGACAAAGACAAATTACTTCCATAGTAACACATGCTAGAACACTAATTTTAAGTTACAGAAACAAAGAGGATATGAGATATACTGATAAGAGGTCAAACTGTCTCATTCATGCTGTAAACGTTTCGAGTTCTATTTCTACTTGTCTGCCCTTTGCCAAAAATAGAAAGGTATTGCAGTGAACAATTGTCTACCCTCATCGACTACCTCTTCAGAAAAATAACTCCATCTCATGGCTGTCCAAAAGGTGGGAATTTGAATAACTCAAAATACTCAAGCAGCATAAACCAGATTAGCATAGCTGAAAGCAAGCACGAAAATGCAAGGTTTTCATCCAACTGTCGAAAGATATTAAATTTCCAATTACTGCCTTGTATACTTATGTTTTACAGTTTGGATTTTTTAAGGGGTTGGAGCCCAACCCCACAATGTTTATACAATCTGCTCTCCATTGCAATTAGTCATTTGTTGCAGCTAAAAGCCATGGCAATATAACTCAACAAAGCATTGTGTTCTAATCAGGCACAATTGTAATTCTTACAGGCAAGTTCAGCTTCACAGCATCAACAGGTTGTTGGAATGGCCAGGCAAAATGGTGCTTCCAAAGAGCTTTAACCACCACCTTTTCCAAATACTGTAGCTGATTTGTCATTCGGCTAGGTTTCTTTGGGTTATAATATTCTGGTGGCTGTGGATTCACAATCACATTTTGCTGCTGTGATCTTTTATACCCAGTTGATGTCATTTTGAATCTCAAAATTTTTTGCACTTGGCCAACAGGATTTTAAAACTCTTTTCTTTCAAGGCTCTTGACGGACTATTAATCTATTATGCTTCCATGTCAGAATTACGACACAATCTGTTGGGAAAAAAAGACACTTTAGAAAAAAAAAACTGTTTTTACTTGAGTTCAAATCATATTTTTTTTTACTTCCAATATCAAAGAATTCAGACTACATTTCATTTTAGGAAAATACCATCAGTGGATGCAGAAGAAACCCAAAATTATTCCACTTATACAAAAGAAAATGCTGAGATAAAAGCAAGTGGAGCTATCTTAGCATCGTCCCACCTTGGTGAGTAGAGATTATGCTTTATTTTCAAAGTGAAATTTTACACGTGCTGAAAAGGAGAGTTTGATACAAACTAATGAAGGCTAGAAGTAAATCAGCTTCATTCAAGAGCACAACAGAAAAAGGAGGCCACCAGCTCAGTGCAGACATACATAATATCAGAATAAGCAACATGACAGATATTTCCCTGTGCTAATTCAAAATAAATGAGTAACATATTGAGTTTAAAAAAATTGTGTAATGTGATCAAGTCCCACAAGATAGAGTCATAGAGATGTGCAGCATGGAAACAGACCCTTCGGTCCAACCCGTCTATGCAGACTAGATATCCCAACCCAATCTCGTCCCACCTGCCAGCACCCAGCCTATATCCCTTCCTATTCATATACCCATCCAAATGCCTCTTAAATGTTGCAATTGTACCAGCCTCCACCACATCCTCATTCCATACACGTACCACCCTCTGCGTGAAGAAGTTGCCCCTTAGGTCTCTTTTATATCTTTCCCCTCTCACTATAAACCTATGCCCTCTAGTTCTGGACTCCCCGACCCCAGGGAAAAGACTTTGTCTATTTACCCTATCCATGCCCCTCAATTTTGTACACCTCCAAGGTCAATCCTCAGCCTCTGATGTTCCAGGGAAAACAGCCCCAGTCTGTTCAGCCTCTCCCTATTGCTCAAATCCTCCACCCCTGGCAACAGCCTTGTAAATCTTTTCTGAACCCTTTCAAGTTTCACAACATCTTTCCGATAGGAAGGAAGCCAGAATTACACACAATATTCCAACAGTGGCCTAACCAATATCCTGTACAGCCGCAACGTGATCTCCCAACTCCTGTACTCAATACTCTGACCAATAAAAGAAAGCATACCAAATGCCTTCTTCACTATCCTATCTACCTGCAACTCCGCTTTGAAGGAGCTATGAACCTGCATTCCAAGGTCTCTTTGTTCAGCAACACTCCCTAGGACCTTACCATTAAGTCCTGCTAAGATTTGCTTTCCCAAAATGCAGCACCTCGCATTTATCGGAATTAAACTCCATCTGCCACTTCAGTCCATTGGCCCATCTGGTCAAGATCCTGTTGTAATCTGAGGTAACCCTCTTCAGTGTCCACTACACCTCCAATTTTAGTGTCATCTGCAAACGTAGTAACTGTACCTCTTATGCTTGCATCCAAATCGTGTGTGTAAAGGACACTTCCCATCCTTGTGGCACTCCACTGGTCATAGGCCTCCAGTCTGAAAAACAACCCTCCACCACTACCCTCAAGATATTTAATTTCTTCCAGTGATAAACAGAAAATACTAGACACAGGCAGATTCCTACTCCCTTCTAGCAAATTACCCCTGATATCATGAGATTTTATTTTCCATAATAACCTTTGTTATCACAAGTGAAGGGATAGTAATATATTTCCAAATCAGAACAGCAAGTGGCTTGGAGGGGAACCTCCGGGTGCTCATGTTCCCATGCATCCCTTGTGCTTCTAGATGGAAGTGGTTGTGTGTTTGGAAGGTGTGGCCGAAGGATCGTTAGGGAATTTCTGCAGAGCATCTTGTAAATATTATGCATTGCTGCTACTGAGCACTGTTGGTGGGAAGAGCGGATATTTGTGGATGTGGTGCCATAAAGTGGGTTCCTTGGACTGGATGGAGAAAGTGAGGACTGCAGATGCTGGAAATGAGAGCTGAAAATGGACTGGATGGTAACAAGCTTCGAGTGTTGTTGGAGCTAAATTCCAGAGGGGAGGTGAGAATGACAAACCTTGATATCAAAGTTGCATTCATCCAGGCAACTGGGAAGTATTCCAACACACTTAACTAGCACCTTGCAGGTGATGGACAAGCTCTGAGTTGGAAGGCAAGTTATGTGCCACAGCATTCCTAGCCTCAAACATGCTCTGTAGCCACTGTGCTTGAGACAACTTAAATTTCTGGTTAATCACAACCTCAGATGTTGACGGTGGAGATTTCAGTGATGGCAATGCAATTAAATGTCACGGGGTGGAGGCTAGATTATTTCTTATTGGAGATGGTCATTATCTGGCATTTGTGTGGCAAGAATGTTACTTGCTACTTGTCAGCCCAAGCCTGGATATTCTCCAGATCTTGTTGCATTTGAATATTGACTTCTTCAGTTTCAGAGGGGTAACAAATGATGTTGGAGTGGCTCACCAATGATTGCACATCCCTGCCTCTGACCTTATGATGGAAAGAAGGTCATTGATGAAGCGGTTGAAGATGATTGGGTCAAGGACATTTCCCAGAGGAACTTCTGCAGAGATAATTTGGATCGGAGATGGCTGACCAACAACTACAACCATCTTCCGATGTGACTGGTATGACTAACTGGCAGAGTTTGCCTCCTGATATCTATTGACACTAGTTTTGCTGGAGCCCCTTGATAACACACTTAAATGCAGCCTTGATATCAAGGTCAGTCATTCTCACCTCACTTCTGGAATTTAGCCCTTTTTTATTCATGTTTGGAATCAAAACTCCCAAAGAAGGTCAGGAGCTGAGTGGCCTTAGTGGAACATAAACTGGACATCACCGAGGCATTATTGCTGAGCAGGTGCTGTTTGATTACCGTTGTCAAAGTGCTATCACCTTACTGATTGAGAGTAGACAAATGGGATGGTAATTGCTTGGGTTAAATTTGGTTTGCCTTGGTGTATAGGACACATTTGGGATGTGTCAGTTGTCTTGAGAGGAAAGGTTGTGCAGGCTAAGCTTCTAATTTCCTGGAGTTTAGAAGACGTGACTTGTTAAAACAAAATCCTGAGGGGTCTTGACAGGGTAATAGATGAAGAGGTTATTCCTTTTCTTCAATTATGTAGAGCTAGCAATTTAAAACCAAGGGTAATTTTTTAAAATAGAAAAAGGGGCAAAATTATTTCCTGGGACTATTGACTGGCTCCAGAAATGTTCCTGAAAGAAGTGGTGGAAGGTGTGTCAAAAGACGATGCAGGTGTGAATATATTCTTGGTAAACAAGGGGTGAAATGTCATCAAGAGGCAGGGATGTGGAATTTCAGTTTGCAGTTAGTAGTATTACACAGTTAGAAAGAGATATAAAAAAGAAATCTTCCCATTAGCTGATGGTACAAGTACTGTGGGATAAGCTTGCCTCATCCAGAGGAAGGAACTTTCTTTAAACAACAAAAAAAATTGGCAATAAGGGTGATGGAGCAGAAACAACGACTTCAGAAGGCAATAGAATTGACAATTGAAGGATATAACCATATAAGGCTACACAGATAAAGCAAGCCAGACAGTCCTCCCTTGCTCAATGAAAAGTCAACATGGACTGAAAAAGGGCCAAATAGCCTAAGATGGAAATGATTGGTCACAATATCTAGGTTGTTGACCAATGACAATACAGTATGGTAGTTGGCAGATGTGAGAGGCAGAATGTTGGAGTGGAATTCTTATAACTGGGTGGATACAGAAATTGGACAGGTAAAAAAATAAAGAGAAGGCACGTAAAAGGAAATCAATGCTCAATGCAGCAATATTACTTGGCTACCAAGGGATGCAAGCAAGTTATGGAGGCAAGGGTGTAAACAATAGAAATTCCTGCCACAATTTTTAAATTCTCCTGTGCAATAGTGATGACAAGATTGAGGATTTACAACTGTTACACTCTTATCCAATATAACAATTTGTGACTGAATTGATGAGCTGATAGTCATTTCAGAAAATATCCAGAAAATAAACATGACAAAATGAATTCAGAAAGCCAACTTGTGGTTAGATTAGGAAAGTATACAATAGTATTCCCTAAGGATTAAGTCTTCATGACACATTAGTAACCACAATTGAGCCAGAAAAATATCAGAGCTTGCAGATGAAAGAACCTGGAAATGCAGTTAACAGTGAGCAAGATGGCAATAGATTTCAGGAAGTCAGACAGATTGGTAAGAAATGCATACAGATAGCAGATGATTTACTGGAAAGTGTGAAGTGACACATCTAAGAAGAAAGAGGTGAAAGGAAGACAATATAAACGAAATAGTATAGCTTTAAACTGTGTGCAGCAGAGATCTTGTGGCTTCGATACATTTATTTGAATGTAGCAAGATTAGACAGCTGATGAAAAGCATACAAAAGATCCACTTCAAGCATAAGAATACGTATGGAAGGAAGTTATGCTAATTTTTTAATTAGCAGACTTTAACAGAAGTAACACTGCCAATCACTTAGCACACTTTTGCATGACAAAGCTTGAAGAGGGTGCAAAGACAGATTTATTAAATTAGTAAGTAATAAGGACAAAGGATTAAGAGCATCATGTCAGTTATGTGGAAAGACCACAGAAGTTGAAGCAATCTCTATTTTCATGAAAAAGAAGAGATACAAATCAATATGTTCACTATGAAGGGCTTTAACAGAATAAATGAGGACAAAACCTTTAAATGACCAGAGATAAGGTAATTGGCAAAACAACCAGGTGGAAAAAGAATATAACTGTGTTAAGCAAAAAGTGAGTTAAGATTCTGAAATGAAAGACCCAAAAATGGAACGGATCCCTCAGGCAGGAGGATGATTGCCTTACTGAAGCAGAGAGGGATGGCTACGTCCAGATAAGGTTGGGGCGGCTTAATAGTGACAAACCTCAAATTGTCCTTCTTTGTAGTTGTTGAGTAGAGTCTCATTTGAAATGCCCAACTCTGTAACAATGCCAATACCTTTTTGGAGAATCAACTGGGTGAGATCAGCATCTGTTCTACCTGCATCTTCCACCTGTGGTCTGCATCAACGCTGCATATCATCTGAATCATGGGGAAGGGTTGGAATGCTAAGACCAAGTCACCATCAGGGTGTTGATGCAGACCACAGTCTGAAGAGGCAGGTAGAACAGATGCTGATCTCACCCAACTGATTTTCCAAAAAAAGGTATTGACATTGTAACAGAGTTGGGCATTTCAAATGAGACTCCGCTCAACAACTACAGCCATCAGACAGTGCCCATTGAATGTAACAACCTAAGGGCTGGGGAAAATGGAGAGTGAGCATGAAATTTGTCAAGACGAAAAGGTGTCATGCCTAATTGAGAGCAATGGAGGTATCAAATGTCACCAGTTTTCCTGAGAGCATCTTGCTGAGGGACGAGAGCCAATTGATGTCTCTTCAGGGTCTCCCCATTTGTCTTCAATCACACCTTTCATAATCTGGTTTCTGGTAGCTCACGATCCAAATTAATACTCCAGTGCACCTGAATTGGAAGGGGACTAATCTACTGGCGGGGAGATTTGCTTTGGCTGCTCTGGAAAATTTAAACTTTTCAAACATTGACTGAGATTGATCATATTAAGTGCTTGGATGAAGAGAAATTTGTTAAGGGTGTACACAATTCAGAATGCGGATGTAACCACTAGAGGTGTGAAGTTAGACCTACTATTGGGGAAAATAAAGACAGGGCAGGTGACAGAGGTCTCAATGGGGAGCACTTTGGGGCCAGTGATCATAATTCTATTAGTTTTAAAAATGGTGATCGAAAAGGATAGACCAGATCTAAACGCTGAAGTTCTAAATTGGAGGAAGGCCAATTTTGATGGTATTAAGCAAGAACTTTCAAAAATTAATGGGGGCAAAGTTTGCAGGTAAAAGGGATGGCTGGAAAATGGGAAGCCTTCAAAATAAAAAAAAAGTCAAGAAACAGAATGTTCCTGTTGGGGTGAAGGGCAAGGCTCATGGATTTACTTGGAGAAAATCTTTAGACTGAGGTATAACATCCATATCTCATCTTCATAATCCTCATTGGGAAACAAAGGCGGCTGACTGGGAATCTGTAGTCCATTATCAGATACTCAACAAGGACTGATAAGGAGGTGTATCCTGTATCTAGTATTGAGGAAGCATTACAATTTTTCAAAAGGTGCAAAGTATTCCTGCAACTTGATATGTCTGACTTCTATTTTCCTTTCATACTGAAAAAGGATGGCAGTTCCTTGTGGCCTAAGAGCAGTACTGTCACAAGTTCAAGGGCAGAGAAAAAAGTAATAATTTATGCCAGTCAGCATCTCAAGCAAATGAAAGGAATATGCAAAATTAAAATCATGAAGGGTATGGATAAGATAAATATACAAGGTATTTTCCCTGGGGGTGGAGGCATCCAGAACTAAAAGGGCATAGGTTGAGGGCAAGAGGTGAAAAATAAGGGCAACTTTTTTTATGCAGAGGATGGTGAGTTTACGGAATGCGCAGCCAGACGAAGTGGAGGCTGATACAATTACATCATTTAAAAGGCATCTGGATAGTTTATATACAGGAAGGGTTTGAGAGAGATATGGGCAAAATGCTGGCAAGTGGGACTTGATTAGACAATAGATGCAGGAGTAGGCCATGGCTGCCCTTCGAGCCTGCACCACCATGGCTGATCATCCTCAATCAGTATCCTGTTCCTGCCTTATCTCCATAACCCTTGATTCCATTATCCTGGAGAGCTCTATCCAACTCTTTCTTAAATGAATCCAGAGACTGGGCCTCCACTGCCTTCTGGGGCAGAGCATTCCACACACCCACCACCCTTTGGGTGAAGACGTTTCTCCTCATCTCGGTCCTAAATGGCCTACCCCTTATTTTTAAGCTGTGTCCTCTAGTTTGGGACTCGCCCATCAGCGGAAACATCCCCTGTTTCCTGCCTCCAGAGTGAACGATCCTTTAATAATCTTATAGGTCTCAATCAGATCCCCTCGCAGTCTTCTAAACTCAAGGGTATACAAGCCCAGTCGCTCCAGTCTTTCAACATATGATAGTCCCACCATTCCAGGAATTGACCTCGTGAACCTACGCTGCACTCCCTCAATAGCCAAAATGTCTTTCCTCAAATTTTGAGACCAGAACTGCACACAATATTCCAGGTGCGGTCTCACCAAAACTCTGTACAGCTGCAGAAGAACCTCTCTGCTTCTATACTCAATCCCTCTTGTTATGAAGGACAGCATGTTATTAGCTTTCTTCACTACCTGCTGTACCTGAATGTTTGCCTTCATTGACTGATGTACAAGAACACCCAGATCTCTTTGTATTGCCCCTTTACCTAACTTGACTCCATTTAGGTGGTAATCTGCCTTCCTGTTCTTGCCACCAAAGTGGATAACCATACATTTATCCACATTAAACTGCATCTGCCATGCATCTGTCCAGGTCACCCTGTAATTTCCTGACATCCTCCTCATATTTCACCCTGCCACTCAGCTTTGTATCATCAGCAAATTTGCTAATGTTACTATTAATACCATTTTCTATATCATCAATATATATTGTAAAAAGCTGCAGTCCCAGCACTGATCCCTGCGGTACCCCACTGGTCACCGTCTGCCATTCCGAAAGGGAGCCGTTTATCACTACTGTTTCCTGTCAGCCAACCAATTTTCAATCCAAGTCAGTACTTTGCCCCCAATACCACACGCCCTAATTTTGCTCACTAACCTCCTATGTGGGACTTTATCAAAGGCTTTCTGAAAGTGCAGGTACACTACATCCACTGGATCTCCCTTATCCATCTTCAGAGTGACATCCTCAAAAAATTCCAGAAGATTAGTCAAGCACGATTTCCCTTCATAAATCCATGCTGACTCTGACCTATCTTGTTACTGCTACCTAGATGTGTCGAATTTCATCCTTTATAATTGACTCCAGCATCTTTCCCACCATTGAGGTCAGACTAACTGGTCTATAATTTCCTGCTTTCTCTCTCCCACCTTTCTTAAAAAGTGGTACAACGTTAGCCACTCTCCAATCCACAGGAACAGATCCTGAATCTATTGAACTCTGGAAAATAATCACCAACGCATCCACGATTTCTAGAGTCACCTCCTTCAGCACCCTGGGATGTAGACCATCAGGCCCCGGGGACATATCAGCCTTCAGACCTAACAGTCTCTCCAACACCAATTCCTGGCAAATATAAATTCCCTTCAGTTCAGGTCCTTTAGCCTCTGTTACCTCAGGGAGATTGCTTGTGTCTTCCCCAGTGAACACAGATCTGAAGTACCAATTCAACTCTTCTGCCATTTCTTTGTTCCCTGTAATATATTCCCCTGTTCCTGTCTTCAAGGGCCCAATTTTAGTCTTAACCATTTTTTCCCCTTTCACATACCTAAAAAAGCTTTTACTATCCTCCTTTATATTTTTGGCCAGTTTACCTTCGTACCTCATTTTTTCTGTGTATTTCCTTCTTAGTAATCCTCTGTTGTTCTTTAAAAGCTTCCCAATCCTCAGTTTTCCCACTCATTTTTGCTACATTAAACTTTTTTTCTTTGGACTTGAGGTTTCTTAACTTCCCTCGTCAGCCACGCCCACCCATGCCTCCTCCTAGGATCTTTCTTCCTTTTTGGAATGAACTGATTCTGCATCTTCTGCATTATATCCAGAAATATCTGCCATTGTTCCTCCACGGTCATCCCTGCTAAGGTATTGCACCATTGAACTTTGGCCAGCTCCTCCCTCATAGCTCCATAGTTCCCTTTATTCAACAGAAGTACTGTCACTTCCGACTGTACCCTCTCCCTCTCAAATCGCAGATTGAAGCTTATTGTCACTACCTCCATATGGCTCCTTCACTTCGAGGTCCCTGATTAATTCTGGTTTGTTGCACGATACCAGATCCAGAATTGCCTTCTCCCTGGTAGGCTCCAGTACCAGCTGTTCTAAGAATCCATCTCGGAGGCACTCCACAAAGTTTCTTTCTTGAGGTCCAATACCATCCTGATTCTCCCAGTCTACCTGCATGTTGAAATCCCCCATAACAACTGTAGTAACATCTTTGCGACAGGCCAATTTCAGCTCCTTATTCAACTTACACCCTACATCCATACTACTGTTTGGGGGCCTGTAGATAACTCCCCAGAGGGTCTTTCTACCCTTAGAATTTCTCAGCTCTATCCATACGGACTCTATATCCCCTGATTCTAGATTCCCCCGCGCAAGGACTGAATATCATCCTTTACCAACAGGTTAGGATATCTGGTCGACATGGATGAGTTGGACCAAAGGGTTTGTTTCTGTGCTGTACAACTATGACTCAACTCCAGTATGTCAATAACTTAACTGAGAAGAAGCACCAATAATTGAGAGTCAGTGCTTCACAACTGTATAAATAAAAAAAATCCCAATGAACTAAAAATGAACATTTGCTCAGCTGACTGCTACTCAGGCTTCATCAGTGAACAAGAAGTAACTATTGTAACAGACAACTTTGGCAAAAACAAAAGATTTTAAGTACTGCACAACTTAAACGAGACCCATTTGAAAACTCCAAATACACGATCATGATCAAAACAGAAACAAGTGAACACGTTTAATTTGGGCACACAGACAGGGTAAACTGAACTCCAAAAACCAAAAGGTCTAAATAAAAAAAAAAGTGAAGTTTTTTTTTTAAGTCCTTATGATTTTAGCAATCCACATCTGCAGTTGTCTGTAGGGTGATTTTCATTCTTCGATTACATGATTGATCAGCTGGACCTGGGTTTTTTTTACAGTTAATATTAGCTTTCAAGCTTTCTTGGTTTTTGTTTTTCCACACAGAAAGTAAGCAAAAGAGACGATGCTCTCTGTCTAAAAGCTCTGGATGTTCTTCTCTTGCTGCTCTGACATAATCTTTATTCCTGATGAAGGGCTTTTGCTTAAAACATCGATTTTACTGCTCCTCGGATGCTGCCTGAACTGCTGTGCTCTTCCAGCACCACTAATCCAGAATCTGGTTTCCAGCATCTGCAGTCATTGTTAAAATATTATAGGTAAAAACACTCATTAGCTCAGAGGGTTGCTGGCAGGCTGAAACTCCTGAATTTAAAAGACTCTCACTGCCACTTAGGCTTGAATAGTCCCTCTCACCATTTCAAAAAATATTGTGCTACACAACTCAAATATGCAGCTATAGATTTTCAGGTTGGAAAACTTCCCTGGTTTTCTATTTATTGCAATCCAACTTCCACTTCAGTCTATATTCTCAAATGGAAAAATACAGTCTCTCATAAATAAAGCTGGCAGATAGAGCTTCATAAAAGGAGACTTTTTCAGAAGGTCAGAGACATTCTGATCAGTGCAGAGTTATGTTTTCACAGACAAATTACTCAACTATTTTCTAACTTCTACCAAGCTCGAAGCAATAAAAGATCCAATGGGCAGGTAAACTTGCTCAGTTTCAATTCCAGATCAAGCAAAAATGCAGATGCTGATGCTTCTAGTTGGAAGGCCCAAACCAAAGGCAGCATTTGAATCCCAATTCCCTGTGACAGCCAAATTTTGATTGAGGATTTGGGTGCACTTGAGCTCCAAATATTGAGAGGTGTATTTCTTTAAAAATAAAATTCTGCCCTTCCCAAAATTCAGAATTCACTTTGCCCTCATAATACAACTATTCAACAAATCCTAACTGGTCTATTATGTCTTTGCTGCCTCAGGTGTTCATCTTCCCACCTAGCTTTGTATCATTAGCAAACTTTGTTAAATTTTATCCTCTCTAAATTGATGACATCAGTTTTCAACAGCCAGGTCCAAGTGTTATTCCTGACTGCACTCCAAAGTTAAATTCTGTACCTGGAAAATCTATTGATTTCTGCCCTTAGATTTCTGTCCATTACCTAATCCTTGATCTCTGCTTGTGCTCCAGTCCCCTAGAGACCTCAGAACTTTTTTTTTTAAAAAATAAAAAAAACTTCCTATTGGCAGCTGGAAGGAATGAGAAGACCTCATGTTTTAATTCTACTACAACAGATAGAACCACTATTGAAAAAGCACTTTGAAAGGGAGGTGATGACATAAATGGTAATGGACTAGTAATCCCAGTTTAATAGTCTAGGGGCATGAGCTCTTATCCCACCATGCAAACAGCAGAAAATTTGAATGGATACAATTTATAAATAGAAATCTAGCCTAATGGCACCCACATAAACGTAGGGAATTGTGAAAACCCATCTGGCTCAGTAATGTCCTTTAAGAAAGCAAATCTACTGTTCTTACCTGGTCCAGCCTATGTGTGACTCCAAATCCATAGCAAAGTGGTTGATTCTTAAGTACCCTCTACGGAATTAGAAATGGACAATAAATGACGGCCAAGTCAGTGATACTCACATCCAGCAAACAAAATACATGATTTACTGGAGGATCACCTTATATCGAGGCTATTACTGGAAGTTTTCCCTCTAGCATAAGCTGGAAGATTTGCCAAGTTAAATTTTAACTCAGGTTTGTTGCTTTCAATCTAAGCACAAGTTCCCATTCATATTCTGGCGAGGCTTTTGGGTTTCTAGCTGCTCTCCAATTCCCACCAGAAAGCCTGGCAGACTAACCTGTGAAACTATTTTAGGAAAGCTGTAACTGACGTTGCAATAGCTTTCACTGTACCTTCCCCTTCCCCTAGCCCATCACCACAGCAACATCAATCACACTGGACTTGCATTCAAATACAGATGCTACTGGGAAGGCACCCCAACTCCACATCTTTGAACATGGATAGTTTAAAGCAAACTGCTTACAACTGGATATCCTCATCACATCTCTGGGACTTTGCAGTCTCAGTCTTTCCACTGTTAGCAGACAGGTTGCTGCCATGGTATCGAAGCATAAACATCTTCATTCCAGTCATGCGATTTGGGTACTCTTTAATCGCAAACATATTGGCGAATTGCAAATAGCGTTTCTCCAGCAGTCATAGAAAATCCCACCTCTAATTTAGCACTTCAATCTCAGATAGGTCTCATGATTGTTTAGGAGAAGTCTGATGGTAAAATGAAGGCAATCTCAATTATAAATCAGCGTACCCTCCAGGCCATGCGGTTGCTCAGAGGTTGCGCACCGCCAAATTAAATTTCAGGTTTGGGAAATCACAGCTGTATAGTGATCAGAGGTCAATGAACTGAAAACAAATTACTGTAGTATTGATTACTACATATTGCTCTTAAATGCTAATCCCAAACCTGTCTAAAGTGGAATTGTCTTAGAAAGTGATGGCAGCTTCCCAATAACCTTGTACAAACATAGGAAAAGCAATAGACTGTTCAGCCTCAAGTCTGCAGCCTAACTCCACATATATACCTTTGGCCCATACCCCTTAATGCTATTGGATAACGAAGTTATCTAAAATGTCTCAGATTTTAAAATTGACAACCGTTCTTGCATCCATCATCATCTGTGGAAGTAAGTTCCAAATATCTATCACCCATTGTGTGCAGAACTGCTTTTCATTCCATCTGAATGGTGTGCCCCATCCAGCTCTAGAATCCCCAATACCCTGCCTTTTTGTTATTACCTTGAAGACTTCAATCAGATCATCACTTATTCTTTCAAATTCTAGAAACAACAGGCTTAATTAATATAATCTCTCCTCCTAACACAACCCCTGCAGTCTAGCTGCATTCTTGTAAACCTATATTGTACTTGCAAGGTCAATATACATTTCTTAAGGGATGGTTGGTTTAGCTCAGTTGGTTGGCAGGCTGGTTTTTATTGTGGACCTCAACAACATTGGCTCAATCCCTGCAGCAGCTGAGGTGACCACAAAAGATTCTTCTTCTCAACCTCTCCCCTCGCCCGAGACGACCCTCAGGTTAAGCCACCAATTATCTTTCTCTCCCAAGCAGCCCTATGACCTGCTGAGATTATGGTGCCTTTACTCTTGCCTTACCCAAGGTATGGTAAAGCCCAGATCTGCTCTCAGTACTCCAAGTGGAATTTAACCAGGGTTTGTACAACTACAGTATAACTTAAATCATCCTTGTACTCCAGTCCTCTAGATATAAAGATCAGCATTCCATTAGCCTTCTTGATTATTTTCTGCACCTGCTCATATTTTGAAAGATCTCTGCAACTGAAGCCATAATAGATTCTTGTGGGTCACCACCAGTCACATCCTGCCAAGCTGAGTACCTACCCATTATCCCTTCTTTCGGATACTTGCCAGTTAATAAATTTCATAGCCAGGTCAGTAATTTGCTCTCAATTCTGTAGGCTTCCATCTGAGCTAGATTAGATTAGATTCCCTACCTATGGAAACAGGCCCTTCAGCCCAACAAGTCCAATAGTCTCTTATAAGAGTGTTTAATCAAGGCCTTATAGAGACAACATGAAAAAAGACACTCGCCTGTCCACTACCTTATGTCACCTCTTCAATCAAAAAATCATTAATGTTTGTCAGACATTATCTACCTGCCATGAATCAGTACTGGGTCTCCGATTAACTGAAAGGTAAATCAGTTACCACATTCTTGATTATAGATGCCAACAACTTCGCGGTCAGAGATGTTAGGCTAGCTGGACTGTAATTCCCGGTTTTTTCTCTTTCCCCCTTAAACAGCGGAGTAACAGGTACAACCTTCTAATCCAGAGGGATAACTCCTGTACACAGGGATCTCTGAAACATCGTAGTTGCC
Organism: Hemiscyllium ocellatum; assembly: GCF_020745735.1. Classification (NCBI taxonomy): domain Eukaryota; kingdom Metazoa; phylum Chordata; class Chondrichthyes; order Orectolobiformes; family Hemiscylliidae; genus Hemiscyllium; species Hemiscyllium ocellatum. The sequence continues at coordinate 97,817,969 of NC_083409.1, forward strand.
GTCACCATAAAGTGCTTTTACAACACCTTCAAATGGAAGGCGTCAGTTCCTGGGGTTTTGTCGCTCTTGAATTCCATTTATTTCCTCATTACCAATGTTTTACTTACACTAATTTTGTTCAGTGCCCTAGTATTCATTTGCTTGGGACTTCCAGTAAATGCTGAGGCAAAGTTATGATCATCTAACAGGTCTGTCATTTCCCCAAAGTCATTGACAACATCCCTACTTCCAGTTAGTGTGCCAACACACTACTCCTGACCACCTGTTTTCCCATTATATAACAATAAAATTTCTGATTGATTGTTGATTTTGATTTACCTTGTAAGTTTCCTTTCACAATCCCTTTCAATAGCTCTTATAAGCTGTTGTGTGCAGCTCTTTAATGAATGTCTTCAGAAAATCCAACTATGACATGTACCGGTTGCCCCATTTCAAAAAAAAATTGTCAAACCCTATTTATCTATTGTAAAAATGATACTGATTCTGACTAATCAGTACCCTAACAATAATCGATTCTAGCATTCTTCCCACTACTGTTAGGCTAACTGGGCTACAATTCCTTTCTTTAAAATCCATTACCTTTCTTGAACAGCATGATTAATTTACTACCTTGCAGGGGACCATTTTAGAGTCTCGAAAGAGAAAACTGCAGACCAGTTAGCTTAACATCTGTTTAAGTCAGATAAATGCGAGGTGCTGCATTTTAGGAAAGAAAATTTTAGCAGGACTTATACACTTAATGTAAAGTCCTAGGGAGCGTTGCTGAACAAAGAGACCTTGGAGTGCAGGTTCATAGTTCCTTGAAAGTGGAGTCGCAGGTAGATAGGATAGTGAAGGCAGCGTTTGGTATGCTTTCCTTTATTGGTCAGACTATTGAGTACAGGAGTTAGGAGGTCATGTTGCAGCTGTACAGGACAATGGTTAGGCCACTGTTGGAATATTGTATGCAATTCTGGTCTACTTCCTATCGAAAAGATGTTGCAAAACTTGAAAGGGTTCAGAAAAGATTTACAAGGATGTTGCCAGGGTTGGAGGATCTGAGCTACAGGGAGAGGCTGAACAGGCTGGGGCTGTTTTCCCTGGAGCGGAGGCTGAGGGGTGACGTTATAGAGGTTTACAAAATTATGAGGGGCATGGATAGGATAAATAGGCGAAGTCTTTTCCCTGGGGTCAGGGAGTCCAGAACTAGAGGGCATAGGTTTAGAGTGAGAGGGGAAAGATATAAAAAAGAGACCTAAGGGGCAACTTTTTCATGCAGAGGGTGGTATGCATATGGAATGAGCTGCCAGAGGATGTGGCAGAAGCTGGTACAATTGCAACATTTAAGAGGCATTTGGATGGGTATATGAATAGGAAGGGTTTGGAGGGATATAGGCCGGGTGCTGGCGGGTGGGACGAGATTGGGTTGGGATATCTAGTCGGCATGGACGGGTTGGACCGAAGGGTCTGTTTCCATGCTGTACATCACTATGACTCTAAGTGACAGCAGGGAACTTAGATATATCACAGGCTGCCAGGCCAAAAAAAAACATATTGTGAAAGAAAAATCATGCTTGACCAATCTACTGAAATTCTTGGAGGTGGTGACACATGCTATGGATTAAGGAGGACCAATGCATATCCTAATCTTGGATTTCTAGAAGGCACTTGATAAAAGGTACCACCAAGGTTATTATGGAAAAAGCTTATGGAGTAGATGGGAGCGTATAGACATGGGTGGAAGATTGTTAAACAAACAGGAGGCAGTAAATAAACATATATACGTATTTTCAAATTGGTAAGATGTAGAAGTGGTATGCCACAGTGGTCAGGGCCAGGTCCTCAACTCAAATTTATATTAGTGACTGGAATAAAGGGATGAAAAACACAGTTGACAAATTTTCCATTGATACAAAGATAGGTAGGAAGGCAAGTCGTGAAAATGACAAAAGAGCCTACGTAAAAATATAAATAGGTTCACTAGAAACTCACTGATTTTGACACCTAGTATGGTAATGAAACGTCTTAAAACAAACCTTCAAGTTCAGCGAGCTAACTTACATACTTACCAACCTGAGCTACAAATCTTCTCAAAAAAAATCAATAAATATGTTAACTTAATGAGAGTGGGCAAAGGTGTAGCAAATGAAGTATAATCTGGAAAAATGCAAAAATGATCATTTTAGCAGCAGGAATTAAAAAGCAGCAGTAAGTTGCAGAGATTGGAAATGGAGAAGGATTTGGGTACATGTCCTAATGTATGAATGAATTGCAAAATGCTAGTACACAAGGCTAAGTACACAACTAAGATAGATCAAACAACATTATTTATCATGAAGAGAACTGAATGCAGGAAGATGGTTATACTTCAGTTATAGAGCATTATGTACAGTATTATCTCTATTTAAACAGAATGTAAATGCATTGGAGATAGCTCAGAAGATTTAAAACACTAATACTTGGCTGGGCAGGTTGTCTTATGTGGAACTGTTGGAACAGGGTGAGCGTATATCTACTGGCTTTTCAAAGAATAAAAGGCACATTAATTGAAACATCCAACCACAAGGGACTTTGACAGATCAGATATGGAGAAAACTTTATTCAAGAACTTAAATAGGTGTAACAGAGAAATAAGAAAGGGATAATCACCTTGCTGAGACTGTATTAGGGCAAATGACCAAAGTTCTCAATGGGGGAGCACTTTGGGGCAAGTGATCATAATTTATTTCATTTTAAAATACTTATAGAGAAGGATATAATTTATCAAAAAGTTCTAAATTGAGGTAAGCCCAGTTTTGACCTTTAAGATTACTTAGTGTGGAAACAGGCCCTTCAGCCCAACAAGTCCACACTGACCCTCTGAAGAGCAACCCACCCAGACCCATTCTCCTACATTTACCCCTTCACCTAACACTATGTGCAACTTAGCATGGCCAATTCACCTAACCTGCACATCTTTGGACTGTGGGAGGAAACCAGAGCACCCGGAGGAAACCTACGCAGACACAGGGAGAATGTGAAAACTCCACACAGACAGTTGCCTAAGGCGAGAATTGAACCTGGGTCTCTGCTGGAACATTAAAAAGTTGATTGGGGAGACTACTCCCAGGTAAAGGGATGGCTAGGAAGTGGGAGACCTTTAAAAATGAGATAATACGTTCAGAGACATTATGTATTTGTGCGGGTGAAGGACAAGCATGGTAGGTGTATGGAATGCTATATAACTAGAAAAATTGAGGCTTTGGTCAAGAAAAAGGAGGGTTATGTCAGGTATAGAACAGCTGGGATCAAGTAAGTCCCTAGAGGAGTATGATGGCAGTAGGAGTATAGTTAAGAGGGAAATCAGGAGGGCAAAAAAAAAAGGGGGTACATGAGATAGCTTTGGTAAATAGAATTAGAGATTCTAAAGGGATTCTATAAATACATTAAAAAGACAAAAGAGTAACAAGGGAGAGAATAGGGCCTCTTAAAGATCAACATGGATGTCTACAAGTGAAACCACAGGAGATATGAAATAAATATTTCACATCAGGATTTATAGTGGAGAAGGGCATTGAAGATGTGGAACATGAGGAAATAAATAGCGATGTCTTGAAAAAGTTCATATTACAGAAAAGGTGGTGCTGGAGGTCTTAAAACACAGGACCTAATCAGGATGTTTGCCAGAATTGCCAGGAAGCTAGGAAAACACTGCTGGGTCTCTTGCTGAGATATTTGTATCATCAACAGTCATGGGGGGCGGGGGGGGAAGGAGGTGCCAGAAGACTGGAGGTTGGTTAATATGATGCTATTACTTAATAAAGGCTGTAGGCAAAGACTGGGTACTATAGACCAGTGAACTTTACAGTGGTGCTAAGTTCATAGAATCAGATAATTCCTAGTGTGGAAATAGGCCCTACAGCTGAACAAGTCTGCACCGATCCTCCGAAGAATAACCCACCCAGACCCATTCCCCAACCCTATTATCTGATATTTACCCCTGACTAATGCACCTGACCTACACATCCCTGAACACTATGGGCAATTTAGCATGACCAATTCACCTAATCTGTATATCTTTGGATTGTGGGTGGAGTACCCAGAGGAAACCCACACAGACACGAGGAGAAGAGTGCAAACTCCACACAGACAGTCGCCTGAGGCTGGAATCGAACCCAGGACACTGGTGCTGTGAGGCAGCAATGCTAACCACTAAGTGACCAGGCCACCCCCAAGTTGTTGGAAGGGATTCCGAGGGATAGTATTTACTTGCATTTGGAAATGCAAGGATTGATTAGGGATTGTCAACACAGCTTTATGCTTGAGAAATTGTATCACACTAACTTAGTTTTTTTTGAAGTGACAAATAAGATCAATGAAGGCAGAGCTGTAGACATTGTCTATATGGACTTCAACAAAGCGTTCATCAAGATTGCGCATTATAAATTGGTCCGTAAGTTATCACATGGGATCCAGGGAGAAGCGAGCCAACTGGATACAAAGTTATCTCCTGCGGTCAAGCCAGAGTGTTGGTGCAAGGTTATTTTTCAGACTGGATGCCCATGACCAGCAGTGTGCCACAAAGATCAGTGCAGTGCCTAATGCTTTTTGTCATTTATTTCAATGAATTGGATGCAAACAGAGGAGGTATGATTACCAAGTTTGCAGATGACACCAAAATACATGGCGCAGTGGAGGTGAAGATGATTATCTCAGGTGTCACACCGCCTCGGTCAGATGGGCCAGTGGGCTGAGGAATGGCAGATGGATTAATTTTGATAAATGTGAGGCGTTGCATCTTTTTAAAGTAAACCTAGGCAGGACTTGCACAAGTCAATGGTCAGGGCCCTAGGGAGTGTTGCCAAAGAGACCTAGGGGTGCTAGTGCATACTTCCTTCAAAGTGGCATCACAGGTAAACAGGATGGTCTTTGGCATGCTTGCCTTCATTGGTTAGTGCAGATTATAGCAGTTGGGACGTCATGTTGCAGTTTTATAGGACCTTGGTGGGCAACTTTTGGAATACTGCATACAATTCTGGTCTTTAGGAAGGATGCTGTTAAATTTGAGTAAGTGCAGAAAAGATTTACAAAGGTGCTGCCTGGACTGAAAGACTTGAGTTATAAAGGAGTGTCTGAAGCATTGGAGACGGAGGGGTGACATTAGAGGTTCATAAGATCACGAGGGGTATGGATAAGATGAATAGTCATTTTTTTCCCTCAGGTGGTGAGACCAAAAGTAGAGGGCAGAAGTTAAAGGTGAGAAGGGCACAGTCTAAAGAGGTAATTTTCACATCCAGCCTAGTGCATGTATGAAATGAGCCACCAGAGGAAATGGAGGCGGTGGGCACAATGACAACCTTGAAAAGGCACCTGGATGAATAGCAAGGGTTAAGGTCAGATTAGGACATCTGGTCAGTGCGAACAAGGTGAACTAAGGGTCTGTTTCCGTGCAGTATGACTACAACTGCTTTTAAAGAAAAAAGGCCAGACATTTAAAATATAGAAAAGACTAAATGATTTTTGAAAGGAGTGTGGAAGCAGAGTCCTTAATTTTATTTTTAACAGCATAGATGGATAAATTCTTAAGGGGGCATAAGATTACCAGAGATAGGTGGTTGGCTCTTATGTTGCAGTTGTAGTCTCCTCACTTCTACATCAGAATGTCTGGTGCTCAAATCCAATCAGGTCTGGAAATGTTTGTACCAGCTCCAACCAGGTTGATTAAAATAACTATTTGGGTAGACAGGAACGTGGATTTGTGATTACAATAAAATCAACCACAAGTTTATTGAATGTTCAAACAGACTAGAGGGGCCAAAGAGCCGAATCATATTTAATAAACATGTTTATACAGAAACAATGCAGCAATTTTTTAAAACCTCAGAATACAGATGGTCAGTCAGGTCCAGGAGATTTAATGCTATTGATTGTCGACAAATTTCTCAAGAACATTTTCTGTTCTTATTTTGATTAGACTACCACTACCTCCGGTGCTACTTTGCAACGTCTACTGAAGATACAAACATTGTGCGCTGAACTCTACCTTCCTGCTCTTACGGAAGAGAAAGTAAGGACTGCAAAAAGAGTGTGGTGTTAGAAAAGCACAGCCGGTCAGGTAGCATCCAAGGAGCAAGAGAGTTGACATTTTGAGCATGAGCTCTTCATCAGCAATGAGGGGGTGGTCCAAGGAGGTTGAGAGATAATTGGGGGAGGGAGGGGAGAGAAGGAGGAGAGAGAAGGTAACTTGGAATGCAATAGGCAGATGAAGATCACAGATTGAAGAGGGTGGAGATGATAGGTGGGAAGGAAAATGGACAGGTAGGACAGTTTTAGGGCGGTGCCAAGTTGAAAGATTGGATCTGGGGGGCGGGGACAGGAAGGTCAAGGGAAAGGGTGGGAAATGGGGAAACTGGTGAAATCCACATTGACCCTATGTGGTTGGAGGATCTCCAAGGTGGAAGAGGAGGCATTCTTCCATGTCCTTGGAGGAATGGGATGAGGAGTTAAAAATGTGTTTAGCAGCAAGGTGGTGGGAATGTTTAGCCCATTTGTCCCAGAGATGTTCTCTGAAATATTCCATAAGTTGGCATCCTGTGTCCCCAATGTAGAGGAGACCACATAGAGCACAACGGACACAGTAGATGACATGTATGGACGTACAGGTAAACCTGTCAGATGTGGAAGGATCCTTTGGGGAGTTGGACAAAGTGGGGTGGGTTGTAGGTGCAGGTTTTGCGCTTCTTGCGGTGGCTGGGGAAGGTGCTGGGGAAAATGGACCTAACAAGTTGTCGTGGAGAGAATGGTCTCCCAGGGACACAGATAAGGCCAGGAAAGAAAATATATGTGTGTGGCCGAAATGGTGGAAGATGATGCAATGTATGTGGAAGTTGGTTGGATGGAAGGTGAGGACTACAGTGGTTCTGTCCTTGTTGCAATTGGGGCGGGGGAGAATGGAGTTCAAGGGCGAAGGCGGCATCATCGACCACATGGGAGGAGAAATTGCGGTCTCAAAAAGAGGCCATCTGGGATGTTCTGTGGTGGAATTGGTCCTCCTGTGAGCAAATGCAGCTGAGGTGGAGGAATTGGGAATAAGGGATAGCACTTTTACGGAAGCAGGGTGGGAGGTGTAGTCCAGGTAGCTGTGGGAGTTGATGGGTTTTTTGTAGGTGTCAGTGTAAAGTCAGTCACTGGAAATAGAGATGGAGGGATCCAGAAAGGGGAGGGTGGATGGCCCAGATGAACTTGAGATAGGGATGGAAGGTGTTCACCAATTCCACCAACGAACATCCCAGATGGTCTCCGCCTTCAAAGACTGCAATTGCCACTCCCACATGGTTGACGATGCCTTCCAGCGCATCTCCTCCACCTCCATCCTCAAACCCCACCTTTCCAATCACAAGGACAGAACACCTCCCCCTACCCATCCACACCTTCCACCCAACCATCCTCTAGATACATCTCATCATGCTTTGCCATTTCCGCCACCGAACAGATCCCACCACCAGGGTGGTATTTCCCTCCCCATGCCTCACTGCTTTCTAGATGGACCATTCCCCTCCATGACTCCCTCATTAGGTCCATACCACCACCAACCCCACCCTCCACTCCTGGGACCTTCCTCTGCCACTGCAAGTGCAAAACCTGCATCCACACCTCCTCCCCCTTCACCTCCAAAGGATCCTTCCACATCTGACAGATTTACCTGTGCTTCCACACACATTATCTACTGTGTCCGTTATTCTCGATGTGGTCTCCACTACATTGGGGAGACAGGACGTCAACTTGTGGAATATATCTGAGAATATATCTGGGACACATGCACCAATCAACCCCACCGCCCTGTGGCCAAACACTAACTCCTCTTCCCACTCCGCCAAGGACATGCAAGTCCTGAGCCTCCATCACCAAAATCTCATCACCCGATGCCTGAAGGAAGACCGCCTTATCTTCCACCTTGGGACCCTCCAACCACACAGGATCAATGTGGATTTCACCAGTTTCCCCATTTTTTTCCTCCCCCACCCATCTTATCCCAGATCCAACCTTCCAACTCAACACCATTCTCTTGAACTGGCCTACCTGTCCATCTTCTTTCCCACTTATCTGCTCCACCCTCCTCTCCGCCCTATCACCTTCACCCCACCTTTCGCATCCCCAACTTCCTCCCCCCCCACTCATCTCTCAACCTCCTTGAACACCTTCTCATCCCTGACGAAGTGCCCATGCTTGAAACGTCAACTCTCCTCTTCAGATGCTGCCTGACTGGCTATGCTTTTTCTAGCACCATATTGACATCCTTTTCTTACCTTAGTTTAGCACAAGGCTGAAGCATTCACAAACCTCTTCAGCCATCTCAGCCTCCTCCAGTGGTTCCCCAGCATTACAGATACTGGTCTTCAGCCAATTTGAGTCAGTCCACGTGATAAACAGTTGGAGACACTGGATCTTGCAAAGTCTATCGGCTCTGACAACATTCTGGCAATTCTGAAATAGTGTTCAGAATTTGCCACACACAAACATTTACAACATTAGCATCTACACAAGAAAATTGCCCAGGTGTGTTCTGTATATAAAAAGCAGAACAAATCCAATCCAGCCAATTAATGCCCAGTCGACTCAATCATTAGTGAAGAGATGGAAGATGTTATCAGAGCTATCAAGCATTAATCTAGAGATGTCCAGTTTGTATTCTGTCACCGTCACTCAGCTCCTGACCTCACTGTAACCTTGGTTCAAACATGGAGGAGAGAAGAAAAAAAAAGCTGAAATCCAGAGGTGAGGGGACAGCGACATCCCTTAACATTAAGGTTGCAGAGTGTGGCATCAAGGAGCCCTCGCAAAACTGGAATCAATAGGTATCAGTAGTAAATTTTGCTGTTTGGAGTCATACCTGGCAGACAGGAAAATGATCCTGGTTGTTGGAGGTCAGTCATCTCATCTCCAGGACATTTCTGCAAGAGTTCCTCAGAGTAGTGTCCTAGGCCCAATGATCTTCAACTGGTTCAATAACTTTCCTTCCCTAAGGTCAGGAGTGGGAATATTTGCTGATTTATTTCAGCATGTTCAGCACCATTTGCAATTCCTCAGATACTGAAGCAATCAATGTTCAAATGCCACAAAATATGGACAATATCCAGGCTTGGGCTGCCAAGTGGTTAAGTCATACTCATACACACAAATGCCAGGCTATGTCCATTTCCAATAAGAGACAACCTAACCACCATCCTTTGACATCAATGGTGTTACTATCACTAAATCCCCCAATATCAACATTATCATTGACCAGAAACTCAACTGGATTCACCACAAACATGGTAGCCACAAGAGAAGGTAAGGAATACTGTGGTAATAACTTACCTTCAACTCCCAAAGCCTGCACATCACCTACAAAGCACAAATCAGGAATGTGTTGGAATACTCCCTAACACAAGACACTTGATACCATTCAGAGTGAAGCAGCTAATTCAATTGGCACCATTTCCACAAATATCACTCTTTCCATCACTGATGCCCAGTAGCAACACTGTAAGAAGCAGTGCAGTCACTATCTTCCAAAACTTAGACCTCTTTCATCTCGAAGGACAAGGGCAGCAGATACACAGGAACACCACCACCTATAAGTCACCCTCCGAGCCACTTGAGGAAGTCTATAGCCTTAAAACCTGCCTTTAAGCATTTATAGACCAAAATGTAATGCTGAATTATAGAACACATTTGCTGCATGCAAGATCACAGACAGACAGGTAGGCTCAGAAAAAAAGAGGGAACGCAGAAGATAAAAACATCTGTGTTCACCAAGTGATAACAAAACGCTCTAAGGCAATTAAGAACATTTGCCTTAACATCAGCAAATCTGTGTAAACAGGACACCAAGTGATAACATCCACGGCTTTTCCCTCGTGAAATTAATGAGTGTTTGATTCAGACCCTGAAATGAAACACTGTACTATCAAAAGCCTTGTAGTTAAGAGTCAGATCCTGTCAATTATAATGGATTCTTATCATCCCTTGCAAGCGGGGCAGACACAGAAAAACATCTTTGCTTTACAAGACCCTGACTTGAGAGTAAAAAAGGACAGAGAGAGACACCATTTTAGTGCTGAGGCTGCTGAAGCCAGTAGAAAATTAACTCTTAGTGCTTACCTGCTATGGATTGAATTTAATTGCATTTTGGGATTTTATAATGTAATTGAGTAGCCATTACCAGTTATTAAATACAAACTCTGTAAAAGGTAATGTTGATGAAGCTTTAACTTGTTGTTCTTGCAAACCACTCTACAGACCGTCCCACTGTCAATTCTAACTAATCAGATCTTGTGTTTTATTTGAATCACAACCAAGAAAAGAAAGCATGTTTAATTCGAAGACTAATGAATCAGTTTAATGGTAACTTCACAGTAACATCTCAGCCTCAGGTACAGAATAATTCAGTGCTTAAAAAGCAGGTGTCTGCTCCAAGCTTAGAAATTATTCTACGCCTGACATTGAAGAGATTTTGGCACAATGCGTCAGGTAGCCATTTTATGGTCAAATGTTTGTCTTCCTTGCTAAGAAGCCATTTTGTAAAATAATTATATCAGATGTATAAGCTGTGCAAGGTTATCTTATGAACTCTCCAATTAGCTCAGACTGGCACCTCTATGATAGGAGTTTATCTCGCAAGCAAGCACCTAACTCAGCTGGTTAGTTTTTCCCACCTGATGAATGGCTTCGGGCTTGTAGGAGTGATCAGTCAAGCATATACAGACCTGTCAATGAACTTTTCTTCCTTACAAATTATTGTCTTTCACGGTTATCTGTCTAATTAAAAATATGCAATGTTTTTGTAAATTTTTGTATAAAAGGAAGCCACTTTGCATCAGTACATTGGAGTAGCCTGCTGGAACACTCAAAGCTGGTACCCTACTTTCCGAGTTTATTAGAACCTTGTTAGTTTAGCTTATAGATATCAGTGTTATGTTGTAACAGTGATGCTATTGGTAAATAAAGGGGATGATTAAAATTAAACTAATCTGTCTATAAGAGGTTTTTTATTCCAGACTTCCAAAAAAAAAAGAGTACAAATCTCCAGGATGAACCAAGAGAGAGGGGCTTACTGGTCAGAGTCCATATGGGATTCCCTGGGCCATCTCAAATCTGTACTTTAACGCACTCACCATCCTGACTTAGAAATAAATCACCATTACTTCACTGTCAGTGGGTCAAAAGGGTGGAACTGCCTTAAGGGCATTGTGAGTCAAGCCACAGTAGGTGGATTGCAGCAGTTCAGGAAGGCAGTTAACCACCTTCAAGGGCTACTACAGATGTTAATAAAATGATGAGCCAGTAAGGCCCACATCTTCCGAATGTATCTACTAAAGCAAGTATAATTTCTCCCTTTAATCTTTATAAAAAGGACCACATTCACTTTCACTAAACAATTTTATACATACTTTAAAACTTTTATAAATCATGTTTAATATTTCCTTCAGTCTTACACGCTCATTGTGTTATCTTTATTAATCTTTCAGTTATCTTTTAGTACTTAAAGCCCTTCCAAGTTTGACGTTTGCTTTTTTGACAAAATGAACAACTGGTTTAATCAAACTGGTGCTTAATCTCTCAATCACAAAATTGAGCCACTTTTCCAATGGAGCTTTTATTTTAAGGAAATGTATATTACAAGTTCTGAATATGGAATGAACCATTTGCGATTGTTAAATACCGTGGCATGAAAGTTAAAGAAAGCCAATCACAGGACTAAGTAAGTTTACTGATGTAGATTGAAAACTTTAACAAAATCAAATGTTAGATATTTTTCTATTATGATCACTTTCCCAGGAAAATTATAAAAGCATACAATTAATCATGCCACATTAAGTAACAGCAACAAAATTAAAAACTGCTCCTTCACAGGTTTTTTTTAAAAACAAACACTTTGAGAAAACCACATGGGAATGCATTCAATCAATTGCTCCTCCAAACTACATTTACACGTTTGTCTGATTGAGACAACTGAAGTTAATCAGGGATTACTTTATGACCGTAGTTACATGTCTCTAATTTATTGATTCTGCACAAGCCTTACTGTTAGGAGACATGTAAACTACAACCATTTTCCATCCTTAGTTTTTCCTTTTCATTACTGCCTTTAACATCAGTGCTACAGATTTCCTTCTCATGTGCCTCCCTTTCCTGAAAAAGAAATGTGCTGTGTTATTTGTTTTCCAGCCAACAGATCAATACAACTGCTAGATCAAGTGTCATTAGTTCATCTATCTTGTTACCAATGCCTTGAACATTCATATATACCACCCTTAACTCTTGGCTATTTTTCCAGAACGTAGCTTTAATTGATTTTTCATTCATATTATTAAACTCTGCTCCTATTGAAAACAATCAACTTATAGAGTTAGAGTCATACAGCATGGAAACAGACCCTTCAGTCCAACTAATCAATGCTGAACACAATCCAAAACTAAACTAGACCCACCTGCCTGTGCTTGGCCCACATTCCTCCAAACATTTTTTTTAAAATTCATGTACTTTTCTAAAAATGTCTTTTAGATGTTGTAACTGTACCCACATCCATCACTTCCTCTGAAACCGCGTTCCACCTTGTGGAAACTAGTGTTTAAAAAAAAAAGCCCTCATGTCTTTTGACATTAGTTGATGCTCCCTAAAAACTACTGTGCTCCACATAAAAGCTTGCTCTTTCCTAAGCCTGGTACCATTGTCTAGTGAATTGAAAGCTCTGGCTCATATTCTTTCAGCCATACATTTAAATATTTGTCCCTAGACCAAATTGATTTGTACAGTAATTCAAATTACCATCTTTCATGCACTGCCTTTCAAGTTTTACTCTTACACTTCAAACTGCTTCAACAGAACTTGATGTTTAGTTCTATCTAGATCATGGATCACAACAATAAGATCCTCTCCCTCCCACTCTGATCACAAGAGAATGCCAATAACCACAATACTGGGCAGGCAGCACAACCTGCATACATAAATTAACTGCCATAATATACTGTTCACTACAACTATCAGGCACGTACATGTTCCCCTAATTTGAAGTAATGTCCTGCAGCACAATGCCACAGTCAATTTGCTTGTTGTCTCTCAGTCTTTTAATCTTTTTCACACAGATTGGATAACAGCAAGAGCTCAGCATCACTGCTGCATCATATCCGTCTGGTTTAGTCACATTCTCCTGCATCTAACACTAATGTAAATCAGAACAATTACGTTGCCGCGCGTGCATGTGTAGCGGAGAGTGCTAGGGAGACCTCGCTTGAGTAACTCAGTTGCTTGATTTAGGATTCTTAAACATTTGACTTAACCAATTAAACGCTGCCTTCGACAATGCTTTGGGATCAAGAATGACTTTCTTCCATTCCAGTTTGATGGGACCTATTTGACTGATAAATCCAAGTGGTCTCAAAACCTTGCAGATGTGGAGCACATAGATCATGCAAGATTGAGTTGGCAAGGTGTAATGGGGGCTTACGCATCCCTTCCAATACTTAACCTTGAAAAAGTATTTTAAAAATGTATTGGTGCCTTCCAGAATTCTCCACCTTGGTTGCCATAAGCCAGGGATACCATGAGTCAGTTTTGTTTGAACTCTTCAGAGATGCTTTGAGGACATCCCTAAACAATTTTTCCTGGGAAAAAAAAGTTACAAATCCCTACCTTACAAAAAAAAATTAGATGAGAAAGTTTTATAAAAAGCTATAATATTGAAAACTTTTAATATTACAAGTTGGTGCACACAGGTGTGAGATTAAACAAGTACACCTGTTGCTCTCTATCTGAAATTCTCCCAACTTACCAAGCTCACATCTTCCTACTTTACTGAAGAACCATATGGTTAGTGTCGAGTCTTGTTTGATGTTTGCGCTCCAACAGAAATAGTCTACTTTTGGATACCATTTGATCCACTCAACTGCATAGTCAGTTACATTTATTCATAATCAATAAACTACATTTAACCAATACATTATGGTTCAAATGCAGTTTTACTCTTAAATTTAAGAAATTTGAAGCCAATCCTTGTTTGAGAAAATAGCCTTCAATAAGTTGTGGACAGATTTAACAAGTAAATGTTTCTGTAAGAATGCAACGTGTTTCAAATTAACCCAATTAAAGGAGATAATCAAAATGCTAAAGCCTTCAAGGTTCCTTTCCTATACATCCAATTATTTTTATCCCCAAAGGCAGTTATACTTTGAGTGTTTTGTCTGGACAATAAAGTATTGCAAGTCTGTAATTAAGAATTCAAGTCCAGAGTTTCAAAGTAGCAGGTGGACATTCAAAGTCCCACCGTATTTAAATACAATTGGTTATTCTAATGTTCAAAAACTGACCGTACTACTCAAAACATGACATGATTTAGAATTTTAGTCAATGAATTGATAAATTTGATTCCTCATTCAAAACAGCAAAATAAGATTGTGGTCAGTGTACCACAAATAATAAGGTACAAAAAGAATCAAGCTGAATTATCATACAGTCCATCTCTCAGCAGGAAAACTGTGCGAACAATGCCAGATGAAATAGTGACCTTCAATTCTATTCATAATTATTGCACTCTCAGAAAACACAATAACCATTTCCTTTAGATTGAAAAGGTAGAAATCTATAAATACCTTTTAAAAAAATCATCCCATTACACACACAAAACTGGTTAGTTTCAGCAATTGGCAACTGTCCAAAAATCAATTATTCATAGTCACACAATAAAAAATGCAACTGTATGAGAAAATCATGTTTATTTACTAACATTTGTAATGCAATTTGTGCAATTGAGTTGCAAACTTAAGCATGATGGCTACTGAATAGATGACAACATTTAAGACATTTTCCAGCAAAGTAGGCATTATGTCATTAGTGAATGTTAGGACTGCTCTAATTGGACCAAAAAAGTGGCTGAGTAACCCAGTATTCCTGAAATGCAAATAATCAGTGCCCTTTAATCTAAACAGGGTACCAGGAATGAAACTAAATGGTCAATCCAATTAGATGAAAAGTAAAAGTGAAAAGAGTGGAACCAATAAAAGTGAAAATCACTCCAACTAAAATTATGGGCCAGGTGGAAACTAGTCACTTGAAAGAGAGTTGCAGCAAGATGACAGGATGCAGCTTGGAAAATAATCAGTGAGCTCAGATTAGTAGGTTTTAATGATAAACTGAAGTGGAAATAACAGATTAAGAGGTAGAATGTGAGAGAGAACATTAAATTTGAATTGAATGACAGTGATTGGATATGGAAGCTTTAAACAATGTCAAAAAGCAGAGTCAGAAAAACAGTCAAGTTGTTAAGAATCTTTCTTAGAGAGGTTGAGAAGGAATGAAAGAGGCATGTAATTTTAATGAGAGACAAGTATGAGCAAAACAGAAAAGACAAGTGGCACGATGGCTCAGTGGTTAACACAGCCGTCTGACATCACCAGGGCCCCACGTTCGATCCCAGTCTCAGGTGACCGTCTGTGTGGAGTTTGCACATTCACCCCGTGTCTGCGTGGGTTTCCTCCAGGTGCTCCAATTTCTTCCCACAGTCCAAAGATGTGCAGGTCAAGTGAATGTTAGGTGCATTAGTCAGAGGGAAATGGGTCTGGGTGGGTTACTCTTCTGAGGGTCGGTGTGGACTTGTTGGGCCGAAGGGTCTGTTTCCACACTGTAGGGAATCTAATCTAAAGTCAAACATTAGATGTAGTGTGGGATGACAGTTGAGTACAAGCTTGGGAGATATTTGTCAATGAGGATAAGGAAGAAAGAAGTCCAAAGTATCCAATTCTAAAGAGGTCACATAATAGCACACACAGGCCACTGTATAATTGCAACATAGTACAGATGCTAGAAATCTGAAAAGCAGAAAAATGCTTGAAATCTTCAGATACTCATGCCTTATCTCTGGAGAGACAAATAGTGTTAATGTTCTAGGTTTGTGACTCATCCTTAATAATGGACTCTAAAACCTTACCAATGACTAAACAGCCTACAGCTTCCTATCTTGTGCCTCCCTCCCATCTTAAAACAAGAGATTGTTACATTTTCTAATCATGTGAAAACCTCCCTGACACCAGCAATTTCTGAAAAATCACTACCAATATCCTTAGTTATCTCTTTCAGAATCCTGTGATAGTCCACAGGTCCAGGTGATTTATCCACCAGGAAGCTTTTCAGCTTCCCTCATACCCTCTTACAGCAATGACTGATATTTATCTAGCAACACCTGTTCAGTATCTAGTACCCACTATTTGTGGTGAGGGAATAACATGGGTCATGATGAGTGCCTTTGTAGAAAGGCAGGCATAGCAGAAAGTTTACGATAGAATCACAGAATGGTGAAGGTGATGAACAAAGCCATTTAGCCTATCAAACAAGCATCACTACCTACTAACAACCTTGCTTCTCCCCCTCCCCTGGTTCTATAGCAATTAACCAATGCCATCTTGAACTCCTCAACTGAACCTGCCTCTGCCACCATTTGCAGACAGTGCACTCCATACCCTAACTACTCATTGTTGAAAATGAGTTTCTCATTCGCATCTCGTACAAGTTTAACATCACCTCATTGTTCCTGTATTCTGTCCTTATTAATAAAGCTGAAGATACATTCAAATGAGGAATGAGTGTAGGTCACTCAGCTCTTCAAGGTCTGGCATTCAACAAGATCTTGCCTGATCAGATTTTAATCTCAACTCCACATTCCTGCATATCACTTATAATCTTTAATTCCCCTGGTAATAAAGAACCTGCCTAATTCTGCCTTAAAAATATTTGAAGATTCCGCACCCACTGCCTTTTGAGGTAGGGGATACCAAAGACTCAACCCTCAGGAAAAATGGATGCAAGTTTGAGCTATAAATCTTCTCAAAGCTCGCTCAGGAAAAATGTTTCCTCATAGTTTTAAACTAACAGGGTAACCATTTAAAACATGATCCCTAGTTCTAGATTCTCCCACAAGAGGAAACATCGAACCAGTCAAGTTCCCTCAGAACCTTATACATTTCGATTAAGTCATCTCTAACTCTGAACCCCAGAGGATACAGGTCGAGCTTGTTGAGCCTTTCCTCATAAGACAATCTTGTTACCTTTTATCTTAGCCTGCTTGGCTACTCTCTCTCATTCCTGATGAAGGGCTTATGCTCGAAACGTCGAATTCTCTTTTCCTGAGATGCTGCCTGGCCTGCTGTGCTTTGACCAGCAACACATTTTCAGCTGTTCCAGGTATTAGTCTATTAAACTTTCTCTCAACTCTTAAAACACATGACCATCCTCCTGTAAGTATGCTAACCTGTACAGTACACAATACTTCTGTTAAAATCTCATAAGTGCTCCATATAACAGAAGCATAACCTCCCTACTCTTGATTTGGAGATGCCAGTGTTGGACTGGGGTGTACAAAGTTAAAAATCACAACACCAGGTTATAGTCCAACAGGTTTATTTGGAAGCACTCTATCAGGTGATAGTCACCTGAATATGTGGATCTAGGTTGTTCTACTCCTCCACCCACTTTGTGCTGTCTTTCAGTGTTTTTCCTACTAAAAGGTGCATCACCTTGCACTCCTCTACACTAAACCTCATCTGCCACTTATCCACCTATTCCACCAACTTGTTCACATCCTTTTGGAGTTTTACTGTCATCCTTTCAGATTACAATTTTCCAAGTTTCATGTCATCTGCATTTTCCCCCTTAAGATCCTATATATTCAGGAAGAGAGGCCCAACACTGCCTCTAGGGGAATTCCATTACAAACCTTCCTCCAGCTTGGATAATTTCTAAAGACCATTACTCTATTTCCTAACACTCATCCAGTCATGTGTCCAAGTTGTTACTGTCCTTTTTATTCTATGATTTATATCTTTCATAGGTCTTTTGTATGGAACTGTTAAACCTGGAAATCCACGTATACCAACCACATCATTACCTTCATTCCTTTCTGTTAACTGTTTAGTTAGTTAGTTAAAAATAAGTTTGCCTTTAAAAATCCATGCCGTCTCTTCCTTAACCCACATTTTTCCACATTACTAATTCTACCTCAAATAATTGTTTCCAGAAGCTTCTCCAAGGATAAACTGACGTGTTTGTAATTACTGGGAATAGCCTGACAATCTTCCTTAAGTCCATGTATTTGCAATTCTAAAGTCTTCTGGCACCTCCTGACTCCAGGATAGATTCAAAAGGTAATGGTAAGTGTCACTACAATACATATCTTTACTTGCTTCAAAACCCTTGGATATATTTGTCAATTTTAAGGAACAATTTATACCAGACTTCTGTCTTATTAGACTTTGAACCCTTCCAGTGACAATCTCCGCCTTAGTCATCATAGTCTGGGCAGTATCCCCCTCTTCTGAAAAGCCAGCTGTAAAACTTTCACGTAACATCTCAGCAATGCACCCTATTTTAATTTGTAAATCCCTTCTGAGTCTCGAATGGGCTCTTTTCCTCCTTCAACCTTTTGCTATAATATTTTGAAAAACATATATGCGAACATGGTGCGTAACATAGTGGTCACGGAAGATTTCATTGGCAGTTCTCCCCTTTCCACAAAATTAGTCCAGGGATTGTTCGGCGACATGAGTAACCGGACAAAATTTGTAAGTGAGTGGCAGGCGGAATCTAATTTGTGGGACCGTACAACCTTATAACAGACAAGTGACTGCCCAATAAGAAAACCGCGCCCTGTATTTTAAAATTTGTCTAATCGTGTTCGAGTTAGCAGAAGCTTCTTGCTGACATGCTTTAGAACTTTTTTTGTTGACAATCAATTGTCTAGTTTGTCGACATAGCGGAAAAAATACCGGCAAGAAGTTCCTGGTAATTCAAAAAATCTATTAGACAAATCACATTTTAAAAGAACAAATAGACTTTGTTGTATTTTAGGCAGTTCATTCATCTAGTTAAAACAATTGCACCCATAGAAATAACGAAATGGTCCTGTTAACTCGAACTTATTTGCATCTATTCTCGATAAAATAAAGGGCAATTTATTTCGCCCCTTCCCTCTGAGCTATAACTTGGCTCTCCCTCCCAAGACGTGTTTTCTTAAAATTACATCTTTAAGCCCACTTTAAACACTGACTCTAATATGTAAACAAGAGCCTTGGAACAACAAAATCAAAGCGTTTGCACAGACGTTACAATCCCAGCTGCGTGTATGTGAGGTTTTTTTTGTTTCAAGCCCTTGCACTTTTCTCCCGCCTGCTACAGGAACGCTCCTGTCGGCTCTATTCTGACCGTGTTACCTGTTGCTTTCACTGTGACCTTCGAGTTAAAGCGGCCACACCCGCGCGCGCAGCCACCGTTAAACGCTCAGGCTCGCGCACCATGATCCAAACGCTCGCACGCGGCATGGAGCGCCCGTTTCTAGGTATGCGCGGGGAATTTGGGGGGTGGGCAGTCTACTTGAAGCCCCGCCTCTCCCCAATCCCGTTCGGGATGTGGCCACAATTCTGTCCCGGACTTTCCGGTGAGAGTTATGATTCGTTTCCGTTTCTCTGTCGCGGAGAAAATTGATTTTTTTTTCTTTTAAATGGTGGGAGGTCAAACAGTGAAGGGGAGGGTGAGGGTTAAATCAAAATAGAGTTGGAGGGGGAAATAATGCACTCCGCTCCCTGCGGTGCCCACCTTTCCCTGAAAGGCTCAAAGGTGTTGGTGGATACTGTGTGCTCCTTCTCCAGAGACACCTGGGGTCTAACGTAACTGCAGAAGAGGGGCAGACAGTCGGCCCTAAGGACTCCCTCCACCCCCTGCTGCCTGGACCTGTTTAAGACCACTTTGGCCAGGCAGTGGAGGAAATTTAATCGCCGCTGCATATTCATCACATCGGCTGCTCTTAACCCTTATCCACGTCCTCCTTAAATATCCTAATGTAGTCCCAGATGAACCCTTTACCCCCTGTTTACATTGTATCTCTTTGTAAGCTTGAGGTCCTCCAAGTAAGGCCCTTTCGTATGCTCATTTATGTTTTCCCAGACAAGTTTTCCACTGGTCAGTGTGCAGCTTAGAGGACTTTGAGAACCACCCTTTGGGATGGCATGGTAGCTCAGTGGTTAACACTGCTGCCTCACAGCACCAGGGACTTGGTTTCAATTCCACTATGACTGTCTGCACATTATCCCTGTGTCTAATGAGTTTCTGCCAGCTGCTCCAGTTTCCTCCCACAATACAAATCTGTTCAGGTTTGCTGGGTTGGCCATGCTAAATTAGAGTTGGGAAATGGAGGGTTACAGGGATAGGGTGGGTTTGAGTAGGTTGCTCTTTGGAGGCTTGGTATGAGCTGAGCAACTTGCATTTATAGAGTCAGTTCAGCTATAAGGTGATAGTTTGTTCTTATGAAATCCCATGTTATAAGAAAATTGTGTAATATCAGCACTATTTAAACTAATAGGGTCAGAATTGCATTATAACCAATACACACTTTAAAACTTTGTGCTTTAGACGCAGTGTCCCAGTTTGTTAATTGTATTATTGCAAATTTATGTTAATGAAACGCACGTTATAGCAGAACAACCTGTACTTAGGGATTTTATGATTCTAAGAATCCGTACCATAGCGCACACTAAAGGAATTGCCCAAGAATTCTTTTTTCCTCTGAGCAATTCCTTTGTGCTTGGAATCATCCAAAAGCTTACACTAAATTTGGAAACTTCAGAAGTTTTGGTGAAATTCAGCAAAATTGCCAAGATTGGAGAATTTGAGCTTACAGGGAGAGGCTAATAGTCTGGGGCTGTTTTCCCTGGAGTGTCAGAGGCTGAGGGGTGACCTGATAGAGGTTAACAAAACAATGAGGGGCATGGATAGGGTAAATAGAAAAGTCTTTTCCCTGTATTCGGGAAGTCAAGAACTAGAAGGCATAGGTTTAAGGTGAGAGGGGAAGAATTTAAAAGAGATCTAAGGGGCAACTTTTTCACACAGTGAGTGGTGCATGTATGGAATGTCCTGTCAGAGGAAGTGGTGGAGGCTGGTACAATTACAGCATTTAAAAGGCATCTGGATGGGTATATGAATAGGAAGGGTTTGGAGAGATATGGGCCAAGTGCTGGCAAATGGGACTAGACTAGGTTACGATATCGGGTCAGCATGGACAATTGGACCAAAGATTCTGTTTTCATGCTGTACATCTCTATGACTCTAATTGTTATTTAATTTAGGCTATAACACTTGAGTAGCTGTGAACTACACCTTCCATAGACTCTTTCCCAACAGAAATAACTTGACCTTCCTTACCTCTCCAGGACCCAACACAAGCAGACACCAGACCCGACCTGACTCAAATCTTCTTCGCTCACCAATCAGGTCTGACCCAATATCCCCTGGCAGTGTATCTGATTTCTCCAATTATCTTGACTTATCTGAATAATTGCATCACTTACCTGTTTACCTTGCACTCTGGCACACTATCCTTTACATATATGCCAACCTATCCCAGGCAGTTTACCTCTCCCAGCTGGCACCCTGGGTCCTGCCCAATTAACACCCAATTGACTTGTCATCCTCTTCCCTACTTTTCTGGCATTCTACCCCTGGCATCCTACCTCTCAGATGGCGTGCTATTCACTCTGCCTTCTAACATCATTTTACAATCTGACTGTATGACAACAGCTGTCAAAGTGGCTGTCAGTATCTTTAAATTTCAGAATACAGCAGCCTAATGCTGTGAAAAGGGGCTGTAGTTTGTCGACCTTTGACAGGCCTGCTATGAAAGAACTGCCAGAGTGGAAGTACAGCTGTGTTGTTCTCTTGTAGTACAGAGGTAATATCCCTATTTCTGAGCCAGGAGGCGAGGATTCAAGTCCTGACTGCCCCAGAGCACTGTTCCCCTTAATGTTCTTATTGGCTGCTCAGGCCTCCAAGTCTAATATGTGTCAGCATCTTTGAACAAGTGTTTTTTTAGGAAAAATAAGAATGACAGTGGAAGTGGTAGATGCAGGTACAGTTACAACATTTAAAAGACATTTGGACAGTTACATGGATAGAAAGGTTTAGAGAGATATGGGCCAAGCTCGGGCAAACAAGACTAGTTTAGTTTGGGAAACTTGGTCAACGTGGATGAGTTGGACCGAAGGATCTGTTTCTGTGCCGTTTGACTTTGTATTTCTGAAGAAGCTCTTGAGCAGAATTGCCTCTCAAAAATGTGGAGATCCGTTCTTTTGTTAACAAAAAATTCAGAATTGCAATCTACGTGAGACTGCCACTCCATGGAAAATCTGATACATATATCTTGACTTTAAATTAACTCCTACCCCCTGCATATTTTTGATATGTAGATTATATGTTTGCTATATTTGAACCTGCAGCTGCATGTAAGAATTTCCTGATATGTTTTAATGGACTCGAGCTAATGTTCAAAATAGAATCATCAAATGAACTCCCTTTCTTCCCTGTTCTAGTTGAGAAACCAGCTTAAGTCTTTCAGTTACTGTCTACTACACACTTACATTCACTGGTTACCATATACATTGAGATTCCTACAGTTCCACCCATTTTAAGATTGGCTTTAATATGGCCCAAGCAAGTTCACCTGCAAACCTGTGGTTAAAGTAGGTTGCATTAAAGCTATCCTTACTCACAAACTCATGTAAAGACTAAAAGTGGTCACTTTTGGTCCTGAAAAGTGTCCAGTTACCTCAGTTACAGTGGAAGTGTAGAGGTATCTCAAAAATGTGATCATTGGGTGAAACTAACATTTCCAAGTTACTATCCAGTAGCAACTTGAGATATTCTGCCGATTGCCCAAATAATTAATTGGCTGAAATGCCAATTATGGAGGATGTACATCCCAAAGACTAGCTGATTCTATCGATCAGCAAAACATTCCTGCTGTTCTTAACAAGCAAAGTCCTGGCTGTGCCCAGTCACCCTGCGCTTGCAAAACATACAATGAAAGTGTTTAACATTAAATATGATTTTGCAATTTAAACAATATTTTCTGAAAAATAGTGAACATGCTGAGATATATACTCATTACCTTGTATTGATATTCTTGAGAATTGTCCTGGTGAATGTAAGACAAAAGGTTTTGACAATTTTTTTTCAGAAATACTTATGATTTTAAAATGTTCATTCATGTTTTCAAATCCTTCTATGGCCTTGCCTTTCCTAATGTATAAATTCTTACTCCACACCCTTCTTTAATTCTGCCTTTTTCAGCATCCCCAACCTTGATGATTCCATCATTAATAGTCTTGCCTTCGATAGACTTGTCTCTAAGCTTTAGAATACCATCCCTACATCTCTTGGTTTCTCAAGCACACTTTTCTCCTTTGTGTCACTAGTTAATGGTTACATCTTTGACAATCTTTTGTTCGTCTGTCATAAGGTCTGGCACTGCTGTCTCACAGTTCCAGAGACCCGAGTTCAATTCCTGCCTCAGGCGACTGTCTGTGTGGAGTTTGCACATTCTCCCCCTATCTGCGTGGGTTATTCCATGTTCTCCGGTTTTCTCCCACAGTCCAAAAACTGTGCAGGTTAGGTGAATTGGCCACGCTAAATTGCCCGTAGTGTTAGGTGAAGGGTTAAATATAGGGGAATGGGTCTGGGTAGGTTGCTCTTCGGAGGGTCGGTGTGGACTTGTTGGGACGAAGGGCCTCTTTGCACACTGTAAGTAATCTGAGTGTCTCAGTGTCATATTTTGTATGATAATTCTGCTGTGAAACATGTTGGGATATTTTATTACATCAGTATATACCATAATTATAAGCTGTTATGTAAACTTGCATGTCAAGTTTTATAATAAACTGTTACAGAGGAGAGATGTAATAGGAAGACAGTGATGAAATCTTTTAAAGTGCCAGCTCAGCACAGCTGTACACAATGGGTTTTGATATGTGAATCTTGGAGCATTTATAGCTCAAAGATAAAACTCAATTGCTGAGGTTGAAGTCATCATGTTGGAAGGGAGATTTTCCTTTTAGTATACTTTTCCCTTGATTTATGTGTTTATTATTTATGCCCCTTTAATAAAATGGGTAACCTTTTTGATTAATTAGTGTTGCTGATCAATTAATAGGAGTACAAATAATCTAATCTAAATGTAATACAAAACACTCAATATTCATGAGGGAGAGATAAAATATCAAAAACATCACATGAAATAAAAACAAAATTTAGTTAATTGGATAGTTGAGATAAATAGCATAGAAGTATATAAGGTAAAACTAGGTAAGCACACAGGAGAGAAAGATTTAAAACAATATGTTGGAGTGGTTAAACAAATTCATTGGGAGGAAGATTATGTGGCTTATAAGCAATTGAGCTAACTGCACATTTCTGTGTTGGAAATTATGTGTCAATCAGCACTTGAAATTACAGTTGAGAATTAATACAGTAGTTATCAAATACGGGCAGTCAGTATATGGATTGAATGAGTTGCAAATTGTTCATGGAAAATTTAAATGTGTATGTAAATCAGGAGTTGATAAAAAGATTTAAAAGGGATAAAACTGCAGTGTAGATATTTTTAATCCATTTTTTTCAGATATGACACACCACTGGAGCAAGTCTGTTATATTACTCAAGCCACCTGGCTCTATGCTACAGCTATCTCCACTGTGCTACAAGACCCTCCAGGAATGCAGTGTATCAATATCCAAACCGTCGTTAAATTACTGCAATTAGACCTAGGAATGACCAGCCAAAAAATAGACGAGACCCATCTAGTCCATTACCTACTATCGTTTTGGCCATTTTGCCAGAGCAGCGAGGAGAGAAGGAGGAATGAAGCGACGGCTGTCGGGAATGGTAAGTTTTCCCACATAAAAAGAGCCTTACTTCGGGAGTCGGGCCTCCATTTTGCCAGAGCGGCGAGGAGAGAAGGAGGAGTGAATCAAGGGCTGCCAAGAAGGTAAAGGCTTAATTTATATTTGGGCAGTGGCTAAACCCAAGATACGACACATGTAGTATCTCCCTCCCACACCCCCCTCATCTAACCGGTAGAAAGAGACCCTGTAAGGTAAGGCTTTTATTTCTTATCTTTCTTTTTCATTTATTTAAGTGCATTGTGTGGTTTCAGTTAGTTCATATAAAGCTAAGCTTAAATGGCAGGGGACCTCAGACCCGTGCATGTGACTCTTGCTTGATGTGGGAGCTTAGGAACATGTCTGACGTTCCTGACTCTTACACTTGCAAAAAGTGTGTCCAGCTGCAGCTGTTGTTTGACCGCATGACGGCTCTGGAGCTGCGGATGGACTCACTGTGGATGAGGAGTTCGTGGATAGCATGTTTAGTGAACTGGTCACACCGTAGGTTAGGATTGCTGAGGGCAACAATGAATGGGCGGCCAAAAGACAGAAAAAGAGTAGGAAGGCAGTGCCGGTGTCCCCTGCGGTCATCTCCCTCCAAAACAGGTATACCGTTTTGGATACTGTTGGGAGAGATGGTTCACCAGGGGAGGCAGCAGTAGTCAAGATCTTGGCACTGTGGCGGGCATTGCTGTTAAGAAGGGCGGGAAAAAGACTTGTAGGGCCATAGTCAAAGGGGATTCTATTGTGAGGGGAATAGGCAGGCGGTTCTGTGGCTGAAAACGGGACTCCCGGATGGCATGTTGCCTCCCAGGTGCTCGGGTCAGAGATCTCACTGATCGGCTGCAGAGCATTCCAAAAGGGGAGGGTGAACAGCCAGTTCTCTTGGAGCGTATAGGCATCAACGATTTAAGTAGAAAACGAGATGAGGTCCTGAAAGAAGAATTCAGGGATCTAGGAGAGAAGTTAAAGGGGAGGACCTCAAAGGTAGTGATCTCAGGATTACTACCAGTGCCACGTGCTAGCAAGCGTAGAAATGAAAAAATAGGCAGGATGAACATTTAGCTTGAGAGATGGTGTAGGAGGGAGGGGTTCAGATTTGTTAGATATTGGGACTGGTTCTGGGGAAGGTGGGAGTATTACAAAAGGAACGGTCTGCATCTGAACCAGACCGGAACCAATGTCCTTGGGGGAATTTTTGCTACTGCTGTTGGAGAAGTTTTAAACTAATGTTGCAGGGGACTGGGAACCAGAAGAGAAAACAAGTAGGCATTGAGGTGGAGACTGCGGACTGTAAGAATTATGAAGATAGCATTAATAAAGGGAAGAGTAGGTAGAGAGCAGGTGAGCGCAAAAGAACTGGTGGCCTGAAATGCATCTACTTTAATGCAAGGAGTATAGTTTGTAAGGCAGATGAACTTAGGGCTTGGATTGGTGCCTGGGAATATGACATTATTGCCATCACAGAGACTAGGTTGAAGGAAATGCATGATGATTGGCAACTAAATGTTCCAGGGTATAGACGCTTCAGACAGGACAGGGAGGGAAGTAAAAGAGGGGGTGGAGTTGCATTGCTGGTCAGGGACAATATCATGGCTGTGCTAAAGGAGGACACGATGGCGGTCGTGGGTAGTGAGGCATTATGGGTGGAGCTGAGAAATAAGAAGGGTGCAGTTACATTGTCGGGGTTGTATTACAGACCTCCCAACGTGAGGTAGAAGAACAAATAGGTAAACGGATTATGAATAGATATAGAAGCAATAGGATAGTGGTGATGGGAGATTTTAATTTTCCTAACATTGACTGGGATACACTTGGCATCAGAGGTGTGGATGGAATAGAATTTGTACAAAGCATCCAGGAGAGTTTTCGAGAGCAGTATGTAAATAGTCTGACGAGGGAAGGGTCATATTGGACCTGGTACTGGGGAACGAGCCAGGACAAGTGGTAGAATTTGCAATGGGGGATTTCTTTGGGAACAGTGACCACAATTCTGTAAATTTTAGAATACTCGTAGATAAAGAAGAGAGTGGTCCTCAGCGAAGAGTACTAAACTGGGCCAAAGCCAATTATATCAAAATTAGGTAGGAGTTGGGAAATGTGGATTGGACACAGCTATTTGAAGGGAAGTCCATGTTTGAGATATGGGAAGCTTTCAAAGATAGGTTAACGGTAGTGCAGGATAGGCATGTCCCATTGAAGGCAAAGGATATGAAGGGCAAGATTCGTGAACCGTGGATGACAGGAGAAATTGTATGACTAGCTAAGAGGAAAAGGGAAGCGTACATAAGGTCTAGGCAACTAAGAACAGAACAGGCCCTGGAGGAATTTCAGAAGAGTAGGCCAAGTCTTAAACAGGGAATCAAGCGGGCTAAAAGGGGTAATGAAATAGCTTTAGCAAGCAGAAATAAGGAAAATCCCAAAGCATTTTATTCTTATATAAGAAGCAAGCAGGTAACTAGAGAAATGATTGGTCCAGTAAAAGATAATGAAGGAAGGCTGTGTGCCGAACCTAAGAGAATAGCTGAGATCCTGAATGATTACTTTGCACCAGTGTTCACTGAGGAGAGGAGCATGATGAATGTTAAGATTTGAGATAGAAGTTTCATTAGTCTGGATCACGTTGGCATAAGTAGGGAAGATGTGTTGGGTATGCTAGAGGTTATTAAGGTGGACAAATCCCCATGAACGGATGGGATCTATCCCAGATTGCTGAGGGAGGTGAAAGAGGAAATAGCTGGGGCCCTGACAGCTATCTTTGTGGCATCCTTAACTGGAGGGTGACTTATGTTGTCCCCCTGTACAAGAAGGGTAGTAGGGATATTCTGGGTAACTACAGACCAGTGAGCCTGACGTTAGTGGTGGGGAAGTTGCTGGAGAAGGTACTGACAGATAGGATCTATTTATATTTAGAAAAGAATGAGCTTATCAGTGATAGGCAACATGGTTTTGTGCAGGGGAGCTCATGCCTTACCAACTTAATAGAGTTCTTTGAGGAAGTGACCAAGTTGTTAGATGACGGAAGGGCTGTTGATGTCATATACATGGACTTTAGTAAGGCGTTTGATAAGGTTCCCCATTGTAGACCAATGGAGAAAGTGAAGTCACATGGTGGGCAGGGTGTTCTAGCGAGGTGGATGAAGAACTGGTTGAGCAACAGGAGACAGACAGTAGTAGTTGAAGGGAGTTTCTCGAAATGGAGAAAGGTGACCAGTGGTGTTCCACAGGGGTCAGTATTGGGGCCACTGTTGTTTGTAATATGCATAAATGATCTAGAAGAGGGCACTGTTGGTATGATCAGCAAGTTTGCAGCTGACACAAAGATTGGTGGAGTAGCAGAAAGCATAAGGGACTGTCAGAATACAAGACGATATAGATAGACTGGAGAGTTGGGAGGAAAAGTGGCAGATGGCTTTCAATCTAGACAAATGTGAGGTGATGCATTTAGGCAAATCTAATTCCAGCGTGAAGTATACAATGAATGGAAGAGCCTTGGGAAATGTTGATGGGCAGAGAGATCTGGGAGTACAGGTCCATTCTACCTTGAAGGTTGCTGCACAGGTGGATAGAGTGGTCAAGAAGGCATGTAGTATGCTTGCCTTCATTGGACGGGATATTGAGTATAAGAGCTTGCAAGTCATGTTAAAATTGTACAAGACATTGGTTTGACCACATTTAGAATATTGTGTACAGTTCTGGTTGCCACATTACCAAAAGGATGTGGACGCTTTGGAGAGTGTGCAGAGACAGTTTACGAGGATGTTGCCTGGTATGGAAGGCACTAGCTATGAAGAGAGGTTGAGTAGGTTAGGTTTATTTTCACTAGAAAAAAGGAGGTTGAGGGGGGACCTGATTGACATTTACAAAATCATGAAGGGTATAGACAGGGTGGATGGAGACAAGCTTTTTCCCAGGATGAAGGATTCAATAACCAGAGGTCATGCTTACAAGGTGAGAGGTAGAAAGTTTAAGGGGGATACACGCGGCAAGTACTTCACACAGAGGGTGGTGGGCGTTTGGAACTTGTTGCCAGCAGAGGTTGTAGAGGCAGGTATGGTAGATTCATTTAAGATGCATCTGGACAGATGCATGAGTAGGTGGGGAGCAGAGGGACACAAATGCTTAGGAATTGACCGACAGGTTTAGACAGTACATTTGGATCGGCTCAGGCTTGAAGGGCCTGTTCCTGGACGGCAAATTTTCATTGTTCTTTGTTATTCTTTGTGAATACAGGCAATCCCTGGGTTGCGACTGGTTTCCCTTTTGCAGTCTGTTCGCAAGTCAATTCGCATGCAGCTTGGAACAAAATGCAGAACAATATAAAAGAGCATTTCATAAATAACAGGAATTGTTTACATGTCGGATCTTTAAAATCACAGCCCAATATGAAATTGCTTGTTAGTACAAGCTTTCATAATTCATCTGTTCATAAATTGGGATCCTGTATAATAATGTCCTTATCTTCTCTATCTTTTTAATGTTCTCCAGTCCTACAATGCTGTGAGATACCTATCCTTCTCTGGCTCTGACTGCTTGTACTACCTGATTTTAAATGCAGTAACTTTGTTGGCTGAGCTCCTGATGAGCTGAGTGCTGGAATTCTCTCAATAATCATCTCCATCTCTCTTTCCTCCTTAAAGACATTCCTTAATACCTTCCTCATCTGTCCTTGTATCTCCTTCTGCTCCATGTTAAATTTTGTTTTGTGGTGGTCTTGTAAACTGCCTTGGAATGTTTAATAATATTACGGATGTTACATAAATGGTTGTTGACTGATTTAAAATATGTCAATTTGTTCACAAAAGACAGATATATGAATTTGAATTTTTGCAGAATTTGAATGATTTAATGTCACTTGTTTTTAACAAAATAATACAGAGAAAAGTGTAATATGTCACTATGCTCTGGCATCATTTTGACTTACAGAAAATATTAAGATATAAAACTGAAATTAAGACATAGGACTTAAATATAGTAAAAACAGAGTCATCTTCCTCCTTCCTTGTGTTCTGCTTGACATCAAGGGGTCTCCACAATAGGTTCTGGACCCATCAATGCCCCCACATCACAGTCCATTCCAGGAGTACCAATTTGGGCCTACTGCATAGCTGCAGCTGAAACCCAACATCTCCAATGCCAACTGCAGATACTGCCTTCTCCACCAACGTCACCATGATGCCCATTCCATCACCGCTTTGTCGCCACAAGCACTGGACCTAGCCAACATCAAAGTCACTGATCCTCAGGAGCCATTTTTTGCTGCTGTGTCTAACTTGCCAACATCACCTCTGCTGATGTAACAGCTGTCAATGCTGATACTGGGTCTCATACTCACCCCTCTGTCAACTTTTCTGCCCACCAACTTAACAGAATCATCCACCACAAGTCTGCACTGGGCCCACTCTGGCCCCAGTGTGAGTAAACTTCAATAGTGGAAAGCTGTGGGAACTATAAGTACAAAGTTACTTACGCCTAAGCATGCAACACTTACAGTATAATCATATTTCAAATTACTCATGTACTGTATTTTAAAATGTCTTTTGACAGAAATGAGCTAATTTGTATTTATTGTGGTTGTGGTTCTGTTCGCCGAGCTGGGAGCTTTTGTTGCAAACGTTTCGTCCCCTTTCTAGGTGACATCTTCAGTGCTTGGGAGCCTCCTGTGAAGCGCTTCTGTGCTGATTCCTCCAGCATTTATACTGGTTTGAATCTGCCGCTTCCGGTTGTCAGTTGCTGTCTGCTGCAGTGGTCAGTATATAGGGTCTAGTTCGATGTGTCTGTTGATAGAATTTGTATTTAATTAAGTCAATACAATCTTCTTTCATTGTTTTTCCAAGAAGCCCATTCCATATATTTGCCACTCATTCAATAAATAATTTTTCGGCAGATTAGATTTGTATTTAATATTTTTCAATTGCAGGATGTGTCCTCTGGTTTGCTCCTCTGGAAAAGTTGAATCAGATTTTCACTCTAAGATATAAAATCATATCACTTCTTAATATTCTCTTTCAAAATGAACATGCCCACATTATACAATAACTGATCATAACCTAACCCCTCTGACCCCTCAATCATTCCTTTTGTCCTTTCCTATATACTGTATTTTCAAAAACTGAAATGCCCATTTCAGACTGTGCCCAGTAGTTCTCTGCGTGGTATTCTAGATGTGGTTGCACCAATGTATTTTAAAGTAGCAACGTTATTTCTGCAACTGTATTGGCTCAATATTGAGCTTTAAATATATCTCAACATTTCATTTCTTTATTGACTGCCCCTGAGCATTATTACAAAATTTTAAATTCGTCAATCGGTTCTTGTGCATTTTCTACGCATATTATTTCCTCTTAATTTTGGTAAAAGTCTCTTCCAGGTACTTTTCTTTATATTTAATAATCTGTCACACGCCTACTTAATTCCTAAGTATACTCAAGTCCTCCCGTAACTTACCCAGTTCAGATTTGCAATCTATTGCTTTGGCTTTGTATCATTTACAAATTTAGCCACTGTGCTTGTGACTTTTAGCTCCTGATAGTTAACATAGATATTAAGCAAAAGAGGTCCTTAAACAGATCTCTGTGGGACCCACTGAAGGCATTTTCCCAGACTGACAATCCCTTAGGACCTGCCCTTTGAGTTATTTTAGTCAACCCATTTACGTATCAATTGTAAAATACTTAAACTGATTTCTGCTTGCTTTATTTTCAGTAATAATTTTTCCAGAGGGCTTTGGAATTGAGAGTGAGGGGAGCTGCCAAAAAGACAAGGATCTCAGGATAACTCCCTGGCTGTACCTTGAAATAATGCTATGGGATCGTTTACATCCAATCAAGCAGGCTTTGGTTTGTTGTCTTATCCAAAAGATGGCAGTTTCATCAATGCAGTATACTCTCGGTATCTAACTGAAATATTTGTCTGACTTTTGTGGTGAAGTCCTGGAGTGGGATTTGAACCAGAACTTTTTGACTTTAAGGTAAGAGGGCTACTAATTGAACCATGGTTGACAATATAAAGCAGTCATTATTGTTAATAATTTTTTGAACCAGGCCTATTACTTTCCATGTACAACTATTAAGGTGATAGCGGGTATAACTTGTCTTCCAGGAATTAAAATCTGAGTCGACGACAGAGATCTGTTCATTAGCTCAGCTTGCCTCAATCCCAATTAAGTCAATGTAGGAAGTCCCATGGATAGTCTTCTTGCCCCCCCCCCCTCCTCAAATGAGAGCATTAAGTGGGTAATTGATTGTCTCAGTCTTAACCCAGCACTGGGCAGAGGATCTTAGCTTGCAGGGAAAATGACAAAAAAAGTCCAGGTGGGTTTAATTGTGGACTGTGGGTTAGAAAGAAAATCTCAGAAGCCCATCTGTTTTGTTGCTGACATCCTTCACCTACAACTCCCAACTTGCAATGCTCAGCCTGTGCTTGGATCCCTTCTTGATTTATGTTATGTGTCCATTCATTGAATGAGGTCTGCTTCAGCCATGATATTCTAGATTTAAAGGAAGAGAGATACCAAAGTAAACATCGGCCCTTGGAAAAAGAAGCTGAGGAAATGACAGAGGAGTTGAATGAATATTTTGTATCATAGTTGATTACATTAATAGCATTCCAAAAATACTAAATCAAGAGGCAAAAAGTGAGGAGGAAATAAATGCAATGACTGTCATGAGAAAAAAAGTACAAGGAAACTAATGTGCTAAAAGCCGGTAAGTCCTCTTGACCTCATGAGTTGCATCCTAGCATATTAAAGTTACAGAGATTGTCGATGCAATTAGCATAATCTTCCAAGACACCTTAGATTCTAGAAAAGTCCCAGAGAATTGGAAAGTTGCCAATGTTACACCCCTATTCAAAATGGGAGGGAGACAAAAAAAAACAAGTAAATATAGGCCAGTTAGCTTATCATCTGTTGTTGGGAAAATGGTAGAATCTATTATAGAGGATGTAATAGACAAGCATTTAGCAATGCGTAATCACGTGGAGTCAGGATGGCTTCATGAACAGGAAATCATGCCTGGTGAATTTATGATATTCTTTGAGGAGATAACAATCACAATAAATAAAGGAGAACCAATAGATGTAATATATTTGGATTTCCAAAAGATGTTTGATAATAAAGCTACTTAATAAGAAAGAACACATTGTGGTGGGGGTGGTCTATCTAACAGAAGACAGAGAATTGGATTGTAAAGTGTGTGTCTTTTTTACGCTTATTAAAATTGTGACTAAAATGTGAAAGAACCATTGTTCAGTGTTTTAGAAGAATGCTACATGTTTACAAAATAATCTGATATTAAAATCAAGCATTATGTGAACAACTGTTTGAAAGAGCAGCAAATGAAGTGTGTGTAGATGAATTGGAGCCAAGAAGTTCAATATACAGATACAATTGGGTGGCAATAAGAAGTTGATTTGTCTATGAACCAGTTATTGTGCCTGCAACAAAACATTTGATTAATGAGAATACCATTCTTGGGTAACTGAACTGCTTGAGACTGGGGGCAAAAATAGAAAGGAGTATTTTGATCTCTGCCAGTACAGCAGCTGTCTTGCTTTCTTCTCTGCAGTCAAAACCCATTTTAAACCTGAAGAAAACCAATTCACCTTTCTTTCTGCTGTTGTTGTAAGTTGTAACTTTTAATTGACAAGTGAACCAGCCATGTTGTGTTTTGGGAAAACCAGTGGAATCATTTGGAGAACAGTGACTGAATAACAATGTTCACAGTATAAGAATCATAAGGCTTAACTGA